>NC_046168.1:12765548-13102423 GCF_011064425.1 Rattus rattus | reverse complement strand
TTGGATGAATGATAATGGCCTTCTTGCTGTGATCATTTCTTCTCTTTCTTGCATTTTAATGTTTGTTTTTTTAATTTTATCTTCTTCAACATGAAATTTGAGGAGTTATAGAAGTAAAGGAACACTCAAGAAATTTAATGTGATGTTTTTCAGTTCTGGAAATTTCTACTCATCTACCACCTTCCAGATTTAGTTTCTTTATTGACAACTATTGGAGAATGGAATATCCAAGGAATAATGTATATTTGTCACTTCATTCCACTAATACATTTTAGCTGATAGTTGCTGCTGAGAATTTTGACTTTCTAAGTAAATGTTTTACAATTCCTCATGTAAGTATCTCTCTAGAGGTCCTAATTATTTTTTAAAAGTTAACTTGATTAGACAATGCTCAATTAGAAAATTTAATGATGTAATCTAGGGTTGGAAGAAAACATGAAAGGTTATATGTCAATTTCCTTTTATTCATTCATATTATCTAAAAATTAGGTCAACATGAAAACTCATATATCCTATGAAAAAATTTAAATACCTGAATCTCTAGTTGATAGCAAATGCCACACATCTTTACTACACCCATTTCCCTTACTTGCAACCTCCCTCATGCTGACAACTTTTCTTCATGAGAACTCTGTAGTGTGATTTACAAACATATTTGAATCTCTTGATTGAGTTTGATATTCTTCTCTTTTTTTTTGTTCTTTTCTGCAACATGCTCCATAAACTCAACAAATTATACCATTGAACAATGGAAAACATGGGAGAACTATCTCATCTCCATCAGTTTCTAATGTGTGTTCTGAGTCTAAGAATTCACTCTAGAGAATGAATGTGTTCAATAAAGATATCAGATAAAAAGTAGCTTTCAGATGATATCACCCTAGAGAGCACTTGTGGAAGATTTAATATTGTAATGGCTAGGTTTGAGTCAGTCTGTCTGTTAATTTGGTACATGTTAGAGTTATCTGAGAAGAAAGAACCACAATTGAGAAATTGCCTTTCTCCATAAAGCCTTTAGAAAATCCTATGGGAGTACTTTCTTAATTAGTAATTGATATTAAAATGCCCAAATCATTGTGGTAGCTGCCACTCCTGGGTGAACAATCCTGAGGTTCATAAGATTACAGACTGAGAAAGCCATGAGGAGAAAGCCAGTAAGTGGCACTCCTCTGTAGATTCTATTCGGTTCCTGTCATCATGATCCTGCCCTGTTTGAGTTCCTGCCTTGATTTTGATCAGTGATAGACTGTTTACATGGTATGATGAAATATGCTTTTCCTGCTCAAGTTGCTTTTTGGTCAGAGTGTTTCACCAGAACAATAGAAACCTAACTAAGCTAAACACTCTGGAGAACACTGCAGAAGATTTGACAAACTGGACAAAAGTCTCAGAATCTTCAATAGAACAGGAGAAAGCAACTTGGATAGTACCATGGGAAAGTCAGCACCTAGAACAGCACCGTGGAGGCACTCTTGCCTTAACATTGCAGATCTGCTTCCTAGGCAATACAGTAGGAAGAAGCAATGGAACTGTGGCAGGCAGCAGCCATTGTTTCCTGGACACAGATTAGTGAGTTCTGCTGAAATTCTTGTTCTGAGTAACTGTTTGATACGTTCAGGGAAGGGTCTTATAAAATTTTCTGTAAAGAGAAGTGCAAGAATGTGTGAATATTACTGAGAAAATTATAGTGAAACTTTTCTACAGAATGAAACCAATCTTTTTAAATCTTTATTTTGCCCTAAGTAATTATGTTTCTTAGATGATTGCTAAGAAACAATAACACATAATAGTTTGCTCTCTGTTGTCTATTCTTCCCACCAAGAGCTACCTGTTCATAAAGCAAATACTTGTTTCTTCATTCCCCACAGAGCCCTTTTATAATCTCTTACTTCTCTCATGATAAGGAACAGAATCTAACTTTAATAGACACAAATGTCTTATGGTAAAGTCATTTTCTGTTTCAATAAATCAGAGACTCATTAACTATGGCCCTAATTTACCAGGCATGGGTCAATCACAGAGCTAAAGCCCAGAATGGCTTTGCTGAGGAAACATCCAAACCACCCCTCTCTACTCTTGGTACCTAGGGGTTTCACCTTCTTACGCCACCTCAACCTTCAGTATTCAGGAAAGTGGCCTCTTCATTTGAGTTTTCCTAGTATGAACAAATAAACACCTTTGTGCTCTCCTAAGTTGATGATATTGACATCCCATAATTCTCCCTGGCACCATAGGATATGCCAATTTGAATATGATGACTCCAGTTCAAGGTTTCTCAGTGAATCAGCTGTAAATTCCAGGAGTACAGTGCTAAAACCTAGTTCTTTGGGAAAAATTGTGTCTTCTAGAACTCAGTTTACATCTTGAAATAATTACTGATCAGAAAATATTTGCATACACACACAATAAATTGTCTCATTGCACAATGCATGCGAAGACTAACCCAAACCATTAGAGAATGCCTGACCCTGATCCCATCTTAAACAAAAGCTTCTTCGTGTTTAAGCAGGCGAAACTGTACCTAACCCCAAATCATAAAGTCTGTTCCTCGACTGCAGCTCAGATGAGGACATTGAGTCTATAGCTCATAGTTACTTACTCCGTGTTTCATGATACTATCCTACTGAGTACACTTTTATGTTTCCCCTGTCCTCTTCCACATAATTACGTAGTCAAATTTCTGTGAATCCAACATTTCCTACCAACAGTACATTTGAACATCTTTAGCTGACTCTATACTCGTTACCTATTGAAGGAACGAGTAGTCTACAAACCAGTGTGTTCTGCATCCTGTCTGCGTAACTGACAAAGGGTAAGCAAACCCCATATTTTGAATACTTCAAAGAGTCATTATGGATCTATTCAAGAAAAGATATTTTAAATTTATCTATTAGATGGTTTAAATTACATCTCTAGAGACAGTCAGGAAATGTCCCAAATTCAAAGTAGATCATCCAGAGAATAAATTTTTATTGTGATCTGCAGTGGCTAGGTATGTCAGAAAATTTGCTATATTTTTAAAAATAATTTTTACTAAAACTAGATGATGTAACAATAACCTAAAGGCATTCAGGCAAAAGTGGGGGCTAGAATTTTTCATCTGATAAAACTGGCATTGTCCCGGTATCTCTCTTTCTGCTGTACATGAGGGACAAGTAAGCATCAAATGAGGATGACTCCACAGTCACTGTTAAAATGGCCGCTCGTCTGCAAAAGTCTTAAGAAACAGTGAGAGCAGGGCAAAGACCACTGGAAAGTGGGACAGAAGGCCTGTCTGACTTGTCAAGCTTGCAGTGTTTTTCCTCTGGACCTGCTTTCTCATCTATACAGGGGAACTTTCTTATTGAAGGTTTTGACACTCCACTTTTACTTAATTTATCTTTCTGTTTATTACTATGAAATGTTTTAAAAAGTGAATGGCATTAAAATCATTGACAACATTTACATTTTATGGAAGAACTTTTAAAAATTATTATTCTCTCATATATTACATCTCAACTGCACTTTCTCCACTTCTCCCACCACTTCTCCAAGTCCTTCCTCCTCATCTCTTTTTCCCTTAGTTCTACTCCTCCTCAGGTTCCCTTTAGAAAAGACCAGACCCCTCAGGGACAGCAACCAAACAAGGCATAACAAGTCACAATAATACTAGGCACATACCCTTATTTCAAGACTGGATGAGACAAACCAGTAGGAAGGAAAGGGTCCCCAAGTAGACAAAAGAGCCAGAGACAATGTCTACTTCCTTTACCAGGAATCCAGGAGAACTCCAAGTAACAACCATAACATGTATGCAGAGGATCTAGCTCAGACCCATACAGGGTCCCTGACTGTTGCTTCAGGTTTTATGAACCCCCCCACAAGCTTTGGTTGGTTGATTCTGTGAGACTTATTATTGAGGTGTCCTTGTCCCATTTGGCTCCCATAGTCCTTTCTCTCCCTCTTCTGTGGGGTTCCCCACGATCTGCATAGTGCTTGGCTATGTGTCTCTGAATCTGCCCCCATCAGTTACTGGTCGATGCCTAACTGATGATGATTATGCTGGACTCTGGTCTACATATCATTAGGAATCTTATCATTGACCTTTTTTTTAATTGCCAGTCAAATGTGTTTCTATCCAATCTCTGGTTCCTAGTCATTCAGGCAGTGTCAGGCCTGAGCTCCCTCTTATGATATGTGCCTTAAGTTGGATTAGTCATTGTCCAGTCACTCCCCATCCATCTTATGAGGTAAGTAGCTTTGTTATACTTTATGCTTTTGAGCTGTTACTGACTTACTGGCTCTCCACCCTGTATATCTCTATTCTAGAAATTATATTCTCTGTAAGTAGGTAAGGCAATTTAATAAATCTTTTGTAGAAATTGCAGTACATTCATTGTGCTTTTCTGGATGCTCTGGTATAGAAAAAAAAATAGGTAGTGAGATGCAAGGTTGTTATTATGCCTATGTCTAAAGGAGTTTAAGGATTGTATAAAGGAGAAAGTTTGGTATAGTTTGGAGGCCCTAAGCTAGAAAATGTCAGAATCACTAGAAGTATAGACAGAATAACATAGACGACATGACCCAAGTAATAGTTATAACATTCCCAGACTATGGTTAGAGACAAAACCATAATACTTCAATCTAATGCCAGCTGGAATAATTTCATAGTCCTTGAGAGGAAATACCTAGATCCATGAAGTGTTTCCTCCTGGCATTAAGGTATCTAGAGGGAAAACTGGGTTAAAGTTGAGCTTCAGATATAATTCTGTCCTTGCTGGTAATAATTGTCTCAAATACTATTAGTTTGATGGTGAATTTTTGGTAACTTCTTTTTTGTTGTATCAAAGTATCTATAGAGAAAAAAATTCTCTAACCCAACTTCCAGAGTCTTTTAAGCTATGAAATTAAATCACCATAAATTATTAATTATGTACAACTATTTTAAGTTACACAAACTATTTACTCAAGAGCTATAGTGAAGAAGAAGAAGAAGAAGAAGAAGAAGAAGAAGAAGAAGAAGAAGAAGAAGAAGAAGAAGAAGAAGAAGAAGAAGAGGAGGAGGAGGAGGAGGAGGAGGAGGAGGAGGAAGGAGGAGGGAGGAGGAAAGAAAAAAAAAGTAAAAGTAACATAAAGTGAGAACTTAAGTCAATGACAAAGTATTTAAAAGTCAAAGGAAATATAAAACTCCTAAGCACTTGGTTGTATAGAAAATGTGTCAAGTATGACATGTGCACGAGGAAATTACTAGATTTAAATCGCTAGATTTACAAATAGATAGACTGATGGAGAGGAAATAGTGCCAATTACTTCCTAAATTGCATTTTCCTTGAAAACAGGGAGATAAGTAGAGGGGCTTAAGGCTCTGCCTCAGGACACAAAGGACACGCTGGAGCTGAATGAGCCACTTTAACCAAAGAAAGAAAAGGATTATTCATTCCAAACCCGAGGAAGGAGATAGCAAAGACAGGTTCTAACTATCAGAATCCTGTACCTCGTGGAGCTTTATTTGCATATATAATTACTATATGTCAACTTAATATAAATTTAATTCTCTAGTGACTTACATTTTTTATAAAATAATAGGTTTCATCTTCTTTTCTTTCCTTTTTGTGATATAACTTTTTAATGATGTATTTTCGGAAAGAAATTTACAGCATATTTGGTTTTATTAGAATTTTAGGATGAATGAAATATGTATAAAAGATATGGTTTCAGAAAAACTCACAACAAAATATCAGTAACATCAACCTCTTGATCCTGAGACCTAACAGAAACAAAAATGTTTTGTGGGATTAAGAAAGGGATCTTAATCTAAAGTGTAAAGTGACTACAAAATATAATGTTCTAACACATTTTTATTCCAACAGCTAGGAATTGATAACCCCTAACCTATATCTCCTTTGTTTATATACATGTGAAATGTATCATTTTCCTTTACAAGTATTTATGATTCCACTGCTAGTTCAGTGACTCTGAAATAGCCAGAGTGAATTTGGAGTGACTCTGCCAGGTCACTCCAAACTACAGGAAGTTGGGGTTTGTGTCAGAATAATTCATTTCTCCGTTTTCAATACTAAGCCACTTTCAGGGTCATTGTGAGCCCAAGATGAGAAAGAGACTGCCTGCTGAACAACACCCTTGTTCCTCAATTCTACTGTTCTCCAATTTATGATAAAACTGGCCTCAATCCATGAAAATTGTTTTGACGGATTCCCTTTTAGGCTTAGCTTTTCAGTTTTCCTCCCAACACGCATCCATTATCATTCTTTCCAGTGGTTGCTCTCTGAGCTTGAATTTAAACAAACTAATTTGCACAAGAGGGAAATGGATGAACGAGAGATTTTTATTTTACACAATGAACCACTATAAGACAAATAACAACAACATTTCTGATGTCAGCTTCTTGTAATACTTCATTGAAATAGAGACAGGGAATTTACTAATATGGAGAGAACATTTAGTAGGTGGAGGCCGCATCCCTGCAGACAGACGGCCACTGTGCAGGTGAAGCAATTCTAAGAAAGATTCACAGAGAGGGGCAAAGGGTCCTTTCTTGGGCATACATATCACCAAGTTCATAGCATTGCTTCTCTCTACAACAGATAACATACTTTCAGCACAGTAACTCCACTGTGATACTTCTATAGAAGTGTGAATATGGACACGTAATTTTTGTTACAACACAAACTAAGTTCTTGTTATCAATAATTTCTCTAATGCTCATCTGTAGAGGACTCAAGAAGAAATAGCAAGACTCTTCCACTTAAGAGAAGACAAGGACTGTTTTCTTTTTTCCTTTAAACTATTCCAGCCTCTTCATTATTTACAGATTTGTGAAATGCAAACAACCAGGGTTATCAGGCGAAAGCAGATCCCCTAAGCCTTTTATCATCCCAGTTACAAGTTTGCATATTTTCTTTATAGCCAGACAGCATACAAAATGAAGCTACTCTTTACAGGAAAATGAGGCAATTGGAATGTTAATTTTATTTGGTAATATATTGTGAAGTCTGTAAAGCACTATCCAGCTGATCGACAAAATCTACCCAGCTGTTAAAGGCAAAATAAAACTATCTCAAGACATACAGTTATAGAAGTCTAATTTCTGCCTGCATTAGATGTTGAGAGACAGACAGACAGAAAGACAGAGAGAGGTGGGGAGAGAGAGAAGATGGAGATAGGAACAGTTGTCTGGTTGATAAAGCCCACAAAGACAGACAGGAAGGATGCAGAAGCAAGGCCTCATATCATGTTTTCTCGCTTCTTCTTCAGCGAGGCTTTTATCTTCTTCCACAGGCTGTCCTTCCTCTTTAATTTCCTTTCCACCAAGGACAGCATGGATTCCTTCCTGCGTATTTCTCTCACTAAGCCTTGAAAAGCATCATCAATACCGAATCGAAGGGCTGCAGAGGTCTCATAGAAGGCACAGTTGTAGTCTCGTGCAAGAGCCATGCCTTCTTCTGTAGAAACCTGTTTGGAGGAAGGAGGGACAAATAGTATTTAAAAAGGTGAGCAAGGCTTTATGAACAAACGTAAAGTGTAAACTTGTATTTTGCAAAAAGTTTTAGAATTCCTGAACTTGAAAGACAAATGAGAAATCTGAAACCTAAACAAGAAAAATAATTATAACTCAAATTCAGATCCTCAAATATCAAGATCTTCATGGTAGTGTAGTGGTCAACAGCACAGTTGTACATAATTCTACATTAAGTGCCCAGCTTAACTGATTTTGTTTTTTGTTTTTGTTTTTGTCGTCGTCGTCGTCGTTGTTTGTTTTTTTTAGTTAATTTTGCAAACATGGATAATTGCATTACTATTTTGTGTCAACTTCCTCTTCTGTTTCAAAAAAGAACATCACTGTCATCATAGATAGTGGAGAATCCAGCAATGAAAATTCACTATTTGATTATGCTGACCCTCCAATCAGGACTTACCAGATGGTTTGTTATGGGTTTATTAACTATAAAACAAGTAAGCTGGGAATATTTCAAGCTCTGAAGCATTATTGGTTACATAATTCACAGGTCTCTTCTAACAATGCATGATGAACATTTCACAAACATTTTGATGAAGGAATCTGGAAGCAAAACGCTGTCACTGTGTTACACATCGGCTGTGAGTTTAACATAGTGTGACTTGTAGTACTGCACTAGTTGTTCTAGAAACTATAAGCTGACTAAAGTTGGCCACTTTGCCTCTCTTATCATCCTTTGTGCATCGATCACAGTTCCTGGAGACAAAAGAGTGATCCACAAAATTATTCAAGGCTTTAAAGGTATTAACAGACATGTAAACTTAAACTATGTAGACATGTTTAAACACTAGCTTATTGTACTATAGATGGTTCTAGAATTCCTGCTTAACATTTATATCTCCCATAAGCCTTTCAGATTACAATCTGTGGTCCTGAGTGACATACCTGGGATTTCTGTGAGTTCCTCCAAGACAACCTATGTTGAACATATGGTATAACGACAATAAAGCAAACAAAAAAACGCTATATAAAATTCTGGCTACACCCTGTTCCTCATGCTTTGCCACTCTGATAGGGAATATCAAATCCAAGTGGTCCAAAAGGAAATCTTGGAGAAAATAAGAGACAACAAATCTGTTGTATGATCAGCTCACATTGAGGCATGGCAAGATGGAGAGGGAAATGTTGAAAAACTCCTTATAATAAATTCATAAAAATTAAAATAATAGACAGACATAATCAATGCAGTAAGACTCCAACAAAAGACAGATTGCCTAATCTCTCTTTTGTTTTGTTTTTAAAGTTGGAAAATTATCTTCTTAAGCTTTAAGGAGCACTACATATAATGAAACCATAGTCCAGATTTAGATACTATCTAATAATGGCTCACCTCCAAAATAAAGTTCTAGGCGAAACCACAAAGTTGCCTAACAGTTGATTTTAATATGTTGCACTAATTTTCTAAAATAAGTCTGAAAAAACAATATGTGCAGATGGAATTACTTATGAAAACTCTATTATCAAGCGTATTAGTGTTCACCTGTGTGTGTGTGTGCGCGCGCGCGCACGCGCGCACGTGCGTGTGTGTGTCTAAGACCGAAGATTATATGAATAGTAAACAAAGGTTTTATTCTTAAAGAGCAGAAATAGAATACTGGATCCTGAGCTTTTGCTTTAAAACTGTTTGTCTAAGTATGAGATTTGGAAAAGGAAGAACTTATTTGTTTAAAACCCTGAAATCTGTCTTAGGATTGAAGTCAAGTGGTAACTGCTACAGAGGAGAAAAGGGAAATATTCTCCACTTTGATTGTCCATCTGGGTCACAAAGTTTACTATCCCTGACGGAAATGCTGCAATAAGACGAGAGTTGCAAGTCGTGTTTAAGGAAATGAGTTTTTCCTTAATTATGCCTATGGCCCTGGTCACTGGGAATGAACTGAGTTGCCAGCCTAATTTTCACCACACCCAGATACTCATGTACTGGTTCATCACAAGTCCAGCATTTTCATTCTTCATGGAATAGCCCCATCTTTCATTGACTTCCCTTTTCTTTCCTTTCATGGGCGTCTGCATTTGTCTTTCTTTAAGTCTTTTGTTTTGCCCCAGTTTCTACATAGATGATTTTGACATCCTTCCTAAAGCAGCAGGACTCATTGAAATGGAAATTTCTGGTTTTTTGAAGACTCAGGTGTGTTATGTGATATTTTTTCTGGACATTGTCTTATCAGAGGATGTTTTCGCTAAAGCAGACACATGGGAGTATGTTTTGCTGAAAACAGACATATGGTGTTTTTTTTAATGTTATTATCATCTTCCAAAGACTTGGAAAGGGCTCACCCAAAATAGGATTGAATGCCTTTGGCTCACCAACCTTTTACCTTCTAAGCATTTTCTCTTCCTACGATTTTGTAAAATGAACCATTAAATCCCTGGAATTCTTTTGGTTATTAATACTCAAGAATAGACCTGAAAGTTCAAAAAGCCTGCACAAATATCTAAAAGAAAATTTTCTTTAATGAATAAGTATTGGAAGAAGCACCTTCCTATTGTCCATTCAGAGCCCATTTTGTGCATGACAAAGTCCTGTGTTCCTCCGTTGGCCCCATTTACCCTTTTTATTTCTATAGTTACGTGACTCAAAAAGAACATTACCATTTACTCTTTAGATATGAAAAATTCTGTGATTCTGTGTTGTCTGGGTGCTGTAGGCTATTTCACGAGCTGTTGAGTGTGAGAATGAAGGCAGATCCAGAAGAATCCATTAAGAACTTCGAGGATGAGCCACTGTGGTAGAATTTATCCACATCATTAGAACTTATCTTTACTGCTAGAGTACGAGAACTCTGGGACTATATTTGAAGACAAGCTGACATGTCAGAGAGGACTTAGACGGCTGCCAGGTGGTGAGTTCCTGGAGTCTGATTACGTCCCAAGCCAGCTAAAATAGGACCAACAAGCAGGGAAGATGGGAGCTACTTTGACTTATATGACTGAGCAGATTCTGCAGTTGCATCTCTAGGACTGATAGGACTTATGATTCTGTCCACAGGCTGCTTCACATCACTTTGGCCTTCAGGAACTTCAGCATCACAGTGTTGAATTTAACAGATTGTATGATGCTATTTGTTGTGTAATTAAGAGGTTCAGTTTTCTTCCTCTGTTCATTATCTTTACAAATTGAAATTTGACATCAAAAATTTATGAAAATCTATAGAAGATGTTTGAACAGACATACTGAAACTAACAAAGGAAACCCAGAAGACCTCAACACATGAATTTGGAAAAAGAACAAAGAAAGTTTTGGAGGGAGGAAATGAAAGGGGAAAATGATGCAATTATACTTTCAAAAATGTAAACAATTATTTAAAATATTAAAGAAGGTTAACAAAGCTTAGTAGGCAAGCATTAACTTCATATGTTTCTTATCAAAATCTGGAACACTAAGAACAGAACAATTCCAAAACTCTTTAAGCTGCCTATAGGAGAGCACCTCTTCCCACCCCTAATACACAGCAGGGCATCTCTCACCACTCCCAACTCTCCTCTGTAGGCATATACTCCAGCCTGGGGCACAGTACCCAGCGTATTTCCTCCTTTCTGTTTTCCTTCCTTCCTTCCTTCTTTCTCTTTCTTTTCAACCAACTTTATTATTTTAAAAACTTGACTCTTAATAAAGCAACAGAAACCAAGATCAACTAGACTCAGAGTTTATACAGATCAATAAACATCTTCGATAATTAGAATAGGCATTTGGAATGAGAGACATGAAGCTTCACATTAAATTTTACATTTTCAGTATTGAATATATTTTGTTAACATATTTTCTGTTTTCTTTAATATCTTGGATGTGCAACACATTGTAAAGAATGAATGTTGTGGTTTGCCCTGGAGTTCTCTATATTTTGATGCTAATTCCACTGCCCCAAGGACAGCTGCCTAGTCACATACTCAGGAGTCAGGTGACTTCACCAGAACCTTCTCCCCATTGAATTTGTAAAGTACAGGTGAGGGGCAGGTACAGGATAGAAGGAGGCCTGTCATTGGAGGAGAAGGAAGGATGGGGAGAGAAGTTTGAAGGAAGAGGAGGAGACTGGGATAGAGAGGAGAAGAGACAGGAGGGAGAGGGAGAGAGAAGCCATGGCAGGACAATGGAGGCTGACGTAAAGATCTTGCTCTGTGTATTTACAGGTTGTTATCAATGTTCCTAAGGGATGGATGGTGCCAGGCTTTGTATGTTTAAGTGGGCAATTATATCTTATCAATTGGATCTAAGATTATTGTGTTGTGTGTTCTTTTATGTGAGGGTTTGAGTGTAGGAAAGTATGTGGTGACTGGAGACACTGGGCCGCTGAGGAGTTGGGATGTGTTTCCACCAAGATATCTAGCAGATGTCTTGGGGCACCGCAGTGCTGGACCTATCGAGGTAAACCACAACAATACTTTTTTTATTTTTTATATTTTTACAACAAAGGAGATTTAATTTTATATATAAAACCTGATATAATGACATAAAACACCAGATAAAGTGAACTCTATATAAAAAGGTATTACTAGAGTATTAGGAAATATTTATGACAATAAAAATAAACCTACCAGAAATATAACATATATATTTTAATTAAAAAAGAATAACTTCAGTTTATAAGAAGAAAGAGCTGATATTACTAAAACACACAATGTTACTTGAGATTTCTAACATATATCTCTTGGCAGTTAAATGAACAAAGCATCAAAATTCAGTAAAAATATAGATTTGAACAAAGCAATGAAAATAGTTGACATAACTTTCATGTTTTGATGCTACACCCAATGCCACAAATACTTGTGCTATTTTTAAGTGAGCATCAGATACTATGCTAAACCATGTCTGGAAATACTGTAATGAATAAACATCGCATCTTATTCTGGAAAAAAAAAAACCAGAACTGGGCTAGAAATCAATAGAAATCTCCAAGATTTTGTGAAAAACATATTTTCATGTATGTAAAAGTGAAATTACATGAAAATTATAAAATACCTAGAATTGAAATATGAGATGAAATGTAACATATGAAAATTTGTGAAATTATTTAAATCTATGTTAATATGATATTCCCATCACTGTATTCATGTTTTAGGGAAGTAAAAACAGGTGAGTGCATCGATTAAAGTATCTACCCAACAAATTATCTCCATAGAGTACACATTAGACATGTAGTCTAATACTAATCAGTGGCAGAGAACCCAGCAAAAGATCATCATGTAAGCAGGGTTGTCATGTGTTCTAGGCATGGTATTCCTAATGAGTGATGAAATGAAGGTGTGGTCATTGGTGCCCTGATACAGAATTATCACAGTGAATTTTTATTAATTCTTTGAGAATATTTGGACCAAGACATATGGGAGTTATTTCTACTACTAAATAAAATTTTAGAAATAGAGAATCAAAGTGAAATAAAGGAGGCCTTAGTTAAATTGATACCTTTTATTCCCTTAATATTTTGTTTATGTGTTTATGAGTTATCAACTTTTTTTATATATGCATCCTTTATATGAATAGATTTATGAGATGCTTTGTATTGTAAAAATATAAGCATCACAAGGAAACCATTATAAACAACAAAAGAACAATTCTTAAATTCATTTGGAATAACAAAAAACCCAGGATAGTAGAAACTATTCTCAACAATAAAAGAACTTGTGGAGGAATCACCATGCCTGACCTCAAACTATACTATAGAGCAATAGTGATATTGTATGGTATTGGTAGAGAGACAATGGAACCGAATTGAAGACCCAGAAATGAACCCATACCTATGATCACTTGATCTTTGACAAAGAAGCTAAAACCATCCTGTGGGAAAAGGACAGCATTTTCAACAAACGGTTCTGGTTCAACTGGCAGTTTGCATGTAGAAGAATGCAAATTGATCCATTCTTATCTCATTGTACAAAGCTCAAGACCAAATGGATCAAGAATCTTCACATAAAACACTAACATATTTATCTTCTCTTACACATCTTTTTTAAATATCCCTTTTTTATTGGATAGTTTATGTACTTATATTTCAAATGTTATTCCCCTGAGAAATGGGATTTCTCAGTTCCCCCTTTCGTATCCTCCCTCCCCATTCTTCTAAGAGGACGCTCCTCCACCCACCTACCCACTCCCACCTCAATACCCTGTCATTCCCCTACACTGAATGAAGAAAGAGCATTAACGGGACCAAGGGCTTCTCTTATTGATGCCAGATAATGCCATCCTCTGCTACATATGCAGATGGAGCCATGGGTCCCCCATGTGTACTCTTTGCTTGGTGGTTTTGTCCATCTTTTTAAAATTATAGTTAGATCAGTAACCCAAAGAACTTTCTTTTACAAAAAGGAAATTAAATGAAGATGCACTTAAAAAATAAATGTCCATGTTTTAGCCACATTCTTCTGTCAATATTGTGAAACCATATATTTATCATTCCTAACTTTGACTTTACATTTATGAAATATCAATGTACTAGGGAACTTACTCCCAAAAATACAGTTGAAAAAAATTCCACCAAATATTGGGGTTGCATATTTAGTGATTATGGCCAGTGTCAAAGCAGTAATTATGGCCAAAATGCTACCAGGAATAAAACTTGGGGAACCTTCCCTTTATTTGGTAATTGTGATTAGCCTTGTTCAGATCCCAAGACTGGACCAGAAGTAGCAGCTTCCCTACTCACACCCAAAAAACAAAGATGCATACTTTCTTGATACATCATCTGCTAGAGAAAAGAATATGTTGTGTTATAATTAAATCTTTAGGAAACATAGCACTGGGAAGGAGAAGGAATGTGTGTTGAGTGCTGGGAATAAAACTTGGTGAACTAGTTTGCCAAGGAGCAACCCAAGTCACAAAAAATGTTCATGAGACTTAATCCTCACCTGAAAGCCTTGGGACAATGTCTGGGAAAATAAAAGAGAAAATTGTTTCATACAAGTAATAGCTGATTTCAAAAGTCTACGGAAGGGGTTCTCCACCAGCTAGAAGAGGGATTGGCAAACAGCTGGGAGGCGGGCAGGCGACTGCCGCACAGGGAGCAGAGCTGGTGCCAGATGGGCCAGCTGCTGGTGCACGCGGGAGCAGAGATCTGCTGACTCTAGGAGCTTCCTCGCTCTTTACATCTGTTTTAGTTTTCACATTAGCTTAGTGAATGTGAAATAGATTGTAATAAATTGAATGATAGTGAAGGTTATTATGGTAATGGTAGCGCCCAATAAGCTTTATAACTCTTAATAGCACAAAAGGAAACTCATCCCAACTACTGTGACTGCTAACGTTCAGTGCGGAGAGCCTATCAGAAGGATGGCTCTTTTTCTTCCAGCAGAACCGCTGCGAGCAAAGTATCTTCTTAGTGAAGCCAATTCCACAGAATTCCAGATACAATGTTTGGTGTGTGGAGCAACCTCTGGAATTTATATTTTAATGTATATACTTATATTTATAGATAAGTTTATATATAATATATTAATGGTTAGACTGTTTCTTTCCACTTTCATCCATGGAACTACTAAATATCCCTTCAGACCATGCATCATCAAAGCTATAGGCACCATGATTTTTGGTTTGAGAACAAGCCATATTGTTCTATTTTCTTTAGTAACACTCAAGCGTCCATAAACTTCATTTCACTTTATATATAGTTATGTTTTGCTTGTATGGTGATTTGAATATAATTGGCCCATAGGGAGTGGCACTGTTAGGAATTGCGGCCATCTTAGAGGAAGTGGGTTACTATGGGGGTGGGCTTTCCTGTTATACTCCACCCAGTGCAGTCCTTCTAGGTGCCTGTAGACTGCTCTTCCTGTCTGCCTTCGGATCAAGCTTCTCCAGCACCATGTCTGACTGGACACTGCCATGTTTCCCACTATGGTAATAATGGATTGAACCTCTGAAACTGAAAGGCAGCCCCAATTAAATATTTCCCTTTATAAGAGTTGCCTTGGTCATAGTGTCTGTAACCTGACCTACTTATTTGATTTTTATCTGAAATATTTGTTTTGGTATTTTCTGCTCCATTCAAACCATCTTGTTTTTATTCTTCCTGCAAATTGATATCCTGGGGGAACCAAATGGTTCCATGTTCTAAGTTTGTCCTTAAGCCTCTTTAAAGGAAGGCTTGGTTCCAGGGCTCACATAAATTCTAAAATCTTAGGATGCTCATATTTCTTTGGAAATTTTAATAAACCCTACACCTTTTATCTCCAATCTCAATATTATTCATAAGGATTAATTAAATATAAATACTTTGTGAATAGTTTTTATACTCAATGTTTTATGAAATAGTTATGAGAAAAAGCCACCTTGTTCAGAAAAGGCATGCTTGTTGTTCTAGACATTTTGGATACATGGTTTCTTGAATCTTTTGTCATAGAACCTGTAAATGCAGGAGCTTTATGTTATCAACAATAAGATAAGGAAACAGAAGCCAGATTTTGTTCTATGTGTTATCCTCAACCATGCTTAGCCACAAATATGCAGCTGACCAAAGCTCACTAAATGTTTAATCCTGATGACAGCAATATGACCCTCATAAGCTAGTGATTCACGGCCAGCTCTAATGAGTCCATCAAACTGCACTTCCAAAAGCCAAGGTATGATTTCCAAATGATGTTTTCTTATTGCAAGCACTTCATTGGAGATTGAAAAAAGAAAGAAGTACAAGTGGAAAGGTAATCAGAGGTCTCTCTTGGGTCTCAGAGGTCATGGAAGTCTTGGTCTCTCTGGTCTCCATGTTCAGCTGCAGCAGGTTTCGTGACCCTTGGTCCAGATCCCATTGTTTTTCTAGTACTTTGCAGGATCTTGTTCTGCAGTAGCCTGTTAAGAGCATTCTTGAGTCTGCATCAGGATGGCCGAGTGCTCTAAGGTGCCAAACTCAAGGGTCTGCTTCCAAGACATTTTTATTGCAGCACAGACGTTGGCACAGGGACAGCGTCTCTCCACAGGGGGAGTCTTAAGAGCTAAGTTTTGCAGAGCCCAGCAACTAGAACCTGGAGTCCCACAGCTCTGACCTCCAGATTTGCTTAGGCTTCCTGTGCTTTCCTTTTGTTATTTACAGAAACCAAATCATAGATGCATCCAGAAAGGTATTTCAGGAAAGCAATTTTGCAGGCACAGTGTGCACACACATGCAGGACCGTAATTTTTCTGATTTTTTTTTAAAGCCATAGGACAGCCTCACCGTCTTTGTATTGCATTTTTGCCCTGTGGAAAGGTTTTTCTCCTTCTCATCATGACCCTCAAACCTACAAAACATGATTACTCAGCACATCAAGCCCTGTAGGCCCACTGCTATTCCCTCCATCACCCCAACACTGACTCCAGGCCCAGAGTGACCTTCCTGCCTTGTCTTAAGTATCGTGTCCTGTTTGTCATGTGCTCCTCTAAGCTTCCCTGCTGTCTGATTCCCTCATGTCACCTAAGTGAACCTCTCATTTTCAGGATTATTCATGAACATTGCCCAATTGTTACCCCATTTCTCTGCCTCATTTCATCTTAGGCACTCTGTTGCTTTCAGAGATAACTTTACAGATGCGTTAATATGCTTATTTTCTGTCTCTCTGAGCTACAGAGAAGCCAAGTTATACCTTCAGGTTCCTCTTATTGTTATCTTAGCCACCACTGTATCTCATCCCAGCCTTGTGAATGATGTCACTGGTCCTAAGTTGTGTGATGACAGCCAGGATTGCAACTAATAGAGAAGCTTATTTTTTGGCAATGGGTCACTTGAAAAATTAAAAAGAAACTTCAGATCACTGACAACCACCAGCCCAGGGTACCATGATATCATTTACAATTGTACCTCCTTCCCTCGTTTTAGTGGTTCTCAACTCTCTTTAAAAACAAAAATTAGAGCTCCCATATGAAACTTAAATTGAAAACAGCAATTATCCAGGTGGATAAGGGGAGGGAGTCGGGGGACTAACAATGGGGAAAGCAGAAGTGTAGATGTGACTTCTGTTGATCACTAAGACAGGAGTAAAGAACAACACAGAAATCAGTGTAGGTGCCTAAACTATTTGTACCTTCTGAATTTTTTTTGGAACCCAACTGAGAAATTATTAAAAATAAGAAAAGTCTTGCTACATTTTGTGAGCATACACTGTACAACAGAATGCAGTGGGCTTTCTCCTTCCTGGTGCTCCAGAGTGGTATTGATTGAAGCAGGACATAATAAATTAAATGGGGTAGCCAGGGCTTTTGAGGCCCAGGATGGTAATGGCTCCAGGGTGAAAGTTTGGGACTGCTTTGTAAAGGAGACATTTGAAGTCTCCAAGGCCTTGTGCTTTTCATCTGAAAGAACTGTGCAGTGCTGGGGGAAAGGTTGCCATGGCAGCCAATAGTTGCTACAAAGGGAGAGAAGTGAAGGTTAATGCTAAATATTTTGCCAACAGTGATGATGTCTAGCTTTTTCATTGAACATTTCCTCTAAAGATTTTTTAATAAGGTACTGTGAAAATTATAAATCTATAGACTTAGTCACCTTATATAATTTGATATAGTAATATGTATGGAGAGGTATGCATGTATGCTCATATGTGCTATGGTATGTCTTTATACGTTTACACTAATAAATAAATATATACACTTGATACATATTAAATTAATGGTTTGTTGAAACCTTCAGTAGAATTATTTTCCATAGGTAAGTTTTCCAAGAGTTAACAAAACTTATTCCTCCATATCAAAAATATTTTAAAATATTATAAATTAATCTAATATAAATTAATGTGGTTAATTTATCACATTAACAAATTTGCACTTCACAAAATATAAAAAATGAAATTATAACTCATAACACATATACCTATAATAATTAAGTAATAAATTGCATAACTCTATAATGTCTTCTCCCTGTAGAGTATAAAACAAGAGGAAAAGGACTCTTGTGTTTCCTATAAGACCTCAACACTTTGCATATATAAAGATGCAAAACAAATATCTTTACTATCTCTTCTATGAATATCTTTACTATCTCTTCCATGAATAAATGAGTAAGTACACAGAAAGATGACCAAGCAAAAACCAACCTCATTTAAAACAGTGTTTAGAAAATCCAAATCGTGCTGTGAATTAGAAAATTTAGAAGCTTAAATTGTATTGGAATTAATGAAGACTTTAAGTTGTTTCCAATAAAATGTGCGTGCAATAAATTTCAATCATCATGAATATAGGTTTGCATATGCTTTTGTGACAGAGCGTATGCCGTGCAAAAAAGCCTCAGCAGTATGAAAGAAAGGGCCGCCATACTCGCTTGAGTAGAGTCCAGAGTTGGAAATGTGAGATGACCCTAAGATGTTCCAAGGAAAGTTCTAGGATTCACAATTCTGTCAGTGATTTTTCATACTCACTACTGGCCTATGTATCCTTTGGGGGTCACATTTAGAAAAAGCATGCTGTGAAAAGGTGTATGAAATCGAAAGAAGTAAGTTTGATGCCTTTCGATCTTAGTCTGTATGGAAGCTAGGAATGAATTGCTGCTCATTCTCTGACCTTAGATGCAGAGGCTTGTGTGTAATTCAAATACGCTGCGTGCTCGTGCCTGCTGACACCGTTGTAAATGCAAGATTCAAGTGTAGCAGAGGTAGCGATGCTCTTGCCAATCATTTTACTTGTAAGTACCCAGAATCCTTTACTGCATCTCATTTAGTTTTTCAGAATCTGCACTTCTCAGATCTCTGACCTCATCTAATTTTCAATAGCTTCTCGCCCTCTTATTTCACCTTAGTGAAGAAATAAAAGTGTCCAAAACTAATGGCTCTAAAATTGCAGACTGCTCCCCGAAAATTCATCTGTGGTGTTATACATCCTGTCTTATGCCTTTCAAGAATCCCTTTAGAAATCCCACCAATCCTTCAGTGCAGACAGTGATTCAAATGAGATTCTTCGAAATACTTGTACATTCCTCATCTCCTAGTCAATCTTTCTTCTGTCTAGAGAGTATATAAAATTAATGCAAATATCTGAGCTCCAATTAATTAATTCTGTGGTTCTCCATTGTCAGAAACATCATGGAGAGCATTTAATAATTGCATAAAATAATGTCCTTACCTTTAAAGCTAAGACTGTAGACAAATCCATATTTGGATATGTAACTCTGCTTCTAAAACTTCAATTCCCTCTTGCTTAAAGTAAGTCCAACAATAATAAATAATAGTATTTCTTTCAGAAGATTATGTAACACCATAGTGTGTAACCTTCCCAGGGCTTAATCAGTAAGCACTAAAGTAATCTAGATGCTTTTAAAGTGGTGGGCTATTCACTGGGCTATGGAATGCTCAGATAGCTGGTAAAATAATATTCTTAGATATTTTTGTAAGTTTTTCCATCCAGAGGAGACTAGAATTCAAATCAGTAGATAGAGGAAGGTTGTGCTCAGCGATGTGCTTGACAAATCATTCTATCCATTGAAAGCCTAAAGTGAATGAAGAGGAAAAGAAGATGCATTTGTTTCCAGAGAGAGAGAGAGAGAGAGAGAGAGAGAGAGAGAGAGAGAGAGCGCATCTGGCTTTTCCTTCTTCAGACATAGACATTAACATTCCTCCTATGCAGGATTTGAACTCAAGCCACCATCAACTCCCTTGGTTTAAAGTCTTTTTTTTTTTTTGAAGAGGAAATTATATTCTGACTTTCTAGAGTGACCAGTTTTTTAAAAATATGACTGACATGGACTTCTCAGCCTTCATAATCACATGAACCAAGCTTGTATACCACCCCCCTTTCATAGTAGGTCCTGGTTCCATAACAGACTCTATGAGAACCTAAATGTGAAAGGATGAAAGATTTGCAAATGCAATGTCTTTAGGATCAAAGCACTGAGACATGTATCTTGTTCTTCACCTGTCTGCACTGACTGTCCAGCTTCCATAGACAAGTACTTTATTCACCATCCCTCTGTAAAATCAGCATTTCTGTGAAGATTCTTTATACTTAATGACAAGATAATTTGAGTTTCTGAGATTTCTCCCTACAGATCATACTCAAAATATTCACCCATCTTATATATCTTAGATAAACTAAAAGAGCTAGGGGTGCCCAAATCCCCCAAATCTTTCAGTTCTTTAGCATTTGAGTCGGGACCTAAGGTTATTTTTCCTACCATTTATTATCCTCTTTACTCTGAACCCAACGAGAATGGGGTGAAGGGATGCTTCCTGCTGCAAGTGAATCTGTACGAAGAGGAAACTGGGGGAAAATGTGCCAAGGATGTCTAGGAGTAGAGGATGCTGCTTGCCAAGAGAACTGGTGATACTCGACATCTGAATCTGGGGTTTCTGCTATAAATTTCAAAAGTATATTTTTCAAATCGTGTCCCTTGTGTCTCTGTCCTCTTGGACTTGGAATATTCATGCAGATTCAAATGGCTGCACACATGACAGTTTCTAACTGCTGCAAGAGACCTTGTGCGGCCTTAAAAACGTCTTCCATTTGTTGCTTCCTCAGGGCACTGTCTTGATCACTCCCCAGGTGAGGCCAGTGACCGCCCCAGGAGCTGGGTCCACAGCCTGCAAGCATACAGCGGCCATTCTTGACAAGTCTGTTACAAAGCAGTGATCTGAGACTGTTCACGTCGGTGACACCTGTTTTTGCTTCTGGTTTCTGGTCATGTACGAGTACCTGAGAACAGACACTATCTCTGGAAGGACTTGTCAGCGGGCTGACACTATCTGCATTCCATTCTCCATGGAGGAAGTTGAGAGCCCAGGCTGCGTTAATTCAAACAGCTCCACTTGCTGAGATGCAGACAGGAAGGCATCTTGCTCAGTGACTGATCTCTGAAATCCAGCGACCTGGGCTCTATTGCATATTCTGCAAAATGCTAATTAAATGACAATTAAGTTACTCAGTATTGCCAAGACTGTGTTTTCACCTTAAAATGGGAACAGTTAGGAAAACAATTAATACGATAAGCTTGATTATAATGCACTGAATGCAAAAACCACTTGGAACTTTGTATTTCTTTCTTCACAAAGGACACATACTGAGCTCATCTTAAAACATAACTTGTAAATTCTGACCTGAGTGAGAGTGGTTGCTTCTTTTCTTTATGATGATACGGATAGATTTCTATTATTAGATAATCCAAGACAGCTGGATGCATTATCATGTCTGTGTTTAAAACTGTTGAATATTAAGTTGGGCATATGTTACTAAGTGAAGCAAAAACATATTGCGATGTAATTGCAAATATTTTATGAGAATGTTATTGTATGTATATGAAGTTGCTTCTACCCCAATTATCAGTGATTTCTTCCATGCTTTAGCCTTTTAAAAAACTCTTCATCCTGGGGAGAAACCCCATAAGAGGACAAGCAGTCTCAACTCACCTGGACTCCTGGGAGCACCCAGACACTGAGCCACCAGCCAGGCAGGATAAACGAGCTGCTCTGAGACCCTGACACATATTTAGCAGAGGACTGCCTGGTCTTGTCTCAGTGAGAGAAGATAGGCCTAATTCTAGAGGGATTTGAGGCCCCAAGGAGAGGAGAGGCCTTGGCATGGGGGAGCATCTACTTAGAGACAAGGGGAGGAGGAATGGGATGGGGAACTGTGGAAGGGGGGGGCTTGGAGGGGGTAAGAGCTGGACTGTAAATACATAAAATGATGATGATGATGATGACGACGACGACGACAATAACCTCTTCATCCCTGCAGTCTTCTACTGAACCAACCTTCCTTTCACATCCTATCCCGAGGAGAAGAACCAGCATGTGTATGATGCTTCCTGTTGCCAGTTTTCTTTATTTAGCACTATAGTACTAAAATCACGCTCACATTCCATTCCATAGCATAAAGTTTCTATTATAAATATACTTTTCAGTGAATGCATCCCTTTCCCTGATGGTAGACCTTTTATCTCTGAGCTGACGTATCTGAACTGATACATTGTCTTTACCCTTACCCCATGCATCTCCCAGGTAACAGAGTTTGTCCCCTGACTATCTGAATACCATTTCTCAAGGGTATAAACCGTCATTGTCATCTCCTTTTCATGTTCAGATGCTGGCCATATAAAATGTTTTATAAGCATTTACTCACTAAATTAAATTCACATTAATAAATCAAGGACATTGCCTTCTTGTCTGCAAAATGTCCAAAGGATTTCTGGGAAGCATTTCTACATCTTTATTTCACTAATTACAAACAATCTCTGAGAGAAACGTGGAGGATTATCAGAAAAATCAAAATTAAAGTTCATTTACCACACTAATTCATAATAAAGCCTTACTTGATGGATGCTTGTTATTTGTTGGCTGATTTGGAAAGTTTTAGATCCCATTTCTTCTAGTTACTGTGAAAAGTCAGTACTGTCTTAATGTTGAGGGCGACGCAGTCCAGCTTTTGTGACTAAGCTTCCCGGAGCCTAAATTTTCTTCTCAATGGGGGTTTTAATAGCTATTAATTTTGTCATTAGTTTCTTCATCTGATGTGTTGGGATGCATAATCAAAACATTTGCACATTAGTTGGGGTGAGTATTGTGCAATTATAAAACCAATTAGTATTTTAGCATTTTATATCGAAAAGAAAATTACTTAAGCGAATCTAACTTTTAGTAACAACAAAATATATGCTTCTACTTAAGCCATGACGATACAGAAACTAGTATCCATTTATGACAGGTATCCAGAGAAGAGCACCCAGGCTATGACTATCCAGACAAGAGTGCCCATGTTGAAGGTGTACAGAGAACGGTGACGAGTTGTGACAGTCCAGAGAAGGGTGGCTAAGTTGTGACTGCACAGAGAATAGCATCTACACTGCTTGGCACATATTAGATTGGTGATACAAAGGGCGTGATTCATGGAGAATTAAAAACAATAAACTTTAACTGGGAACGTGTCTTTATCTTCCCAGACACAAGCTGACACGCAGCTTCTTTTCGCGTGAAAGGAAATATTTACTGTCTCCAAAGGTATTTTACAGCATTAAAATTCTGTTTGTGGCTTTTGAAAACCTCCCCTGGAAAATTACAAGCAGTATTAAAAGGAATTCAGACAGCCCAGGGAGAAGTTGATGGATGACTTGCCATATTTAAGACGGCCGACTTTCTGCTAAGGTCTGCCCTCACACGCCAAAGGACAAAAGCAAAGTCTGGGAGAACAGAGATGCTGGAGAACAAAGCGTGTCAGCATCAGAGATTTCTAGCTTTCGCCTAAAGGGAAAGACTATTCTTTAATATCTACGTAGAGAAATAGACACATGAAGGATTGTGATCATAATTGCTTTCAATATAAACATATACATAAGTGTTGCATTGTGTATAGTAACAATATATCCATGTCACAGTAATTATACACACATAACACAGACATACAAACATATAAAACCTCATGAGGACAAAGTAATTATTCTGTCCCCCTAACTTATCCTTATATAAAATTTCTGCTCCTCACTCTTACGAACTTATTTAGCTAAAATTGTTTGTCTACCTTTAAAAATGAGTATTTCACAATAATACTGGGATTAGCAAAGATATAATTAGGTATGAGGTTATTATTAACAAAATAATCTGAATCTAAATCACAGGTTCAAGAGCTGCTTTCAAAGGAGCCTAGCAATAAATTGCCCTCTGAGTACAGGAGCCTGGCAAATAAATAACAGACATTAAGAGTTCAGGGTTTCCATGGATACCTCAACCTGAAGCAGGTGAAATGATAGCTCTTTGGGTCTCTGGACAAACATTCTTGAAAGAAGATTTGGTGGAGGCTAGCCTAATTAGTTACCAGAGGGAAAAAAGCATCTAACTGCCTTTGAAGACTACTTTAATTAAGAAACAAGAGAGATGAAGGAATTGAATTGTTGGGGCAGTAAAGTACATAGCTGTGAGGTTTTTTCATTACATTGATATATCTGTAGTTACCTAAACCAGAGATTCCCCAGCTTCTGTTTTCAAGAATAAACTTCTTTTGAAAGTTGAAAATGGGATGTGTTGGGATGTTTCAATGACACACATCTGTTATTTTTGCTAATCTAGAAGACTTTCTCCTTTGGAAGTGATTGTCCTCATTTTACCTTGAAACATATGACCTTTTATATTTATAGTGGCTTTTGTAGAATACATACTATCTCTAACTTAAGGCTTCGTAATTACCCACTCCTGGCTATTGGTGGAGTTTTTCTGCCTAAGCATTGATGATCTACATATTAACGAAGGAGGCTAAGACACATCCTCGTTAAAAAATGAAAAAATGAAATGTAGAATACATTAAAGGTTTACTAAGGGTGTGTCGGTATTCCGCTCAGATTACTATAACCTAGGTCATATCTGCATTCCAATCAGATCACATAAACCGAGAAGGCCTTTGGATGTGATCCCTTGTCAGAGCAGCCATGGATCTACATGAATTGTTCTACATGAATGCTTGGAAATGAGATGATAAAAGTAGGATAAAGGGGGCAAGGGAAGCACCAAAATTTCTAGGATTGCATATGGTATAGGCCACGTATGGAAAAAAAAATAAATGTGTCATTTGGCTAGCTAGAGGCCACTTCAAAGAACCAAGGAAACATTGGTAATTGAATGAATAAGAAGAGAATGGTGAGGCAGGAATGGGTAAGAGGGTAGAGGAACATCCTCACAGAAGGAAAGAGGAGGGGTCAGGGTATTGGATGGGAAGTCTGTAGAGGGGTAACCTGGAAGGGAAATATCATCTGAAATGTAAGTGAATAAAATGATTAATAAAATAAGAGAGGAGAAAGTAGAACTTCCTCAAGGAATTTCTGACACCAGGAGTTTTTTTTTCTTTTGAGGGGGGCTCTCTAGATACTAACTACA
Organism: Rattus rattus; assembly: GCF_011064425.1. Lineage (NCBI taxonomy): Eukaryota > Metazoa > Chordata > Mammalia > Rodentia > Muridae > Rattus > Rattus rattus. Next base: position 13,077,171 of record NC_046168.1, on the reverse strand, counting down.
TCCTATCTTAGCACACTGAAGCCACATAACTGTTAAAACCAAGGATATAGCTTCAGGAACTCGCGAGCACCTAGAGCAGTCAAAGAGGTCACAATGGGCTAGAAGCAGAGATTTCTGGTTAAGAACCCTTCCTGAAAATGTCATTTTGTTGTTGAATATAAACAGTAATTCACCATGTTGGTTGGTGTTGCTAGGGAGGATTATGAGGCAAGGGAGACAATGAGAAGAGCACACATAGTTTTTCTTTGTGCACAAGGATCATTCTAGTTTGGTGGTAGCTTCGCTCATGAAGACTTTGAGATGACCAGTAACAAGCAATAACACCTACATATGCTTAAATATTTACCAGACACAATTCCAACTGAAAATATGAACTATGCGAAGAATTACATTGATCTTCTAAATAGAGCAAGGGTAAGAAAGATTGACACATGGCTTTTTAAAACCCCTTTTGATGGCTTTAAGTCCCTGCATGAAGGATTGATGTGACATTTTTCATCTGTCCAAAGAGATATAGAACAGCTAAAGTCAGGTCATTGAATAGTGATGCCAAAAACAAATCAAGCCTCTCCCTGATTTGCACAGAAAAGAACCAAATGCAAAATCAAATACTAAAGATAAACCTAATGTTATCAAGCTCCAGATTTTAGGATTTTCATACTTAAGTGATTTAATAGAGGTGACACAGGAAGTTCACAGCAGGACCTCTTGTTTTCTCATAGTGTATCCAATAAATAAAAGTCCTCCAATGACGTAGCAATTGTTTCTTCTTCTTCTTATGCAATTGCTCCCTGATAATCAGTTTCTTTGTGAAGACACAAATTTGTTCATTATATTTTATTACAGAGCCTTGGAATTTCTTTGCTTCAAAAGCAATGTGAAAGTCCCCCTTAGTAGAATCCTCAATCATCATACTGTATCTTGGTTAATGCATACATGTGTTCAGAATATCTTGAAGTAGCTACATTGTCCTTCTGGACTTGTGACACAATACCATATAGATATTTGAATTGTCCTCTTGGGACAGAGTCCCTAATTTCCTGAGCAATATCATTTCTAACTGTATCTTCATCCTACCATTAAGTCCTTCTGATATTGAGACCCTTAATTCTTTTGAGCATTTTCTGTCACGCCCACCTCGGCTGGCAAGGAAGACGCAACACGGTTGAATTCTTCTCAACAGCCTTTACTGCAGGACACCTTCATTCTTGATACAGGGAGGCAGCGGTGGCAGCAGCCAGCCCTAAGTGTTACAGCTCCAAGTGTTACAGCTCCAAGTGTTACAGCTTCAAATGTTACAGCTTCAAATGTTACCGCGCCGAGCGGCAAAGCCGCTCGCCTTATATACACAACAATATGCTAATATTCTTTCAGGGATTGGTGGGGCACGAGTCACCCCACTGTCGTCCCAGCTACTTGTCCTCCAGAGATTGGCGCGGCATGAAATTCCATTAGCATAGTACCGCCCCAGCCAGACTGACGTCAGGTGCAAAACCCCACGCATGCGCAGTACTGTTGTTCACCGCAGGAGGGCGCCAGATTCACCTCAGTATCATACAGCTGCCCTGACAGGGGACAAGCCTGCGCATGCGCGGTAAGTTATTCACATTGGACCGGGCTGGCTGTCGGCGCCATCTTTACTTCGCCGCGCCGCTCCCTACAATTTTCTTTTCTTTTTATCTTTTTTTGTTTCATTTCTTTTGATGGATACTTTATTTACCTTTCAATGTTATATCCTTTCCCGTTTCCCCTCTGGAAGTCTCCCATATTCTCCCCCCCCCCCCGCTTCTATGAAGGAAGCACCTATCCACTTCTACCTCACCACACTGGCATTCCCCTACACTGGGGAATCAAGCCTTCACAGGACCAAGGCCTCTTCTCCCACTGATGCCAAACAATGCTATTCTCTGTTACATATGTGGCTGGAGCCGTGGGTCTTCCATGTGTACTCTTTGTTATTGGTTTAGTCCCTTGGAGCTCTGGGGAATCTGGTTGGTTGATATTGTTGTTCTTCCTATGATTTGCAACTCCCTTCAGCTCCTTCAGTCCTTTCTCTAATTCCTCCATTTGGGACCCCAAATGGGTCTCAGTCCAATGGTTGGCTGCCAGCATCTGTCTCTGTATTTGTCAGACTCTGGCAAAGCCTCTCAAGAGACAGCTATATCAGGCTCCTGTCAGCATGCACTTCTTGGCACTCACAATAGTGTCTGGGTTTGGTTACTGTATATGGGATGGACCCTCAGGTGTGACAGTCTCTGGATGGCCTTTCTTTCAGTCTATGCTCCACACTTTGTGTCTGTATTTCCTCTTGTGAGTATTTTGTGAGACGTTCCTCCTCCAAATATTCAAATATGAGTACTGGCCTCTAAATATTCAGATCGAAGTACTGGCCATTGTCCTAGTTGAGGAAAAGTGTGTGTGTGTCGGGGGGAGGGGTTGCAGGGAGCAATAGAGAAGAAAATTGTAGGAAATAAATGATCTGATCATGGAAATAGGAGAGGAGATTCCTTGAGGAACAGTAGGAAGATAAATATTGAAGTTGAAAGAGTGTTAAAAGGGAATAGCAAGATATAGGTTATAATATGGGAAAGTGGGAGCTCTTTATGGGGAAGGAGGGAATTAATACTGAAGGACTGAGAATATGAAAAAAGCAATAAGAATGTTCAACACTTGCCACAAGGAATCATACTGTTAATTGTTTATAAAAACAACAAAAGCAAAACAAAATGTCTATAGTACACTTTATTCCACATGTGTATGTATGAATCTATGGATGTTTTAAAATGTTATTTCAGTCTTGGTTGATGGTGCTCCATCCAAGAGAAAGTGATCACCTAATAAAAACTGGAATAACAAATATGAGAACCATCTTTTGAGTAGTTGGTCAAGGCATCCAATAGATACACTCAAAGCACACAGCCTATTGCTCTTGTTCTTCTTGACTCAAACAGGTTGAACATAAATCCCTATTAGTGAAGATACTATACACTTCAGAAGGAGAGCCCAGAACCCCTGAGCTGGAACTTAGGAGAATGCTTCCTCCCTGCAGTCTACCTTTCATGAAGTCAACACGCATGCTTTCAAAGGAGGAAACAACTAAAAACCCTACCCAGTTACGATGCGTATTAACCAGATCAGCAGCCAGAATGAAATGATACAAATCTATAGTATAGTACTATGCAGAATAATCTACAACCACCATTTTACTAATCCAACAAAATCCTTAATACCAATCTATAAGCATTTCCCCTACACCCACAAGTAAGTGTACTCTTCATCCCTCATGACAGAAATTTCTCTTTGTAAAAATGGACACCATTCCAGAAAACCACGGCCAATAAAAATGCAGAGTTGTGGAGACTGAGACAAGACCAAATGAGTATATTTACAAAGCACTTTTTTACCTAAGGCTCAGGGAACATGGTGGATGAGGGGAAGGAAAGATTATAGGAAGTCAGAGGATTAGGGTGTTTGCTTTGATACCGTGCTTCCTAGTAATGTGAGAAGCCATACACATAAAGTCTCACCGACATGACTGCCCAAGTGTGAGCTGAACTAGATAACACTGGTGGACCTATCAATGTGAGCAGATAATAACCTGAGAGCCTTAATCCTACACAAAGAACTGTAGGCAACTAAAAAGAGCAGGGATCAAAAGACGTGGTCTTCCCACAGAAGAACACACCAATTGACTATCCAGTGCAATACAGTTAGTACCTGAAAACACACACACCCACACCTACCCACACACACAGACATACCACGGACACACACACACTCACACACACAGACACTCTCTCTCTCTCTCTCTCTCTCTCTCTCTCTCTCTCTCTCTCACACACACACACACACACACACACACACACACACACGTAATATGATAAAGGCTGGTTAGGTTCTATTTAGGAACGTTCATAATTTTATACAATAAATATTGAATAACAAGACTAGAGGGATGGCTGGATGTTGAGAAGCTTGCTCCCCTTCCAGAGAGCCAGTTTAGAATCTTTGCACTCATGTGACAGCTCACATTGTCTTTGACTCCAGTTCCAGGAAATGTGTTACTCTTGTCTGGCTTCTACATACACCGGATACTCATATAGTTCACAACCTACATGCAAACTAAAAACCTAGACATACGAAATTTAAAAATAAATTGAAGAATAATTGCTTAGCATATATATTAGTCAGAGCTTTCTAGAGAAGAGATTGATATGTGTGTGTCTGAGTATGTATTATGTTTCATATGTATGTATGTATGTATGTATGTATGTATGTATGTATGTATGTATATAGGTAGCTGTAGGTATCAACTGGTCTTCACTAAATGTTGGAATCCTTAATAGGCTTTAATACCAATGAAGGCATGATTTGACAGAGGACATATAAATTTGCCAGTAAGAAATAAGGGCAAGTAGGCAGAAAGCAAGACCTTCCTCCTTCCATGTCCAGGAGAAGGCTTGACACAAATTTAGGGTTTATCTTTAAACCTCAACTGATCCAATTTTAAGGTGAATCTTTCTACCTCAAGTATTTATGGTGATCATTTTCATGTCAAACAACCTTGTTAAGAAAAATCATTCACAGGTATGCCCCAGGCACTTGAGTTTTTTGTTAATTCCCAATTTTGTTAAGTTGATAACCAAAAATAGACATCATAGTATACATGGTCCAACCATGCTGACAATCTCCCCCAAACATTTTCCTAGTGCCAATACTCAAAGGTCCCCCACCTCTTTTGATATTGAGGTAATGCAGTTTTTCTTCTTTTATCAAGTCTTGAATTTTTTCTTTTTTTTTTTTTTTTTTTTTTTCGTTTTTTTTTTTTATTAACTTGAGTATTTCTATATACATTTCAAGTGTTATTCCCCTTCCCAGTTTCTGGACAAACATCCCCCTAATCCCTCCCCCCTCCCCTCCCCTTTTGGGTTTTTCCCCCCCCCCCTCCCCCCCTTTCCCCCCCCCCCCTCCCCACCCCCTCCCCCTCCCCCTCCCTTCTATATGTGTGTCCCCTCCCCATCCTCCCCCATTACCGCCTCCCCCCAACAATCATGTTCACTGGGAGTTCAGTCTTAGCAGGACCAAGGGCTTCCCCTTCCACTGGTGCTCTTACTAGGATATTCATTGCTACCTATGAGGTTAGTCTTGAATTTTTCTAATACAAACTTAAGATTTTCTTGCTAACAAGAACAGTGAAATTTGATAAATGAAAAATAAAGTTGTCATTGACTAGGATTCAGAGTCTGTTCAGTAAGCAGAAATAAAAATGTAGAAAGCATTAGCGAAGAAGGCCAGCATGGCAGAATAACTTGGATATACACAAGATGGCTGGGCAGTTCCCTGGTGAACTGCCTCTGATCATCCTGGGAGCTTGAGTAATCATGAGTAGTCAATCACTTTCTGTAGACCTGGGAGCCGGTATGTGATAAGACTCAAAAAGAAAAATAAAAACCCACCGAAGTTGTTTGAGTTATGCTGAAGTAGTTATGGAGTACTAAGTGAAGTACATGTTCTATGCCTCTCAGGCCACACAACTCTAGATTACACTGTCAGCATTCCTGCTTTATATATGAGGAAACTGAGGCACGGAGACAGTAAGCATCCTGTCCATTTTCATAATGTGGCTAATCCCCACTCAAAGCTCATACACTGTTCTCTACTGTTCATTCTATTAAAATATATGTGAAAATAACTTTAAATATCAAATATCAAACCAGCAAAAATTAAATATCAAAACATCAGATGGCCACTGTAAAAATGAAAACTATTGAATTCCCAAGTAAAACTTATGGCATTACTAATTCTGCTGATTGGGGTGATCGAGTCAACCAATTATTGCTATTATTCTGTTTCCTAATTTTATATTACAAATTGTTTCTTTCTGGTTTATTTGAGAATTCTGCTTAGATATATTATTTCTGAGTTAAAAATCATAATCTTTTCATGAATGTTGTTCTTCATAATACTAAGGGAACAGATGGGAATTTGTGCTTTCTCTCCACCAAAAGCCTGTTGGATAGAACCTATAACCCATCCTGTGTGTACTCTGCTTGGCCACCTGCCCAGAACAGGCTCAGGTCTCTCCCTGGCAGCTTTTCTGAAGGTCAAGTCTCTGCCCCACACAGCTGTCACCATATTCTTCATGAATTTTTTAGGCTTGAGAACCCAGAGGGATGAACAGTAGAATCGAGCTGCATCATTGATAAATATTGACAACATGCCTGAAAATATGTACAACATGGGGGCGACTTCTGCTATTGGGCACTGGTTTTCTTGATTTTTCTTTCTCTTGTCAGTTATTTGCATACAGGAGTTTCCACTTAACCACAAATATCCCATATCCCCAGACAATTAACTCATAGATTCTACTTGTGCCAAAGTAAAAGTTTTGGGAATGCCTTCCTTGTTATTTTACTTCTCATAATGACATGAAATAATATGATGTACACATGCTGAGATGAAATGAAAACTGCAGGTATTGTGATGTAATTTTTGGTGGCTACTAAAAAGTGTTACTTGAACTCAAACACTTGGTTCTACTTAGACATATGACTGATGGCTGATTGACATGTGAGGAATACATGAGGGGATTAGATACAAACCAAAGAGCGACTAATGTCAAGGGCAGGATTTAGGAGATAGTGAGACACTTCAGTTTATTGCTTAGACTGCTCTGTAATCAAGTCTTATGAAATAAAAATTTATTTCTGGGAATTTCTGCATTTTTATGGAAAATGCAGAACTATTGAATCTGTCAGCACAGACCCCGGAAGGCAATCACAGATAGGTCAAAAGCAACTTGAGGAGGGATTTACTTATTTCAGCCTCCTATCACATCACAGCTCATTACTGAGGGAAGTCAGGGCAGGAACTCAAACAGGGCAGAAATCTGGAAGCAGGAGCTGTTACAGAGGTCACGCAGCAGTGCCCCTTACTGGATTGCTCTTTTCTGTCTGCTCAGCCTGCTTGCTCTAACAGCCAGGTCTCAGCTCAGATGTGGCACCAAGCAAAGTGAGCTGGGCTTTCCCACATCAATCGTCTGTCAAGAAAATGCACCCCAGCATAGCATACAGGCCAATCTAATAGCGGCATGTCCTCAATTGAGAGTATGTCAAGTTCATATACAATTAGCCAGGACAGCAATTTACTGTAAATTCACAATAAATAACAAAACACCTTTAGCAATAAAACTATTAGAATTACTGTTAGCTGCCAAAATAGAAAATATCGGGAATGAAAAAGCTTCACTTATGAAATTCCGTCCAATTACAGCAAATTGTCTATCAATAAATACCCTACCTGCCCTGTCAATTCCAGCCTTACATCCCTTAACAAATGTCTGTGAAACGTGCCAGTAAATGTGAGTTGCCATTGAGTTACCCTGCTCTTCTTAACGAGTTACACACAACTTTACCATGGTTTACAGCACATAGAGTGCGCCTTGAAGACAGACATGAGTTTCGGTTTTTTCTGACATTTCCTAACAGTAACATTGGGTACAAACTATGATTGGCCCGGTATGAGAGACTTTCCACATTCTATATTGGTATACCCAAAAGAGCTTTCTTTAATTTTTTTAAAGCAGTAAAAATGAGACAAATGTAGAGGCAAAATGATCAATACTGAGAAGTAGCTTTATCAATCTAACTGACAAAAAGACCCATTGTGTTGGCTACTGTATTAGCTTTGAGGTGTTTTAGGTAGAGACGTGACTTTACTAACATTTATATTGTGGCTTTGCAGCACATGAAGACTTTGTATCAGTTCCAAGTTTATCTCCTTTTTAATAATAACATTCTATCAGAACTATGGCATTAGATATCTACTTTCCAAATATTCTATTATTTACTCCAGAAAAATACCTTTTAAATAAAAAGGTGATATGTTACAAACCTAATGCAAATGTATTTATGGAATTTCACATCCCTGGTACTGACTCTTTATAATGCCTTAATATATTTGTTTCTAGTAGAGACCAACTTCCCCAATTCAAACACGCTAGCATACACAAATATTGAAATTTGGATGTATGATTATTCATATTCTTTTTCTTGTCATGAGTTCACATGTTATATTTTGGAGCAGTTTCCCTATTAGAGAATGTCAGTTCCCAAGACTGACAATCAACCTGCCCCATCCTGTAATACCAGTGGGATTAATATCTCATCATTTATGTCAACTCTTTGCTCTGGTCACGTGATGCTTTTCCTCCCCACCTACATACTCTGCATTATTTCACTGCTGTGACTTCCATCACTCCTGAGAACCTGTCACCATGCTCTCCTTCTGTTAAGTTGAGCCTCCTCTTCAGATTTTGTTTTGTCACTCTGGATGCCCTCCCCCTCTTTCCAGCTTGCTTATCCTTACTTTGTCCAGAAAGCCTACAGTTCCCATGGTTACACTGCAATATCACAGCTTTCAGGAAAAAAATCAGAAAGGTCAGAACACTTATAGACAGAAAAACTAGAAGCTCCAAAAGGAAAAGGGAATTTTCAAGAAAAGCGAAAGCACTGGTGCAGGCTTCCAGATGTGAAATGCTTTCTTCAGAGGCTCCTCAAGTCAGTCACCCACAGAGGGCAAACACTAAGAATACAAAGAACTCATGCTGTCTATGAAAGAAGAAAGGCATTTCCCCAGGTATTTCTACTGTGACTCAGCATTGTAAGAGCCAACGCAAAGTCATTTATCTTATGCCACATCATTTGATAACTTTTGTTTGCTTGTCTTTAACTATTAATACAAATATGTTTCCTCCAAACCAAGTTACTGGCTTTTAGCAGATAAATATATTTTAAGTTGTTTTATCACAACTTATTGTTAGAATACTTAATAAAAGCTTTAAAATTTATTAAGTATGATTCATCTTGAATTAATGCAGTAATTCTCAAACTTATTGATCATAATATCCTAGTCTTATTGAGTATCAAGGTTGCAAAAGACTTTTTATGTATAGGGTTATATTCTACCATTTACCTATTGGACATTGGAATAGGCCTTCACTGTGACTGTGCGATATCAACAACAGAACACCAGATAGGATACTGGGTATCACCGTTGATTTATCCTGGGAATTCAGTTCTTCCTGATATAACTTATCTGTCATTGGCACCCATGCAAATGCCATGAAAAGTATAAGATTTTATGCAATATAACTTGAACATATTCACCCCCTTTCCTTCTATTAAGCGAGACTCTCATTTAGGGTTAGATCCATGCTGCATTTTCTCCAATCCAACTTTACATTCGTATGTGCTTTGGTTCTAGTCACTCCAATGGTGCTTCCCATATTGTCTTTGAGTGTATGGCTATCTATTAGAGTATAGTCAACCTACCAGGGCCATATCATAAAAGAAAAATTAACTCTCTTTTCCCCCAAAGCTATCAATTACCAAGTACCAATCCATGCAGCTGGGGATGAGGCTCCCCATTCACCTCCCCCCTCCATGCTGATATTTTATCTGGCTTTAATTTATGCATACAGCTCCAACTACTATGAGGTTATTTGTGCAACTGCCCTGTTGTATCTGTCTCTTTGTAGTCTTCTACTACATCGGGATAGATCCCACCTTGTCAGCCACAGGGAATATTCTATCATCAGCTTGCCTGTATTCCAGACAATTCATCTTCCATCCTTCCTAGGTGCCAGTGGTCCCTTCTTGAAAGAATTTTGTTGTTAACGACAAAGGCAATCTTATTCCAGATAATTCCTTTTCATTTACTAACTATATTAATTTGGGCATGTGAGAAAAGAAGTTTTAGAACTGAAGATCCCCAGATTTTAAAAATGACATATGTGAATGAACGTGTTCGTGTGACAGCCCACATCTTCTCTGTTTCGATGAACTATGACTGACATAAGCACATCTGTCAGCTGTCTTTACGAACCCCAATCAAATCCCAGAGTATTTCTGTAACTAAATTAGACGTGCATCTTTAAATCCTTGTCTTACCATTTAATTTGCACATGAAGGGTGATGTCATGTTTGAACCTGATCTGCACATGTCTGAGTCACCAACCTTTCTTTGTAATTAGCCTGAGTATTTTTTAATCTTGTATGCTACTTAAACTGTATTTTATATTTAACAATAATTTTTCAAATAACCAAATATTTACTCTGTAATATAATTAATGTCTTACTGATACATTTGCTTTTGTTTTATTATACATTTGGTTGGAGTTCGTTGGATAAGTCTTTTTCTAAGCTTTAAATCTTAACAGACTTCTAGAGTTAGACTTTAAGAATATAAATTCACTTTATTGAAAATCTTAGCTCTGGGTTTGCTCAGTTTTGTGCTAAAGATTCTTGATTTCCTCTGTCATTTTTCTTTCTTACTGGAATTCTATATTTGTTCAACCTTCTTTCTGCACTTTTATTGTTATTATTCCAATTCTGTTTCAAAGGGTATCAGTTGACATTGGTGTGGCCAACCAGAGAGAAAACTGCCTTCTACATGTCACTGTCATTTGATCAGAGACAGGACAAATCCTAGCTAACAAAATACCAGGAGGATTCTGATGGATGACTGGGTAAGAGAGATGCATGTTTTTCCAGTGGCAATAAACTTGAAAGGATATGACTGCGTATCTATTGTAACTGTCTCGACATCATTATGGAAAAATCTATCTGAAGATGAAGCCATAATGTAGAAGAAAGTAATAGAGAAAAATGAATAAATCTTGGTGATACAATTTACACTTGGTGTTAATTACACAAATGTTTCAGTTTCAGTTGTGAATTTAATGAATCCATATCCTCTATTGTTTCTGTTTCAAAACCCAACTTGATTTAGACGCTCTGATTTACAGCTGATTCAGTGAACAGCTGGACAAAAGCATTGTTGTCACAAAAGAAATGTGCTGAGTGGCATCAAAGCCGAGTAAAAGAGAGGGGGGAAATTAGACCACAACTGAGTCCCTTCAATCCACTTCTTCCAATTCCCAGAATCAGTCTTCTTCACATAATGAGGCTCAACTCTCAATTCTTCACTTTTTTCAATATGTCCAACCCTACATGTACCCAATATTATCACCAGTAATAGCAGAAAACTTTCATTTTTTCATTTGTCCTGTGGTCTGTCTTATTTCTTGTCCTCTTAATCAGAACATGGGCATTTTGAGTCTTCTTAATATCGCAATGTTTTCTCTGTGTTTACAACACACTCCATCATTTGGTCCCCAGAAATTCTCTAAAAATTCTATCTGACTTCTCAAACCCAGGTATTTTTCTTACGTGAGCTCTTCATTTTTATTTAAGGGGGACACAGTGAACTAAGGAGATGAATCTGCACAACTTCAGCCTGTGACAGGAAGAAAGAAAGCCAGTGAGAGAGATCCTGGTCCTTCGAATTTAGATGTTGAAGAAATGAAAACCAAGACTGGCAAGACAAAGGAGGAGCACACAGATGACTCTGGGAATCCTCAAGTGAGAAAAAGTAGTTCCAGGGGAAAACAATATTTTTGCTCATTTGCATCACATATAGGACTTAAATGAAAGATGCCTTGATTTCTTGCAGTTTTTGAAACAGCCTGATGATCAGTTTTAGGAAAGCAACAATCTAGACATAATCCCCTCAAAGTTCTTATTTGTGCTCCATTGTTAGAATGTGTTAGACTGTCACATTGTGATTGTTTGATATGCTCGGCCCAGGGGGTGGCAGTATTAGAAGGTATGGTCCTGTAGGAGTAGGTGTGTCACTGTGGGTGTGGATTATAAGACCTTCATCCTAGCTGCCTGGAAGCCAGTATTCTGCTAGCAGCCTTCAGATGAAGATGTAGAACTCTCAGCTTCTGCAGCGCCACATCTGCCTGAATGCTGCCATACTCTCCTTGATGATAATGGGTTGCACTTCTAAACCTGTAAGCCAGCCCCAATTATATGTTGCCCTTACAAAAATTGCCTTGGTCACAGTGTCTGTTCATAGCAGTAAAACCCTAACTAAGACACACATAAATTGTTTAATCCTAGTTTTAGTTCTTAGAGTACGTGAAAGGAAACCATTATCTTGGGGTGTTGCATTATACTTCCTTCCATGAAAATGGTTTTCTTGGTGAATTGAGGCAGGTATGTAGTACCTCTCAGTGCTACAACCATATTGTCCAACATACTCTTAGAGTGACAAAGCAAAGTAAGAATACTTAGGCCAAATCCACCCAATTACTCATGGTGCCACATTGGCCAGAATTTAGCCATTGGATACACACAATCATCTTAATTAGTTAACTAGTTTTTATCCATTGCAATACTTATTTTTTCTTCCTAAATTTCACTCAATATTCTCTCAATTGTAGGATTTAGAAACATAAGCCAGGATTCTGAAGGCTCACATGAATAGATAGTTCAATATTACGCAGTTTATATTTCCGATTTCTTCCTCTGATTAAATCCAAAAAAATATATTTTATATGCTTGTCTGTGTGCAAGCAGTTAAAATAAAAATCCAAATCTAATAAAGGTGATGGGATAGCTGCGTGCTGAGTTTTTATTACAGGAAACAGGTCCTAGTGTGCCGTAAATGCTGCTTCACATCAAGTTGCTTATCAGAAGGGAATAAAAAAAAAATCTTTGAGGCCTGTCTTGCTAACTGTGGATGGTGAAATTTTCCTTTCAACCTTAAAATGAATAATGCATAATAAAAATGATGAGAACAGCTGCCAAGTCCATTGACACTGGAGAAAGAAGCTTTACCCCTCACTCAAGGCATTTCTTTTCCACAGAAAACATATTTACTATGACAAAGCATCAACAAATTGGACATTAGCATTTTAAGCATCAGTTGCCGTGAAAGTCCAGAGGTGAAGAGCGAGAGGAGGCGCCTGTGCTCTGACCACACAGAGTGGGTAGTAGGCAGAGGGGTGCTTGGGAGCCTCCTGAACTATCGCCTATTGGGTATCGCTATGGACTGAGCATCCGTACCTGACTTTTTACTGAGATACTGAATATACACGGTTCCTTAGTGCATGGCAGGCTTCAAACCCAGTTTTTAAAAGTCTTTTACTCTAATTTCTCCTGCTATTATAGAATGGCACTGACCGAACCATTCAAAAAGATACCTAACCAATCTTTTAGTGGTTATAAATTTTAAGATTCTGCTATCTACCGAGACAATATTCCATATTTATGTCATTCATGGAATTTCTAATGATGATAGTCGTTAATGTGTGCTTATGTGTATGTATATGATGTGTGTGCTTGAGTGTGGGTCCACAAATAGCATGGTGCTTGTCTGTAGTGGTTAGAGGACAAGTTGTAGGATGGAAGACCGAACTCAGGCACTCAGGCTAGTGCGCAAAGTTTCGAATCTTGGAAGAGAAACTACAACCACCATTTTACTAATCCAACATAATCTATAACTATACCCTTAATGTTTGTCTTTTTTTTTTCAGACACTCCTGATAAGGGAAACTTCTCTTTGCAATGGATGAAGACCATTGCAGACAACTACCACCAATGAAAATGCAGAGTTGTGGAGCCCAATTCCAACTGAAACCATTTACAAAAAACTTTTCTACCTGTTACTTAGCCATCACTGGGGAAGAGAAAACAGAAATATAGTAAGGGCTAGAGAATCAGGGATTTGGTTAAGAGACTTTTGTATCTAGTAGTATCAGAAGCTACCCCCATAAAACTCAACTAATGAAACTGCTTAAATATGAGTTGCAAAAGAATAATGCCACAAGACATGCTAATATGGGTGGAGAAATGCGAGGAGACTTCAGCCCTACTCAAAGAACTACAAGGAACTAGAGAGTGGTAATATTGACAGAAACAATCTTCCCTAGGGAGATGAACACCCACTGGTTATCCTTTATCCAATGCACACCCTCGAAAACCTACATATACAATTAATATTATATATCCTGAGCAGGTTGTATTTAAGTAGTTATGAATATATGCATGTGTCTGTACTCACACATGCATATTTGTAATAACAGTTAATGAAAAAAGACTATTAATTTGATAAAAAAGCAGAGCGGGTACGTGGGGGAGTATGGATGTAATAAACGGAAGGGGAAGATGGCATAATTATACTAAGATGGAAAAAAACTAAAAGAAACGTATTTTAATTTCCCAAATCAGAAAGATCAAACTATTTACAACAACACCAACAAAAAAAAAAAAGAATGGAAGGAAGAAAGGAAAAAATGAAGGAAGAAAGGAAGGGAACAAGCAAACAAGCAAGCAAATACCGATTACTGGAAAACATTTCAGAGTAAAAGATAAAACCTGTTCGAACCTTTGTAATAATATATACTGTTTTGCATATTTCTTTTAAAAGTAGAGCTTATACTATGTTTCATATATTAGCTTGCGTCTACAAACTCCATTAATATATATTCTAGGGCTTAACTTCCATGCTGGGATCGTAGGTGCAGTCTACCATGCAGGTCCTACTTCTTAAGGCTTGATAGTTGTAAAATATGAAGCCTACACATAACACCAGGAAGCACACGGAGCGCCCTCTCCAATCACTGAATCCATCACACTGAAATCTAAGACGCATGGCCTTTGCCGTCATTCTGTGAATCACTAGTGTCTGTGGAAACTCCTGCTCTGAAAGGAACCATTTTGAATTAATAAAGGCTAACAACTTACTTTTGAATTTTTAACTCGCCTAAATTGCTGGCGATTCTGGAAAAAAACAAAATATTTGAAGATTTGTGAACCTCAGTTTATAGAAAACTCTAGCTGCAGAAATGTGAAGCTGAAGGTTCTTCTGACAGCAACAGTCCTCTCCTTTTTTGAGCATTGGAATTATGGATATTTGATGAAAGCTAATTTACTCTAACTCAATGTCCAATAGTTTCTTATAATATTGACTTTCCTTCTCTAAAGTCTATTGAACTAAAATAAAGTATTATAAAAATATATAAATTAGCATGTAACCAAAAGTTATTAAATTGAAAAGGCAATTACAGATGTTCAATCATCCTGTCCTGGATGGCAGTAGAGAAAAATCAAGGTTGCCAGGGAACCGTAACTTGTACTTAATATTCCATGTTGGCCTACATTCCCTGGGCCCCACAATTTCATCATCGCCACCTGTCCAGTGAATGGTAACAGCTACATAGTATGTTGGAAACTGAATTGCCACAGACTTCAAATGATTGTTTCCAAAATTCATTTTGTCTTATTCGTAAGGTTTATTTGGAAAATCTCTTGATCCTCTGTGAGAGGGAGCTTGGTGAGATCTCACATGCAGAGGGAGTCAAGACAATCTTTCCCCATGGGGTCTCAGCATGCAGGGGGAGATCTTCTGGTACATTTTCACAGGTCTTTAATCATGCTCAGCTCAAGTCCTAGCCAGTCCTACCGCAGACTCTGCTTATTTTAATTTTTGTATTGTCCGTACTTACTAGTTTTCTCCAACTATTGTCACATTGCCAGCATATTATGTCAGCAGCTATCAGGAAAAAATTAAATATTCTGAGTAATATGGGAGAATATTTCTCATCCTTCAGCAGAAATCGGAAGGACTGAGTGAGCCTACTACAACCCTTTGCTCCATGCCCAACAGCCCAAAAGGGAGTCTGGACAATGGGTTGCCAAACAATAATATCACGAAATTTAGTCAAATGGACTTTATAAGCCATTCAAAGCCTTTATGCAAAGCTCAGTTTCACAATATTCAGTCTCTCGTGTATCCATTTGAAAAAACAAATGCAAACCAATCTAAAATGTAATTAACTCTCACAGGCTTCTTTTCCACCACCACGACAGCCCAAACTGCCAAGGTTTCCCAACTGAAGTTTTCCATTGCCCACCGGACTGCCACTGCCACATTCACTCGCAAACTCGTAACCCATTTGCTTTTAAGCAGCTAGATTGGTCTTATAGAAGCCTAGCCATGCTAGTGGCTATATTTTGATATTAAAATTAGTACTAAAAATTTTCATTATATAGATTGATGGAAAGCAACAGGGGCAGAAAATAAATTATTAAAAGTTCTATATTTATGTTAAGCGTTTATCTCTATTTTTCTGCAACTGCATCTTCCCCATCGTGTCTCTATCTCCTGTCATTGCTAACGACTACTTATTCTTTTCTAATATTATATTCCAAATCTGAGAGAGAAGACTGATTTAAACACTGTTTGAGTGTATTTGCTATGACAGACCATTTTATCAGATTCAAAAACTTAACTGGATGCTAATGCTATTAAATATTTCTTCAACAGCTCATGGCAGGACACGTGGTGTCTCAACTCAATACTACTTTGGATAACCAAATGTCTAGAGTTAGCCATTTGTCTGCAACCCTGTTTTCTTTTATCATGATTTTTATTTAACTTAGATAAATTATAAAAAATGATTTATAAGTAGAACAAGAAATTTAAATATGAAGCCAAATTCATAATATATGAAAGGATTCCCAGATTCATAAATGCTAAGATTTCAACAAGGGTCAAAGCTAAAAGTATAAATTTTAATTACAACTATGATTAAGATAAACTGTAAGTTTCTCAGCAGATTATCTTCTCATACCTCTGCCACTTTACTGAGAATTTATATAAATTATCCAAAAGTACCCCTGTCTGAAGGATTACCAGAATCAGGGGTATAAAACTGGGTAGTAGTTTTTAACATGTAGATTGGTGGTAGACAACAGAGGTATAAATTAAATTATCAGAACATAGAGATTAAAATAATGTGTAAAAGTTTTATGTTCATCAAAATAGAATAATATAAAGTTACAAAAATTTTGCAGTTTAAAAATAGAAAATAAGTTGAGAAATACAAAGATAAAACTTGGATAATACAAACATCTATTTATTCTCAATGGGCCTTTTTAAAATGTAATAAGCTGTCTTGTTCTTTTTCCCAGATGATAATATAGCATTCCTGTTTTAATTTGGCTTGACAAAAAAGAGCTCACTTAACAAAGATGTTTGACATTCTGACCACTTGGAGATTTTATATAGTTTTAGATGTCTGACCTAGCCTGCTCTCCAGACACCACTGTCTGTCACTGAATGTTCTATGGCAATGTGGCCTTGGTCAAGCATAAAGTGTATGAACTCCATTTCATTACGGCTTTTCTGTCAGCCTTCTTTAAGTTCCACAGACTTTAGAATGCATTCTCCTAGCCACTGTTGCATTATAGAATGCAAGGGTTGCCTTGGAAACACCTAATTTAAGCTATCAGACAAAACAAGGGATGCTTTATGGGATAATTAACGTATTTTTGGTGCATTGTAACATTATGTTATTTGCTACCTAAGGTATTTATTAATGGTCTTATAAAGAATCTTATATAACAAATTACTTTGTTTAAAACGAAAGCATTAATACTACAAATTCAATTTCACAAAGACTTTGCCTTAATTACTTTTTTTTAAAAAAAGTCATTCTAAAGGAACAAAATGTGTTTCTTAAAATCTTAAACATTATTACTTAACCCCAAACTAGATTCGTGATAGTGCAGCGTGCAGACAATGCTGAGACAAAGCTCTGCTCTTTAGAAATAGTCTTTACCATGGTAATGTCTCCTGGAGACTTCCGTAATGGTCTTTCACAGTGAGGTAATCTACGATGTGTAACAATTTACCTTTTAGCTGTATTTCTAATTCTTAAAAATAGTTTTTCCACTGATAAATCTGAAAGCATTTACATAGCAAAATAGTATGCCTAAGTGTAAGAGCAACTGTGTGAGCTTTTCATTGTTAAACACCTCATGTTGAAAGCTTTGTTTTCAATAAAAATAACTATTTTGAACAAAAATAAGGAAGAAATAGTCGATGCCACCGTTTTTGATACAGACTTGCCTCTAAAATGAAACTCAGTCAAGGGTCTTGTGTTCTGGCAAATGAGTGACTCAGACATTTACACAGACACTGAAGAACAAGGAGGCAGAGGTATATACCACATGAATGAGTTTGAAGGTCACAGTGTCCTGTGGAGTGTATTACTACATCAGCATTTCCACTATAAGAAAATATACAACAGAGTGGGGATATACCAGGGAGACCCCAGTCTCTCAGAGGAGGAAAAGGGGGCTGGGGGGACAGACTCTGTGAGGGGGTAGGTTTGGAGAGGGAACAGCATTTGAGATGTAAATAAATAATAAAAAGAAAAAGAAAGAAAAAAGAAAGGAAATATACAGCAAGCACCATACATATAAGATTGACTGTTCACCCAAAATAAATAAAGGCTGATGTTCTCAGTAAATGTAAGCTGTCTTCTGTGTACTCCTATTAGCTCACGACCTTGGTTCTCAAATTAGACGTCAGCATTCACAGTCTGGCCTGAGTCTGTGGAGTCCACTGCAGTTGTTCACTGCTATCTCCTGACATGTCAATCATCTCCTGTTTCAGTTCTCAGTCAAGGGTGGCTGAGAAAATCTCAACTCTGTGATTCTGCTTTTCCAGATTCTCTAACATGAGTAGCAGATGATCAAGATGGTCTGAGGCATCTGGGCAGAACAAGGCCATCAGAAAGAGAGTAAGGGGCCCCAAATGACATTCTTGCAGGGGCTTGTGGCTTAATTTTGTTTGCTTGCTTTTCCAGACAATCCATTATGTATCTTCTGCTGGCCTTGAACTCACAACCTTTCTGAATGCATCACCACTCCTGGATTATTGAGGTTACCTTTATCATTGAACGTAACCAAATTAAAAAATAAACTAAAACATTTTATCACATTAAATCATTTTAGAAATTAATTTTATGTTAACATTAACAGTTTGAAAATCCATCTTATAAAACAAAAAAAAATTGAGAATAGCATTGTTCATTGCTAAATCATTAATGTCTAGCTAAATAAACAGTACTAGAGTGCAAGAATTTAATTAATATATTGCAATGTATTGTTACAGTTGAAGCTTACAAAACCTATCTGGACCCACAAATTAAAAAAAAAAGATGTATTTAACAGTCTTTTCCTGTAACCATGTTTATTTTTTCCTGCGGTACCTGAACTTCACTAAATCTTGCTGCAATGTAGGATTCAAAAATCATATAAATAAACAACAAATACTTCACTATATTTAACTTCTCTGCTGTGCATTTTGAATGGATTTTGTTGGTGTAGCATTCTGTATTATTTTGAAAGTATTGCTTCATTGAACTCTGCTGATATTGCAAGTATGAACACATTGCTAGAATATTCTCCAAAGAGATACACTTGTTGGTATTCAGAAAAATAATTTATGTGTAGTGGTGAGGCAAAAACAGGATATCAGGTAGAAACTTTCCTTATTTCCTACTGCTTTTTCCTTAAAACTAAGCTCTGACATCTACGAAGCATTAATAGATCCCATCGCTTTCCTGTGAAGACATGGACTCACCTTCCACAATTGTGAGAAACTATTAACCAACTTGTCAAGTCATAACCCTCAGTATACAAGTCATGATTTTAGATAAATATGGCACTCTGTAAAAAGAGGCCATGTTATAACTAACTACTTACAACTTAATGACAAAATTCTTGGCTGGTTTTAATACCACAAATGCATTTATGCTCTAGTGTGGCTTCCCTTTTTATGTATAGAACAGTTCAGGGTTCAGGGATGTGCTCAAGGCACAAATTCAATAAAACTAACCATTTTAATTGATCCCCCAAGGATATCCTTAAATGAAATTGGCCTCTTAAATTTATTTGTATTCATTTTTCTCTTGCCCTGCTGGGCCACAAACAATTTAACAACTAGTACAATTGTCACATTGACAAGGTCTAGGCTGAGAGGCCAGCTTTCCCCGACTTTGTTTTTCCATCATCTGTAGAAGCACAACTATCGGGAATAGCAGAGAGCAGCTTAGTACTACGACAGAAGCATTTTAGCCACATAGATCATACTGAATAGTTCACAGAAAAACGGACCTAAATATTCTTGGCTTTTGAAAAGAAATCATTATCGTATCTCCAAGGGCAGTACTCAGAATTTTTAATGTTATTCTGATAGTCTGATAGAGCAGACTGCATTAGGTGGTGTGGTTGGCAACAGTACAACTGATTGTGTATAAAAAACCCTTTGGCCGAACAACAGAATACATTTGAAGAGCACTATCTTTTGTCACAATCATTTTCAAGGATGATTCTTGTGCTGTGTTTAGGAGTAGATGTTGCTTTTAAGTGTATACTATATTCTCTAGGACTGCCTTAAGTCTTGCCCTTTCTGTGTTAACTTCAAACCACATTCCTCTGAGTCACTCAGTAATAAATTTGTTAATATCCTTTAAAAAATTAAAGGCATTGTATTCTGAGAGAGATGATGCTTCCCTACAATTCTTCTGACAAGTTGTAGACTTCACTCTTCTATTTTCCTAGAAAACTGGCCACGAACTTCATCCATTTCAAGCCCTGAATAAAGTGTCTACCTTCTGAGAACAGCAATGATATTTTTAAACACTTTATAAGAAAACTATCACATATCTTGAGTCAGAATAAAAAAAAATAAAACAAGACATCACGGACCAGTTAGAAACAAATTCCAGAAGAAAGACTATTGTTTAAAAAGGGAACATACTATCTTAACATGCTTTGTCCCTGAGCTTCAAGAATTATTTGTTTAAGTAACAGTTGATGCTAAAGAATACCAGGGGGAATTTATTATGCTATCCGATACAGAAGAGCCAGCAACTGAGCTGGCTATTTGAGCATTTGCAGAAGAAAAGCATTGAAGAGACTTTAATAAGCTGTCGTTTCAACCACTCTGAATTCTCCAAGTGCTAAAGTAAATATGAACCAAAAATTTGTGAGTCTCCAGAAGACAGAGCTTGGTACCTCTCAAAATTGTTTTGCAAAAGTAAAGTCATTGTCTCTAATCTCTGGGTTGCCTGGGACAACCAAGGGAGTAAATTACTACTGGGAAGAACTAAAATCTCAAGTTTGCATCAGGGTATGTTATTTGGAGACTCACCATGGGATTTTGGGGATTGATCTACTTCACAGGAAGAAAGGTTAAGCACTAAAGAATGTAAAAGGATTAACATTTAGAATACAGAAATAGCTGAAAAACCAGAGCCAAAACAAACAAACAAACAAACAAACAAACCAAGATCCATTCAAAGAATGGCCTGGGACCAGAACAGAGATTTCTCAAATGAAGAAAAATATGGCTAAGAAGTAGCTTTATAATTGCTCATCGTCCCTAGTAAACAGAGAACTGAAAATTAGCACAAGTGTGAGACTTCATCTTACCTAAGTCAGAATGGAAAAGGTCAACAGAACAACCGACAACAACAAATCCTGAAGAAGTGGAGAAAAGAAAACCCTCACTCACCGTGGGTAGGATTGCAAACTGGTGCAGCCACTATGGGAATCAGAGGAGAGAATTCTCAAATGCTTAACAATAAATCTACTACATGAATTAGCTATACTATTCCTTAGCCTATGCACAGAGGAGTTGAAACCTATTCCACAGACACTGCTCAGCCATGTTCACTACTGCTCTATTCACAACAGCTAGAAAATGGAAACAGCCTAAATATCTTTTAACCGACACAGAAAATGCTGCCTTTTTATACAAAGAATCACTATTCATCTACATAAAAAATTAAGTCTAAGTGGATCAAGGACCTCTACGTCAAACCAGATACACTCTGACTAATAGAAGAAAAAGTGGGGAAGAGTCTCAAACACATGGGCACTGGGGAAATTTTCCTGAGTAAAACACCAATGGCTCATGCTCTAAGATCAAGAATCGACAAATGGGACCTCATAAAACTGCAAAGTATTTGTAAAGCCAAAGACACTGTCATTAGGACAAAACGGCAACCAACAGATTGGAAAAAGATCTTTACCAATCCTACATCTAATAGAGGGCCAATATCCAAAATATACAAAGAACTCAAGAAGTTAGACTCCAGAGAGCCAAAGAACCCTATTAAAAATGAGGTACAGAGCTAAACAAAGAATTTACAGCTGAGGAATGCTGAATGGCTGAGAAACACCTAAAGAAATATTCAACATCTTTAGTTATCAGGAAAATGCGAATCAAAACAACCCTGAGATTCCACCTCACACCAGTGAAAATGGCTAAGATCAAAAAGTCAGGTGACAGCAGATGCTGGCGAGGAAACTGTAATTTGAATATATTCTATAAGAAAATAATTATTTTCAATAAAGGGAGGGGGATTTGTAGGCAATTGAGAAAAGCTGGGAGTCAGAGATATGGTTTCCCTAGGGAAGTGCACATCAATTGGTTGTCTAGTGTCAAATTATCAGCCCTGAATATCTTCATAATATTGCATACAAGTAACATTATTCAGACTGAACAATTTATATTTAGGAATATATTTGGATTTACATATACACACATGCATGCAACCACTGTTTGAAAAGAAGGAATGAGTTTGAAGAAGAGTGGGGAAGGAATATGGGAGAATTTGCAGTTAGGAAAAGGAAGGAAGAAATGAAATTATATTATAATCTTAAAATTAAAATGTTTAAAATAATGATTTGATCTAGTCAATATGGTGAGAGAGTAAAAAAAGTTATTTAATATGAAGTTAAATTTTTTTCTGTAGATTCTTCCATACTTTTGTAAATGGCAAAGACTGTAAACCTCTCCCTAGAATTAGGAGTTCTTTGTTTCTTTTTGGGTTTGAGAGCACAAATCCCATGTTAAACCACCTTCTGGAGACCACACCATTTTAACCCAAAAGCTTACAAAAGGAAACACAATTCAGTATCTTTTAACCTAATGAGTAAAAATTGTGAATGAAAGTTCCTCAAAGAACATAACCCCGCCATTGTACTTTCTGCAAGATCTCTTCACTGTCCAGAATTCACATGATGTGCAAAGATGAAAATTTGCAGGTGCAGAGGCAAATTAGCCAGAGGCACATTTATCCCCTTAATAACCACTTACCTTCCCTCCGTGCATGTGGCTTAGCAGTTTCTTCCTATGAGTAATGTCTTTAGAATGTAGGAAAAGACCACTAGTTTCCAATCAGTCAAGCGGCTAAGAATGCCATCAACTATTTCCCCAGGACTATAGCAGATGCTTTCCAACTTCCCTACGTAGCCGACCTACCTAATGTATTTGAGAAATACATTCTGTGTTCCTGGGCCCATGGTAGCTCATATTTGGCTCCAGAAAAAATATACTTACTCGTTCCCTGTGAGGTAAAAGTTGTGTTTTTGTGTTGACAGAAGAAAGGGATTCTTAATAAACTATCAGATAAAGCACAATCCAATTGAAAACCAGGCCATCCTTGTTCATGAGTGCCCTTTGCTCTTTTTGTTCTATTTTGTAAATGCCAGAAAGAATGGTAGAACATGTTTTTTCTTCTTGTAAACCATCATTGCATGTAAAATTCATCAAAGACTTGGCTGCATCAATAAGCTTACCAATTCTAGGAACAACAAAGGTATAGCCCTGCTCCTCTGTTTGGAGAGGCTTTTTAACCCATACAGGCCGATACTACTAGAAATGCTTTAGGCTTTCCATAAAGGCTGTGGAGTTCCCAGGGGATCCGGCAACATCTCAGGAAAGAGAAAACTTTGTAAAAATGACTTTACATTTGTGGGGGCACTTGAATTATATCTCGACCTTATTTTTTTTTATTAATTTTCATGGCCTGTGGTAGAAAATACACACACACACACACACACACACACACACACACACACACACACAATCAAAAGTTCTAAAATTGGGTGGGTAAGGAGGTGGGGAGTATCTGGAAGGAACTGGGAAAGAAAAAAACATAATCAAAATGTATTGCATGAAACATTTTAATTAAGTTTTATATTCTTATTGCATCATGTGACTATGCAAAATTGAAATCATTCAAAATTGAAAATGTATTCAATTATGTTTGAAAAATCATTGCATTGATGTTACAGAATGTTAGTGAAGGGAAGAAAGCTGGAGAAAATCTTCACTCAGATCACAAAAGACAGGACGGTAGATGTGCAAAGGTCTGCAGGTGGAGATAGGCATGCATAAACTTAAATCCCAATGCTATGCTTGCCCATCCACTAAGCTGCTTAGCCACAGGTCCTGTGAACCCTTGTCTAGCATGGCTTCGATTTTTTTTAAGCCATGAAAAGAGAACACTTCGAATAATTCCAAAGTCTATCTATTTCGACTTATTTGTTTTTTTAATTAAAAGACAGTTCTAATGAAATCTCTGGATCCAATTCACTGGAACATATCTCACATAGATGAGGCTTCCACATAGACATGATAACATTATTCCTGAAAGAAGTTTACAGAGCTGTAAAGGACCAAGAAATAGAATTAAAGAAATTTAGGCTTTTAATGATATGCTTTGGGGGGGCATCTTAATTGATAATAGGGTTCACTGTTGCGGGGTTTTATAAATCTTCTTGTCAAAATTCTTACAGCAAAAAAAAAAAAAAATCAATGCGTTCTCAAAGTAATTTCAAACAGACGTGCTCATTACCAGGTCATTACTTAGCTGGGTAATTGCTGTTCATATCAGCAACACAAATCACAGAAAAACTTATTAAGAAAACCTATTAATTTTTTTCTGATAAGCTTCATTATACAATGTCTTCTAATTAATGTAATCAGTACCATAAAAATACAAGATAAAAGGAAGGCATGAGGTCATCAGTCTTCGACTACCAGGAAGTGAGTGTACATCTTCTGAAAAGAGCAGTCCATTAATCTCCGTGAAGAAATCTTACTGACCTTAGGAGAAACCTTCCTGATGATGTTTAGGGCTCTTTATTCCTTAGAAAACCCCTTGGATTTCTTTCTTAAAGAGATAAATATTAAGTTTCTAATAGTTTCTCCATAGGGAAGAGTTTCTGCCATTTATCTAACTCCAGTATTAGGTTTTTAGACCCTCAGATATTAGTTTTAAAGCTTTCTTCTAGCTTGGCTCTCATCTTAGGACCCATACCACTTTTTAGTGGCCATATTTAACAATGCATTGCCAGCACTTATGGTTTGCACCCAAACTTCATATGTATAGTTGTTTTCTCGTTAAGAGTCTTTGATATGTTCTCTAGTTTTACCATCTTCACACTTAGAATGGAAGCTCAATTCTCTCATCTTTATGAGGAGGCAGGAAATTTTGTTTTGTGGGGAAGTTAGAGTGATACAACCTTAAATCTGCCTTCTGTTAGCAGAAATTATTATGTTGTTTTTCATTAATGCCAGAAGGTTTCCAAGCACCAAACTTCAACCCGAATACCAGATCTGAAAGATGATTGTTGCAGGCCCAAGGTAAATGAAATGTCAACTTCAGCTAATGTGCATGATCTGTCAATTCCCAGAGATACTGACAGCCCCATGGCTAAAAATACAAATGCTTTTGAAAATTCATAAGTTCTTCACAAGGAATGCATATTTTAGGAGACATATAGATTTAAATGACATTTAAAGCAGAGATTGTTATGTAGATCCACAGCCAGGAAACAAAAACTGGACTAGGCTGAGTAGACTGAGGTATAATTCGTTAGTTATGCCTGTGTGTCACCATGTCACAAATAGCATTGACACAATCTCTGAGCAGAGCAGGAGTTCAAATAGGCACTGTACAATTGCAAAACTTTAAAAACTTCCTTAATAAAACATGTCTACTCTTTTCAAAGAGGCAAATTTTAGAAGTTAAAATGCTTTAAAAATCAATAAAATAAAGCAATTACTACTTTAAGATCCACATGCTGGCTGAAGAGACGGTTCTCTGATTAAAAACACTTACTAATTTTGAAGAGGACCATAGTTGGCTACCTGGAAGCTCACAATCATCGGAAAGTCCAAGTACATGGGATCTGGGGTCAGCTTTTAATCTTTGTAGACACCAGACACATACATGGTACATGGAGATACATGCCACCATGTGGCATAAAATATATGCCACAGTTTAAAAAGGTAACTGGGGTAGATTAGCAATTTTGCATCAGAAAGTTCTAGAATTCCATATGGTTAATCACTTAGTAAAAGGCACAACTATTGAAAGGCCAAATATATAATGGCGCAAAAGAAAAATTACAAAAAATTAAAACCTTAGGCATATATTGCAAAATAAAGATTTTTACTTCGACCAAACAATGAATAAATAATTCTGAGATATTACTATGATGTATTAATATAAAAAACCTGAAACTCTAAGTACATAAATTATTGATATCAGAAGGGAGCCAAAAGGCATAAATATGCAGCCTGATTAAAGTATAACTTGTTTTAGTGAACTTTCTTGATGTGGATGTCATTTGTATGGTTTACCACTGACTGCAACTCAGATTCTTGGATAGAGTAGGATTGACTATTTTGGCCACATTTTAATTTAGCTGTTACTGGGTGAATATTTTTGACCCACAAGAAGGCCAATGGCATTTCAAGAACAAGAATCACAAGTAGAACATGACGGCTCATACCCGAAGCTCATTATTTGAGAGGCAGAGACTTGAGGATTAAGAGTTAGTTTCATCCTCGGGAACATCATGAGTTTGAGACATATTGAAAAGATAAGACCCTGCCTCAGAAAAAGGAGTGCCTCACAGCCATTTGTAATGGAATCTGATCCCCTCTTCTGGTGTATCTGAATACAGACACAGTGTACCCATATACATAAAATAAATAAATCTTTAAAAAAAAAGAAATGAAGGAAAAGATACCAGGTCATTTGTGGCAACTCAAGTAAATCTAGTAGACAGTACATCAAATAAACCATGAAAAAATCAACTATGTAATTTCACCTTCCATGTGGAATCAAGTTAAGTTTGATCTTATAGAAGCTGGAAACAGGATGGGCGTTATCTGATGCTTGAATGGTAGTGGACTAAGAACTTGAAAAAATGTTGGTCAAAAATACTAATTATTATTAGAATGAATATAGTCAAGATATCTATTGCACAACATGGTAACTACAGTTATTATTGGTTGTTTTGCTTAACAAAAATTCTGAGTTGGTGGGCAGGAACTAGTAGATTTGATGCTTGATGAACAAGCATGAGGGATAGAGTTTGGATAAGCAGCATCTGCGAAATCCCCAAGCCGTGTTGGTGGCCACAGCATTTTGGAGATGGGGAAAGGGAATTCCACTGGGCAAACTAGTTACTGAGGCTAACACATGTGGTAAATTCCAGTTACAGCGAGGGACCAACCTTTCCTCACTCAGTAAATAAAGTATAATGTGGAGTGTGATTGTGGAAGACATTTCTTAATGTCAACCTCTGGTCTTCACATGCATGTGTATGCCCTTGCCCCAACTTGTGCCCCCATGTCTGTTTCCCCTCCAGAGTAGCCATACCTGTTGTGAGCGAATGGCTGGTCTAGAAGAAAAAGCACTTTGTCAAGTGGGTTTGAGTGCAGTGCAGCATCTCCATAGTCAGTGAATGCATGGGCAATAAACATGGCCTGGAACAACTTCAGAAAACTGGTTTCATTTATTGGGAGTGAGAGCATTTATGACCTTGGGAGGGAGCCAGCGTCTCTGGGGTAAGGTTTCTGTGGCTAAGTACCATTGTCCAGGGCAGAGGTGTTGAAGGATTCTTCATGTGCATGCTCAGGAGTTGTGGGGTCCAGGAGGAAAGAGGGGACCTTATAAGGTCAAGAAAGGAGAGAAGCCTGATAGCTGTCAGAATGATACATTCTTACTGGGGTTGGGGGCTGAGGGGAGCTGACCTTATGGTGCCAGGTTGGGAAGGGGGAGGTAGACAACTCCTGCCATCCTCATGTTTGAAATATCTGGGGTTGAAGTTCTCTCTATTCTTCTTCCGTAACCCTGGGCCATTATGGTCCCACATGTCTCACAGTGAACATGAGTTCACATGTGCATTCATACCACACACAACAATATCCGACATAATTATTACATATTCTTACTATAGAAATGATAACCGAGTAGAACAACATGTTTATTGTCTATCTATTTCACAGTATATATATAAATCAAACATCATGTCACACACAACAAATACATACGATACTATGTCTTGATTTAAACAAGTAGATGGAGGGGAGAGTCAAATCATTAGTAGACTGTGGTCTTAAGAGTTTCATGATCGAGTAAGAGTACATGTCAATTTTAGCAACTAGTTCAAGAGTAGTTTCCTATAAGGTGCCATAATAATAAAGGTGGACACAGAAGAAGAGCTGATTCAGCTATGTGAACAGCCTTCGTCTAGACTTGAAATCTATTTTATAAGCTGACATACAACACGTAAGTCTAAGGAAGCTGCTGTGGGATAGAAGAGCAGCTAAACGCGGTCAGTTTTATCTGAGTTAATGGCAGATCAAATTGTCGCTAATTTGGTTAGGAATGATGGCAGATGGATGTGAAGTTAGAGGAGAAGTTCAGTGTTGGAATTTTACTTTTGAGATGAGCATTCTATAGTGAAAGGAAATTGACCAAGAAGTGTCAGTCGTTCAGTGCAAATTTAGTAATTGTTTAGTTTCATTGGAACAAATTCTTAATGAGAAAGAGCCATGTGCTTCCTGTCATAGAAATTCACAATAAAGATGTTGTCATTTACTCAGCTATCAAAAACAATGACTTTATGAAATTCATAGGCAAATGGAGGGAACTGGAAAATATCATCCTGAGTGAGGTAACCCAATCACAGAAAAACACACATGATATGAACTCATTGATAAGTGGCTATTAGCCCAAATGCTTGAATTGCCTTAGATGCACAGAACACATGAAACTCAAGACGGATGATCAAAATGCGAATGCTTCACTCCTTCTTTAAAAGGGGAACAAGAATACCCTTGGCAGGGAATAGGGAGGCAAAGATTAAAACCGAGGCAGAAGGAACACCCATTCAGAGCCTGCCCCACATGTGGCCCATACATATACAGTCACCCAATTAGACAAGATGGATTAAACAAAGAAGTGCAGGCTGACAGGAACCGGATGTGGATCTCTCCTGAGAGACACAGCCAAAATACAGCAAATACATAGGCGAATGCCAGCAGCAAACCACTGAACTGAGAATGGGACCCCCTTGAAGGAATCAGAGAAAGGACTGGAAGAGCTTGAAGGGGCTCGAGACCCCATATGAACAACAATGCTAACCAACCAGAGCTTCCAGGGACTAAGCCACTACCCAAAGACTATACATGGACTGACCCTGGACTCCAACCTCATAGGTAGCAATGAATAGCCTAGTAAGAGGACCAGTGGAAGGGGGCGCCCTTGGTGTTGGGGGGAGGCGGTAATGGGGGAGGATGGGAGGAACACCCATATAGAAGGGGAGGGGGAGGGACTAGGGGGATGTTGGCCTGGAAACCGGGAAAGTGAATAACAATCGAAATGTAAATAAAAAATACTCAAGTTAATAAAGAAAAAAAAAGATTGATGAAGCTAAGAAGTGCATGCTGCCAAGAACCGGATATAGATTTTTCCTGAAAGACAAAGCTAGAGTATGTCAAATACAGAAGAGAATGCTAGTGGCAAACCAGTGAACTGAAAACGGACCTGTTGGTAGATTTTGAGAAAGGATTACAAGAGCTGAAGGGGCTTTCAACCCCATAAGAACAACAATGCCAATGAACCAAGCTTTCTGGTACTAAACCAATATTCAAAGACTGTACAAGGACTGACCTATGGCTCCAAGTGCATATGTAGCAGAGGATGGCCTTGTTGGGCACCAATGGAAGGAGAAGCCCTAGGTCCTCCCTAGGTTTGACTCCCAGTTCAAAGGAATGTCAAGGGGCAGTGAGGGGGGTTATAGAAGTAGGGGAGGGGGACCGGTTATGGATCTTATCGATAGGAAACTGGGACAGGAAATATCATTTGAAATGTAAATATAGAAATATCCAATTTAAAAAAGCAATAAAATTAGCTTAAAAATGAAAGAAATAAAAAAAAGAAAACTGCAAAAAACATTGTATTCAACATAGGTCTATTGTTTCTGAAAGTATAACATATATTTCACACAAAAAAAAAGTCATTGTGTGGGGTTGGGGATTTAGCTCAGTGGTAGAGCTCTTGCCTAGCAAGCGCAAGGCCCTGGGTTCAGTCCCCAGCTCTGAAAAAAAGAAAAAAAGAAAAAAAAAGAAAGAAAAAGAGAAAAAAAAGCCATTGTGTTTGTTAACAGGTCTTAGTGTAGCTATTCTTTGTGTGCATGGGCAAGAAGCAGCCTCTAGAGGTTGTAGGTACATGATTACATTCGGTTTTAACTGTCTCCAGACTGCGGTTCCCTCTTCTCCTTCAGCTGTGGGCTTGCATTTGCCAACAGTGCAGTTACTCCAGGAACTCCTAAAGCTCTTCACAAGGCACACTGCTTATGCAATTTTGCTTTTGGCATAGGTGTCAGGTCAGACATCGTGGGTGATTAAAAGTCATGCAGGTGGAGGTCTGTGCGAAGCCTGAGTTCTGATTGAGGAAAGCTGAATGAGTCTATTGTCAGGCTCCGCCTGCCAGCAACGATAACCAGTTTAACTTTTAGGAAAGGAAGATAGAAGGAAGAGAACTTCACCTCCGAAATAACTTGCTAAGCCTTCGGTGCCTCGTGAGCCAGCCCAAATCTCGGAAACCGAGCCACAGAAGATAATGAAGCTGATGAATATTCTCCCACGGAAACTGGACTGCTCTGCCTAGCAGGGATCTCTCCATCAGCAAGCCTACTCATGGCCATTTAAACGACTGTTTCCTTTATGGTCACAGCTTACTAGAAATTGGAATACAAAATGCCAGTGCAGACTAGTAACTATTCCTCAGAAAGAATATGCTGCTATCCGTTCACAATCCGCACAGAACATTTACAAAAGCATGCTCTGGAATGGAAAGGTATAAACCAGAAGGTGGGATTTAATACTTATAAAAATGTAGAAATTAATGAACCTAGGGTCAACCCTCTTTTGGGACTAGGAATTACCTTTCTCTGAAAAACCTTAGGCTAGCAATAGCAAGCAATAAAATACACATCACACACAATGATGAATATAATTATAACAAGGGTATTATATTTACTTTATCTTATTTAGAATGTTGATTCCCATGTTTTTAAATCTCAAAAGTATTCAAAATAACAAAAGAATAATATCATTACATAAAGGCCAAAATAAATTTTACATGTACATGTCACGGCTGAGTGGCAGAAAGCATCTGCTTCTAGGTCCAGTCTGAGCTCCTTCTGCCTGCCTCCAGCTTGGTTTCTGAGTCAGCTAAGCCCTCTTTTGGAAACAATAGAGCAGAAGCAGGAGATGCCTGTGGAAATTTGACATTCCTCTTCTGGGGGGGTGGGGGGCAATGGTAGATTGGTACAGTTTTCCATATCCCAGGGTTCAGCGCTGACCATTTACAAAAGCATACTCTGGAATGGAAAGGTATAAACATGACTCATTATACCATAGCATGTGTGAACTGATTTGCAAAGCTTGCACACAATTAGTCCTCCCCATTCTTGGTGAATATCAATGTGAGGCAGCTTCAGCACCTACTTAATTAGGGGCATCTCTGAGTTCCTATTTATTAAGCAAATTTGCCAAATCTCCTAATAAATCATGGTCGTGTAATTTTATAGTATTTCACTAAAACTCTGTTACTGAAGCATGCATAGAAAAGTCAACAGCAGGAAAAAGCAAATACGAAGTGATCTAAACAGGATCTAAACTTAGTTCTGGTCTGAGCTGGCTATGGTATTTGAACAAGTCTGTTCAATTTCCTGCCCATTGCAAGAGCATGAAAAAGTTAAATGACTTTGCTCCTGATAGCTTTCTACAGAAGTATTTCAAATATTTAAAATGCATACAATAGTATCATATGAATAATAATACTTAATTCTGAAACATAGTCCTGACTAATTGGGTACACGCAAACTGTAGTCAACTCTATTACAAAGGTATCCACAGATACGGAGAGGACCCTGATTTACCCACAAGAAAGGGAGAAACAGCATTGGTTCCACTGCTGTCTGCCCACTGGAAAGTTGGGAGTATCAAGTGAGACATCTTGGTGATTAAAGTACATTTAATGTACACAGAAATGTAGATTCTGGTTAGACCCTCTGAGACACGGCCTGATGAGACTCTTTTATTAACAGTAACTTCTAGAAAATGATGCAATATAGCTTGCCTAGGCATCAAACCTAATATATGAGGGGTCTGGTAGAATGAGAAACATTTTTATTGTTTTGTTTGTTGCCCAGATTGCAATAGAACCTTTAAAAAGGAACTGCTAGAGTGCACTGTGGCAATATGTGTGGCGATATCAGGCAGAATCAGAATTTATTGTCTAGTCTCCACGGGTGGCATCTTGAGTCCAGGCAGGAGATGTGTCTGGAGCTGCAGAAAAGCCTCGGAGCTGCAAACAGCTTTCTTAACAAGTCTGAACTTGGGTCAGTACAACATTCAATCCAGTTAATGCTAAATTGATCATTTGAGCCACTGTTTTCTCAAAGTTGATTTTTTTCCTGATACTTTTCATCTGGCTAAATGGTTTTATGGAATGAAAGACAATAGATTAGATTTCAAGAGTCTTGTTCGCATAATGGAAAAGAAAATCCATTTTGTGACCAGTTTGATCTGTAATAATTAGTTTCACGATTATTATCCAACAATGTCTTTGAATAATTAATTGGATAATGTTCATGTAGGGTTGAAATTACTTCCACCAAAAGGTTAACAATTATTGCATGCCATAACTATGATATGTGTGAGGAGTTTGAAATAACAGATTAGCCTTGCTTTTGAAGGCAAATGCATTTGATAAAATTAAAACTGAATTGAAATTCAAAGTCTGTCTGGGTTAGATTATTTTGAGACGTGTCATTCGTCTTTTGATGGGAAATAATAGATGGAATTTGGGCCATAGAAAAGAGCCTTTGAAATCTGAGTTTGAATTATTGATTGGCTAAATAATTTCATGCCATACTTGAAACAAACAAGACAAAGGATATACATGATATATACTCACTGATAAGTGGATATTAGCCCCAAAACTCCCAATACCCATGATACAACTCACAGATCATATGAAGCTTAACAAGAAGGAAGGCCAAAGAGTGGATGCTTCAATCCTACTTAGAAGGGGAAACAAAATAATCGCATGAGGCAGAGGAAGGGAGACACCTGGGTGGGAGAGGGGATGGGTAGAGAAAAGGGGAATCAGGTATGGGAAGAAGAGAGAGAAGTCCAGAGAGCCAGGAGATAGAATAGAAATATGCAGCAGTGGTAGGTGGGGAAAAGGTGGGGAGAAACACTAGAAAGTCCCAGACACCATGGATGCGAGAAGCTCCCAGAACTGAATGAAGATGACATTATCCTAAATGCCCAATAGCAGAGAGATAGAACCTAAAGAGACCACCTCCAGTAGATAGGCATGGCCCCCAGTTGAGGGATGGGGCCATCGACCCATCTCAAAATTTTTAGTTCAGAATTGTCCCCATCTAAAAGAAATGCATGGACAAAAAATTGGAGCAGAGACTGAAGGAGAGACCATTCAGAGACCACCACACCTTGGGATCCATCCTATCACAGACACCAAACCCCAACACTATTGCTGATGCCAAGAAGTGCTTACAGACAGGAACCTGGTATAACTGCCCTCTGAGACACTCTGCCAGTTCCTGTCTAAGACAGATACAGATCCTCACAGCATACATTGGACCGAACCCGTGGACCCCAGTGGAAGAGTTAGTGGAAGGACTGAGGAGCTGAAGGGGTTTGCAACCCCATAAAGAGAGCAACAATATCAAATAACTGGGCCTCTCAGAGCTCCCAAGAACTAAACCACCAACTAAAGAATATACACGAGTTGATCCAAGGCTCCTGCTACATATGTGGCAGAAGACTGCCTGCCTTATTTGGCATCAATGGGAGGGAAGGCGCTTGGTGCTCAGGAGGCTTGTTGCTCCAGCAAAGGAGGATGCTAGAGGGGTGAGGCAGGAGTGAGTGGGTGGGTAAGGAAGGCAAAGGGGGGGTGGGGTGAGGGGTTTCAGAGGGGAGACCAGGAAGGAGGGTAACATTTGAAATGTAAATAAAATAAATAATAAAAAAAGAAAAGAAAAGAAGAAAGACTGCAAGCACAAAGCAAGTATCTGATACTTATTTGTAGCGCTTAATCGTTTTCATGGCCTTTATAGAAAATATATAATATTTGTTATATTGCTATTTATATTACTGTAATATATATATATGTATGTATAATTTATTTACAGCAAGCTATTTCATGTGATGCAGAATCACATGTTGGTTTGGTGAGGCAAGACCCATGGTAAAAAACCAGTGACGTTTGGAGAGAATAGAAGGAGAGCTCAGCGGACAGTGGTGGTGCACTGGCATAGCTAGTCTTGCAATGCTTCAGCCTTTGCTGAGAGACACATGACAGAGAACTTCTCCTCCCGGCTGGCCCTGGTTGCTCCTGCTGATTTGTATAGGTTCTGTGCCACTGCTGCTGATTCATGTTTGGTAATCTAACACTACTGAACTGGACAGCCGCTATCCTAACCATGGAGATTGGAATCATCCCAAAGAACAGTTTCTAAACAGGTCCACACCCCCTTGTCCTATTTACCCTCATTTCTCTGCTACCTTTGGGTGGTGGGCTAGAAAGGGGGTCAAAGCATTTGAAAATCCTTGTTAAAAGTAGTTTTTACACATTTTAAGCCTACATTACATATAACATTACAGTAAGTTATGAAATAAATGTAAGAATGGTGGAATGTGTTTGTGTATCTTTTTGTTCTTTCTTTATTTATTCATTTAAATATTAGAATGTCACAGCAAATGGCCACAACAAGGAGTTTTAGCACAGAGCACTTCAGACATGCCTCCAGACTGTTCTAAGGACCAGCGTCTTTAGAAGATATGGTCAGTACAGCTTGACAGAGCAGGCGGGCTGGTTCAGAGCATCTGATCTGGAGCAGAGAGGTTTCTGGAGTGGGCTGGGGGGAGCCATGACAAAGCAGAAGCTGCTGTAGGCTCAGCAGTCAGGGCTGCGCTATGCAAGAATTGAGATGGAAAAATATTCAAGTCAGGAAGGCTATCACAGACAATGAAAGGCTCATGAACACGGACTCTTTAGAATATGCTTCTATTTCTTATCTTTATTGCAGTGGCAAGATGTCCTGAAAACTCACAGAATTGAGAAGCTCAAAAACCGAATCGTTGTTATCCATGCAGTGATCAAAAATTCGATTTGTTCGAGAAATACAAATGAAGAGAGAGGTGTTAAAAATCCAGCTTGTGGGCAAAATTGAAATACTCCAATTGAAAACAAATGTTCTCTGTCTGCCTTATATGGTCAGATGGCACAGTCGAAATTAGAGAAACCGGTAGCATCCAAATTGCTGAAGTTTCTGATGGAATTTGTATTCAATAGGTTAATAAGATTATGCAAACCCCCCCACAAATTCCAGGCCCCTTGCATTTGTATTCCAACACTTTATGCAGAAAGCCTTGGGTTCCATTCCACTGCAATTACTTAGAGATTTGAAATACTGTCTGAGCAATATGTCACGCACAGAAGCTATTACAAAAATTCATAAACTGTTTATTTCCTAAGAAGATCTTGTTCGGTTCTTATTATCTTAGATGTGGTTATGTTGGTTATATTATTTTAAAGCAAGAACAGCTCTGTCTCGGAATCTATTCTCCAGAAAGAAAAAGGGTTTTAACTGTGAGTTTTTATTTTTAAATAAAGCATACGCTTTGTGACTAACACATAGATAATTCATTTGCTCATGTTATCCCCAGGTTTTAGAAAATGGAACAAAAGCTGCTATGCATTACGTAGGAAAACACAACTAAGGGAAAAATTCCAAATGACTGCTGGAGTCACTGGTTCTTTTATTACAATTTCCTAAAGAATTTAAAGTCCTTAGATGTATTTTTCAGACCCCAGTTCAAATATGCAACAAAGTCCATTTCACGTCACCATAACAATTGGCTTTATGTTCACCATAGACCAAAAAATTATCATTCATCGTTTAGATAATATATTAAGAATTGTACATTTAATAGTGAATTTAACTGGGACCCTAACCCAGAATAACAACTGAACGTTGAATATAAGATACTGAAAGAAACCATGTGAAGATACAGTGTCAAGACATAAAGCCCAACCACAGTCTAAACATTTGTCCTTCCTCCCACAGATAAATGCAGTCCTAACGCTCGTCATACAAACTCTGCTTTGCCATACATGGAGACTTCTATACCCAACTGAAATTCAGCACTGTGGAAGTCAACCCCAGTGGCTACTTGTACAAAGCACTCCCACACCTAAGGATCAGAAAGCATAGCATAGTAGAGGGCAGGAAGGTTTTAAAAGTCAGAACACTGGGGGGTTTGCTGAGATTGTGTCTCCAAGTGCTGTCAGAAGCTCCATCCATAAAGTCTCATCAGTATGACCATCCAACATGAGCTAAACAAGGACAACACCAAGGGGCATGCCAAAGTAATGGGGGAAAGCCTGTAAGACCTCAACTCTATACACACACACGCACACACACACGCACACACACATGTACACACACACGCACATGCACACACACACATGCACACACACACACACACACACACACACGCACACGTGCATGCACATATACATATACACATATACACACATACACACATGCACACAAACACACACACACACACACTCACACACACACACACACACACACACACACAATTATAGACAATGGAAGAAGCTGGGAGCAGAAGAAATGGTCTTTCCCAGGGAAGAGTATACCAATTGTTGTCCAGTACCAAATGTTAGCCCTGAAATATATAATAGTAACACTATATGAGCTAAACAGGTTGTCTTTAGGAATAGGTAGATAGATGATAGACAGACAGATAGATAGATAGATAGATAGATAGATAGATAGATAGATAGATAGATAGATGGATGGATGGATGGATGGATGGATGGATGGATGGATGGATGGATGGATGGATGGATGGATGGATGGATAGATAGATAGATAGATAGATAGATAGATAGATAGATAGATAGATAGATAGATAGATAGATAGAATATAAAGATATCCCTAAAATATCATATTGTCAATAATATGCTTTATTGCATATATCCACAAATGTATGCATATACATATATGTATACAATTACAACTAATGAAAAAAAAAGAGTTCATGGATTTGAAGGAGAGCAGAGACAGGAACCTGGAAGCTTGGAGGAAGGAGAGAAATGTTGCAATTATGTTGTAATGTAAAAAATAAAAATAAAATATAAAATGTGCATATGAGAGGGTATAAATTTATTCAAGAGTGACAGATTTAGACATTTTGTTGGAATAATATGACATGCTGCTTGTTGTTGAAGTCCATGAAGAAGTTTCTCACCTGGCCCCTGAGTTGTTTCAGGGAGCTAAAACATTGTAAGTGAAGTTAAAACACTGCTCATCTTCTACCTCACCTCTTGCACAAGTCTCATGTTTTTCCCTGGTTCTGGAAGATCTGGCTGGCCTTGCTCTGCATGGCATCTCTCCAAACACTGACTTTCTGCTCTGCTCAGTGCTTTAACCTGAGCCATTTGATATTTGCTTTGCATCGCTTGTTATTACTGTTGACATCTGAGTATCAATTCTAAGAAGTGGCTTTCCGATGACCGGAAAACTACAGTCACTCCTTATAAAACAGGAGACAGTGTCTTCTGTCAAAGAAAGAAGATGACTCAAGCGTCATCAAGCACGTGGTAGGAAAGATAAAGCTGAGCAAGACTGGCACTCAGAAGAGAAGCTACAGCAGACTTGTATAGAATTAAATGTTGATAGTCGTGATGGGGGATGGCTTCATGGGAGTAACCTACATTGGTGTGAACTTTACCTAGTTATTCATGTGCTATTTTGAGGTTTCAGCTTAGATCATTCTGAGGGGAGTGGTATGTCCTTACCATGGTGGAGAAAAAAAAGGAAAGGACAGTTTGTGAAGGAAAGGAAGCTAAACCTTGGGTAAATCTGAGAGCTTGATGGAAAGACATAAACCTTGCAGGACCTGCCCTGCAAACTGCTCCTAGAGAGGTTCTTGTATCCATCCATTCTCTTTGTCCTGGAAGCTCCAAAGAGCACACACATTGTAAGACACTGCATATTCTAGCTATGCCCTATCCATATTCCCAAAAGTCATTTTAGCCTCAGCTAAAAACCCTAGGGAAAATGTCATACAACTGATGGCAATTGGAACCAGGTTTCACAAAATGAGGAGGTTTTGTGGAAATGAAGTAGAATGAGGAGATTTTAAAGGAAATGGTTTATAAAAATACTACCTTATCCTATTGTATCAGGATGACACATAGAGAATTTGCCTAAAAATGAGGCTAGTTTTATATACATCTAATACTGTAAAGACTATAAGTGTGAGACTATAACTAATACTTCAACACAATGATTTTCAAGGAGACACTAAAAAGGGGCATCAAGACTAAAATTAACAAGGAGCTCCTGGCTTAGTCAATAGAAACTAGAAAGTTTTAAACACCTTACTATGCACAGAAAATATAGAGATAACTTATCCAGTTGAGATGTCAATATTACCAAACTTTAGTAGTTGTACTTGTTGGCCAATTTAAAGTGCATCCAATGTTCTTTGATTTGCTGGTTTTCCATTAAAAATGAAGGAAGTCAGGGAGAGTTCACTTCATTCAGGACATATTTACTGACTAGTTTTCATGGATGTATACCATTGATAGTCTTGTGATACACAGGTGCCGAGAAAGAAATTAACTTCCAGTCTCACACAGCTTAGAATCAAGTGAAAAGACTTTAATAAATTAAACAAGTCCCTGTATAGTAGACATTGTGTTAAGTCACAAGATTGAGACTATAGGGAACTGCAATGTAAAGAGGGGAGAAGCCTTTTCTTATAAATGAGAAGAGAAATAGTTTGCCAAACAAGAATTGAGAAAGAATTACATAAGGCAGGAATAGCGCTTAGAAGAGACAGTGTGAGGAAGGCAAAGACAAGAAATACCAACTAAACTCCATCATGAATTTCTCAGTGTTACATTTATTACAAGTTGCATTAGTGCTTGAAACTTATTTTCAATTGGTGAGCAGACTGTTAATAACTGGTTCCTATTATTTAACCAATTTTTCCTTCCAATCTCTTTTCTTATTGCCTCATCTTGTCTCATCCCATCTCCTCCCTCTCTTCTCTGTCCCCACTCCTCCTTCTCCATTCCTTTCTTTATTTCTTGAACAGGGTTTCATTGTGTAGCCTTTGTAGTTTGAATGTGAGCTGTGCCCAACAGACAAATATTTGAACCTTTTGGTCTCCGCTGGTAGAGTTATTTTTGGAGGCTGGACACTTTTTAGGAGGTAGAGCGTCATTGGAGAAATGGCTACCAGAGTGGGCCTTGCAGTTTTATTGCCTGACCTCACTTTTTGTCCACTTACTACTTCATGGCTTTGGATGAAGTGGGGCCAACTACTTCATGTTTCTGCCACTGCAATACTCCTACATACTGGACAGGATCCACACTCAAACCGTAAACCCAAACAAGACCGTCCGACCTGAACCAGTCTCTTCTAACGTATTTCATCATAGCGACAACTACAACAAAATGCAGGCAGCGCTGCCTTGACGCTGGCCTCACACTCTGTAGCCTAACCTGTCCAGAAGCTCACGATCCTCTCTCCTCAGCCTACCTATTATTGTGATGACAGAAATCAATTAACTATCATTCCTGGGTTCTTGCCCAGATGATTATGTTTGTCCACCTCCTCTTCTCCATTTCCCTTTTTACCTCCTTCCCAATTTTCCATCCCCTTCCCATTTTCTTTATTTAATTTCCCTTGTGCAAGTGGTCAAACCCAGAACCTCACAAATGTTTTAAAAAATGGCTCTAACTACCTGATTGTATCTAAAGCCTGGAATTTTTCTTTCTTCTTTTTTCCTTGCTTTCATTCGTTCCTTCATTAATTCTTATTATGGTATTTTATTAATCATTTGAAATTTTTACATACTACATTTGAACTTCTCCCATTAACACTGGATTGATTCTCCCACCCTTTTTCTTTTAAATCTTTCCCCATAGAGAATGTCTAGCCAATGGTCCTTTGTGTAACTTAATCCACTGCTCATTTTGTTCATAACTTTAGATTTAAAAGAAACTTAGTTTCTCGAGTTCTTTATTAATTTCCTTTCTTTCAAAGAAAATTCAGCACATATTCTTGCAAATTGCTGATAGACATTTGAAAAGGAACTGCTTTGGTTTAGTCCATTTTATTGTAAACACAAAACAGCACATCTTAGAGTACTAGTGTCAAAAGAGGGTCAAAACAGAGTTTCTCATTTTAAGGCCCATGTGTCGTGCTTGTATGCAGTGTGCAACCGATCTCCACGGGCCTGTTTCTGAACCCTAAAAGGAAATTTGAATTAAAACAAAAACATAATAGCACAGTTCCATTTTATCAGTGCCTATGTGAATTTAACTGTACTGCAAGCATCTATAGTCCTATGTTCATAGTAAATACCTGAGAGGGGTGCTCATAGTTAAGGGACAAGAAAACAGCCAAGCTCACAACCTGGGTAAGAAGTGACTCTCAAGTTCAAGCATTTGGCACTATTCTCTCACTTCTCCATACTTGGAGAGGGAAGTAGCGTTTATCTGTCAGTTCTAAAAACCTTCAGAGTTTACAGCATCACGTCATTGTAGACATTATCTCTTCAGAAAATGCACTTTCTCGACCTTCCAATTCTCCATTCAGTCTCTTATTCACCTATATAAAATCATTGTTCATTAAATGTTGGTAAAATTCATGAAAACTTACTACTACATTAGTATTACCAGTGTCACGTAGACTTATGAGTTAAAGACTTTATGAGAAATACTTGACCTAGCAACTCTCTTTGTTACAATACGATGCATTTTTACCCTTGAATTCTGAAAGAAGAGAAAGCTGAGCTGCTAGATTTTCCTGGTTTAATTTCCCACATTCACCATTTAAGGTCACTGTTGACACAGTAAGTCAATTTGGGTTTTAGAAAGATTGGTCGCAAGCAGGGATGGCTTTGATGTCATTACTTCTGTCCCCTTTTTCTTAAAACTAAGTCAGCGTGAAAGTGCAATATTCACAGTGATGAGAGACACTGAATTTACAGAAGATTCATATCCTCACTGCCTTTCAATCTTTAGTCTCAAAGATGCATAAAATTATATGGTAATCTAAGTATTGAGCAGGAGAGATCATAATTGACATTTCTGATCTAACAGTGCAGGGCTATAAATCAGATAATTTTATATCTCTGCAGGTACATTAATCTAAAACCCATTTGAGGCAGTAGGATTTTAATAATGATATACATATTAGATTTTTCCCCTAAGTGAATCTCTTTCTATAGTTAGTTTTAAACCTGTATTTTTTTTTTACTATAGGGAAAAAGCAAGGGAAAAATTTTTGAAATAGAAGAGAAGTGAAAAGCATATGTAATCACAGCTTTTCTTGTAACATTTCAACAGGTTAAATCTGTGATGAACAGAAGGTCATGCTCAGAGAGACATAATCATGAAGTTGAATTAACTACAATTTCCAGGCTAAAATGAAAAATATTGAATTTGACCATTCTCATCAACTCGGGTAATTACAGGAATTTGACATTTAGCATAAACACACAGTTCCACTATTTTGACTGAATTCATTAGACTATTTAGTGAAGTAATCTGACGATTTACTCAGACTTGTATTACTCCATTTAATGAAAAGTAATAGTCACCACAGTTTCCTTTTAATAATTGCTTAAAGCAATTTCCATAAATATACATAATTTAACCAGACAAATATTGATACATGTATATGAAAATAGGGTAAAAGAATAAGAGAAAAGGTGTAAAAATCGAATTAAATCCCATGATGTCTTAAATGTAAAATGAGAATAGATTAGAAATTTAGATCTAAACTTTTGACAGGCCAGGCTAATACAGAGACATGACTAGCCACATAATTGTGTCTTTATGGAGTGATTAATTGGTTGTATAATGCAGACTAAATCGTTCTAGTTCCAGAATGAATGCGAATTTTTACTTAAAAGAGCAACCACCTGGCCAGCACTGTTTAAAACCCCGTCTCCTATCCATCATGGCTGGATTAATGCATAGATAGCGTTCTTCATGATGTTATTCATAACTAATATATAGACAAAACTTTTCATAGAAAATTACAGGACCTTTTATTTACGTAAACATATAACAACATTAAGAGCAAATTGTGGCAGCAAAGATAGTTATATGATGCCTAACTCACTTACATATTATTATACTTATATATAAAATTTATATGTATATATTGACATACATGCATTTCTATGCATAAAATACGTATTTATTGCTATGACTTAGATTGTCTACATCTAGTGAATTACCTGTGTGGTAGATAATTTTATATCTAATCCATAATTTAGAACTGTTATCATAGACTTCTAAATACTACAAAAGACTCAATGTGCTGTGGTAGTATAGTCATATGATAAAATGATCTCTTAAATATAAAATATCAAGCCATTCTTTTAACAATGAAACTAAATTTGAAAGATATGTTAAAAGGAACCTGTGGGCCAAGTAAGGCATGGACTGGAGATCCCTGGAGCCCCCAGCTGCTTAGGACCTCTGTCCCTGATGTCTGCCCAGTTCTTGCCCTTCCCACGTCGCTGCTTCCTTAGACGTTCACGCCGGACCACATGGAGCCCTGCTGGAGCCCTGCTGGAGCCCCCAGCTTTATAGTCATGTGATTGGTCTGAATCATTGTTTCTGTCACCTGACTTCCCAGCTAGTGTCTGGAGCCCTCAGAAATCCAGTGTAATCTCTAGGGTGCCTACCATCAAGACTCCCCCATTGGTTTTCATGCAAAAATAAAAGCCACAGAAGTCCCCCCATAAAAAATTAAATAATTTTAGAGTTAAAAACCAGATATCCTTTTAATTTATTAAAATTTCATTTTACTTGAACATTAAAACATTATCCTCCTGGTTGCTGCCTTCATGGAGAGCTGAAACCCAGGCCCGAGAAGCGACTTCAGGCCTGAGACCAGAGGAAAGACCAACTTTTCTGCTCCAAGT
Source organism: Rattus rattus (assembly GCF_011064425.1). Taxonomy (NCBI): domain Eukaryota; kingdom Metazoa; phylum Chordata; class Mammalia; order Rodentia; family Muridae; genus Rattus; species Rattus rattus. The sequence goes on along the minus strand of NC_046168.1, from coordinate 13,034,282 downwards.
AACCTGCCTGGTGGACACAGGATGCACAAAGGCAAAATTCCTCTGTGACCTGACACTTCCAGTTTCTAGCTGGTGCCTGAACCTCACTGATTCCGGCCCACAATTCCCTGCTCCCAAACCCATGGGAGAGAGAGCTGATCGCTCAGACATGTGGGCAATCCTGAGACTGCAGGGCAGGAGAGAACACCACTTCTGCCCACCTTTGCCACATCCCTGGCCCAAGAGGAAACTGGGAGGGGGATAACCATATAGAAGAGGAGGTGGAGGTGTTAGGGGGATGTTAGCCTGGAAACCAGGAAAGGGAATAACATTTGAAATGTAAATAAGAAATGCCCAATTTAATTGAGATGGAAAAAAAAAGAAAGAAAATGCTAAATTTTCCAAAAAAAAAAAAAAATTATCCTCACACTTGATTCCTTATTGAAAATACATAATTTAATACAATATGGTCATTTTTTCTTTTTTGTTTTTGTTTTGGTTTTTTTCAGTTTTCAGTGCAGACACAATTGTTCTGAGAGGTTTTATTTGGTTGGGATCTTTCTGCTTCTTCTGGGGGAGCTCTTTCCTAGCCTGGCCTCCTCTCAGTATAGAGAAGATGATTGTCTTGTACTCCTGATTCTTCTGCCTCCACATCCAGGTGCTCTTCCTACAGATGTGGGTTTTTCTGAATATTTCTAAATCAATCCAGAGATGAAAGCTATGGATGGAGACGACTTTGTTTCCTCTCCTGTGTGCGCCACTTACTGTGACCTTGCACAAGATTCTAGTCTGTATATTGCTTTTATGGTAAATTATATAATTATATAAATATATTATATTTATAAAATAAATATTTATTTATAAAATAAATATAATATATTTATAATATATAAAATATAATATATGGCATAATTATGTATTTCTTATTGTCATGGGTTGAATTTGCTTGGCCCAAGGAGTGGCACTATTAGGAAGTATGGCCTTATTAGAGTAGGTGTGTCACTGTGGGCATGAAGACCCTCATCCTAGCTGCCTGGAAGCAGCCTTCAGATTAAGATGTAGAACTCTCAGCTCCTCCTCAACCATGCCGGCCTGGATACTTCCATGTAATACAATATATTTTAATTATGATTTCCCTCCGCCAACTCTTCCCAGATCCTCCTCATTTTCCACCCACACAGATTCACACCTGTTCTTTCTCTTTCACATTGTGACACAAACAGGTATCTTTAACAGTAATAATAATAAAATAAAATTAGACAAAATAAAAACAAACAAAAATAGGACAAACAGAAGAAAAAAGGCAAAGGAAAAGCCCAAGAAACACATACAGACAGACACACATATAGACATTTGCACACACAGAAATGCCATAAAATACAAAAACAGAAACCATCATATATACACAAAGGACCTGTACATTGGCGGGGGGGGACCTGACAAAGGATTAAGGAACAAAATCTCTTCAAAATGCTATTGAGTTCAACAACTGGACATGGGGGCCTAACCTCCAGTTCTAGGAATGGTTTACATCTCATCAAGATGTTGGCCAAAGTGGGCACCATTGGAACCCCTAAATAACACAAGATATTGCCAAACCATTTGGTACTCTCCACAAACTGATGATAAGGCCCTTTCACTTAAGACAACATCTACACAAATCTTTGAACATAGAGAAGTTGAACTGGTGCCTACCTACATCCTTCCCCAATAGGAAACTGCATGCTATTGGATGAGAAAGTTAAACACAATTACAGTACAAATCCTTTGATCTATAATGATGGCTGGCCTGTACGATATCCTAGTACACTAGTGGCACAGAGATTTTAAGAGTAACCAACCAATGTCTGACTGGATTTAAGGCCCACTCCATGAGATAGATACCATCCCTAGCACTTGTTGGGTGGCAAGAACCTGAGACCAGTAAGCCAGGGACCTGGGGGAAAACTAAACACTATTGTTCTACTAAAGAAACATAGCGATAAAATGGCTCCTACAGACACTTTGCTATACTCATAGGTCAAGGTCTTGTTCAGCAGCCACCATCAAAAAAGCTTCCTCATACAGTAGATGGGAATTAACACAGATCCAGCACTAGATAATGTAAAGAGAGTAAGATCCCTTGGAGCACTCAGGATAAAATGTGCTGTGCTTATCCAATCCCTCCCCTCAAGCCACAGGAAACCCTGAGGAAGAGGAGGCAGAAAGTTTTGTTGTTGTTGTTGATGTTGTTGTTGTTGATGTTGTTGTTGTTGTTGATGTTGTGGTTGTTGTTGTTTAGTTATAGGGGGAAAAACAAGGGAAAAAGGCAAAAGCAATGGAAGGTAGTTGCAAGACACGAAAAAACAATTCAGAGAAGAGAAAATGGAACAGATAATAGAAACATGCAGAGGAAAGATTTGTCCATTAATCAAAAAAATGTAAAATGAGAATCAGAATGAGATGTATGTCCTCCACCATCGGATTGAGAAAAAGGGGAAGAAGCTTGGCAGTGGCACATGTCAGAAGGGGCTGAATTAATGAGAAAACGAGACAGACCTGAACACTGTTAGCACTATAAAATTAAGAAATCTAAATAATATGAAATAGTGTCAGTTAGTATTTAGTATATTCCATGTGCATCAGGAACTCTCAAAATAGCTTAGAGACTATTTAGTACAATTATCGTCAAAAATATTAATCATCTTTTAAAAATTTACTTAGTAACTAATAGAATGTCTCACATTAAGCATGTCTTGACACCAAAATGACTAAATTATTAATCCTCCCAGAAGATATTTTTTAACGACTGGCCCCCTTCATGTGACTGCTTTGGTGTTAGGTGAACTGACACATAGTTCATAATTATTTACAGAATGTCAATGGCAATGTCAGTTCGAATATGAAATTTGATAAGGGTGGACAATGAGTGAGAAAAATCTTCATGAAATTAAAATGAAGACTTGGCAGAGGACTCCAGCCAGTGCCAAGGAGAGGTGGCTTGGAAACTGCGTAGCATTGTCATCCTGACCTATGGCATAAGATGCATGGCTCCCTCCCCCCACTAAAACAGATGAGTGTTTCTCATTCCCCTCATGTTCTCTTACAACTAAACTCTTACATTGTTAGTGAGATTAGCATCCCTTTTGAAAACTGTTGGAGGAATCATCTGGAAATAGCTATTAGAGACAGACAAGTTCCTTCACTGGAGATCGAATAGCATTTGTTTCTTTAAGCAAAATTACTCAAGACAGGGGAGTGTGGTGGAGAGCAAAAGCAGGCTGTGGTCTGAGGAGACCTCCAGCTTTTCTGTTTTACTTTGGTTTTAGTTTTCATTGATGCCATTTCCACAGCACATACAGCATCTGCCTCTCAAAATCAGACCGCTTGTGACTTTCGAAACCCTCTTTTTAAAATTACAATTACAAACATAAGAGGAATATTGTAGCTATGGAACATGTATGTTCTCATATGGAGTCTACACTGTGATAACTGAAAATAACATTTCTATAAAGCCAACTTTGCATCCATATAGAAGTGTACCTGTAGGGAATGATTTAAATGTGTCTTTCTCAGGGAAGAAAATCCCAGTAGTTGTGTGTTCTTCACATATGACACCTGACTCACACTGGGTTTCTCCCTCCAATCAGCACTGTTGTCCACTATACTTCCAAATAAGTGGCCATCAAGCTTATAGAAGGGTAAAGGAAACTACAGAGTCACACAGAGTAAGGAATGTGTGGTCAAATGTACATTGCAACATAGTAAGAAAAGGAATATGTAAAGAAGAAATGGAAAGGTAATAAAATACAAACACTGACAATGACTTAGAGGTTTAAAAGACAAGAAGACGATTTTATGATAAAATGGCAATTAAACCTTTCGTTATAAAATTAGATGTATTTAAGGATCAACTAACATAATTTAAAAGTAATCAAAATCAAGAGGATTAAGAACGATGCCAGGCAGGTAAGGAAACCTGTGGGGCAGAGGAAAATGACGAGTCGTAAGAACTGAGAGCCCACGAACTTTGGATTTTGTCCAGTTTCACCCTTCACAGGTCACACCATGTGTCATTCTCATGAATAAGGAGCAGTCATGTCTAAGTGCCTGGACACTCAGCTGTTCTTTATGGGCCATGCTTATGGTCATAATCAGAAGTAGCGAGGACATGGATTTCTAATACAGTGCTCGTGTTTACAAATTGAAGAACAGATTGGCTGGTAGTTGGATATTCCCTGGATGTTTTATAGTCATGGGTGTTTAGGACAGAGCTTGGCTAGTGTCTTCTTAAACGGGGGGGGGGGGTAAGGAGTGGGAGGTGGGGGATTGGGGAGTGGGGGATGGGGGTGGGGGGTATAACTCAAAGTGAGGATCCTAACAGTGGGTGAAAGGAAAAAGTTTCAGATTGTGCAGTGCTGCCAATGAGTTAAAACCACATGCGCAATGAATCTAGGGGTTTCTGCCTTGCTTACCCATGCCGTGCTTGTATTTTCACAGAAGCCTTGGTTCAGAAGATACAACTGTGTGCTTTATATGGTGTGTGTAATCACACCACCCGAAGCCAGTAAACCCTGTCTCAAACACCAGGTTTGGATCAACACTATTATATGTTACCAATTACAGTATTTTAATTGTATGTTCAAAGTTCTCTGCTCTTACAGAAACTTAAAGATTTAACAAAAACTCAACCAGTGTGTGTGTGTGTGTGTGTGTGTGTGTGTGTGTGTGTGTGTGTGAGAGAGAGAGAGAGAGAGAGAGAGAGAGAGAGAGAATTTGTATAGCATTGTGCCAGGACTTGTAGAGACAGGAAGAAGGGTTGGATATCTAGAATCTGAAGGCACTGGTGGTTATGAATTGTCTGACATGATTCCTTGGACCTGAACTCTGGTTCTTTTCAAGAGCAGCAAGTGCTCTTAAGTCTTCTTTTTTCTCCTGTTCTTTATATATTATTATGTATACCAGTGTTTTCAGCATCCTCAAAATTTGCTAGGATAAAAAGAAGTCATAAATGGGAGAACCAGGTAAGAATCTCAGCACTGAGGGACAGTCTGCATGGCCATTCTTTCACTAATGGAACATCCTTGGATAGCAATGAGCACTCTGTGATAGTTTCTTCACCAAGATGTTGAAGGTTTTTTTTCTAGGCAGAGGGTCCATGAGTGGTCCAGGGGAATTATATAGTCCCTGTCAAACAAATTTGGAATAATATTCAATGTTCCACCTGTTAAGTAGATGACTCCAACTTACAGACATGATATGCAAAGCAGAAATTTGACAAACATATAGAGCAGAAACAAGGATACGCAAACAACCCTAACTCAAATAAGACTTCGGTTCTCCATCTGACTGCTCTTAGGGGTAAAAAGCAAAGATTCTGTAGGAATTTGAAGGAGACAATGAAAAGTCTACATTAATCATTGGTGAGCTCATAGTGGAATTGCTTGTCTGCTTTCGCACTTCACAGAATTATTACACAAACGCAAGTCGCCACACTCTACTTAAAGCTGAATTAGAGGTCACTACTTTTACTTCCTCGTAGAGAGTAATTGTAGGAAATAGATGCTTCTCTGTAGCATCCTAATTTAGTCATCTAAATAAGGGCACAGGACAATGAGTTAGGAACTGAAAGTGCTTTTCCGTGTTGTCTAATGAAATTCAAGCATGCTGACCTTCTGACCATGATGTAGAAGTGTAATGATTTTAAAATTACTTTTGCCTGCTGAGTTGTATGTTTTAGCCTGGGAGTAACTAATTATCATTTTAAACCGAGCTGATTATGTAAATGAACATGCTTGCTAGTTTATGCCTAACTTGGTGTATACAAAGAAAGCTTGAAATATCTTCTCGGATGAAATGAATTAAATACCAGTGATGAGGATCAGATTGTCTCCATGCTAAAACACTGTCTTTTCTATAAAGCTGTTCTGATATCCAGCCAAGAACATGTTCCAGAAAAAGAGTGGCTTAGCATACAATGGAAGCTTCCATTCTTCGCTTTTCTTTGTCTTAGAATTGTCTTTGGGAGGCAATAATAGCATCATTTTCTTGATTTCCTTCAACTAAACACTGATAATTGGGATATATTGTCCTGCTAAGGACGGTTTGTTGTATTAGTTCCACTAACAGAAAAAAATTAATAGAGGGGTATGCTGTGGAGGGCACATAGATGGGGTGCACTGGAAACATGAATAGACTAGCCCAGAGCCCAGAAAATGAGATGGGGGTCAAGGAGAGAAGAGATAGAGCAAGGAAATGGAACCTTAATTAGGACTACACCTGTAAATAACATGTCTTACTTTCCTAGTCATTATTGCAGGCATGGATTGTGGGTATAGGGAACACACTCTAAATTATGTTCAAAGAGATTTTATACTCTTCCCCTTAACACCCAAGTTCACATTAGCATCCTTCTTAGGAATGCCATCTCAGTAGCTAACCTGCTCCTGTCCTGTCCTGTCCTGTCCTGACCTGTCCTGTCTTGTCCTGTACTGTCCTGTCCTGTCCTGCCTAGTGTTTTCTGAAATGCTGTAACCCTTGGTGATTATGTGGCTTGGAGGCCATTTACTTAAAAAAATAAACTTAAGCCCATTTTTTATGCTAATCCTTAGCACATTTCGACAAGCACAAGCCTGAAGTTTCTATCTCCTGTTCCTATGCTTGGCATTCCTTTCCTGAGTTAGAGGTAGATTCGAAGGAATAGACCTGGTAGCACACTATCACCCAGCAATTATGTGTACATGAAATGTTGAAAGAGAACAGGAGAAGAGGAAGGCATCCAGAAGGAACAGGGAGGCATTCCGTCCATTAGATTCAACCCGTTATCATTCAACAGACCACGAAGCTCAATTCTGACACTGAGGCAACAGCAGAAAGCCTTGGTTAATATATGGATGTAAACAAATGTTCTTAGTGCACTTTCTGTTACCATAGCAGAATGCCTGAAACTGTCTATGGAATAGAAAGAAGAAGCTTTATTTAGTCCATACTTTTAGAAGTCCAAAAGGATGGTACTAGCACTTGTTAGTTCCTGATGAGCACTGCTGGGCTAACACATGCTTTTATAAATAGACCAGAGTCAAAGCCAACAAGGAATGGCAAGGTGAGACAGGAAGTTGGATGCTTGATAAGGATCAGGCTGCGGGCTTTTTGTAACAACCTAATCTGGTAGGAATTAGATCATTTCGTCACTCACCCTGTTCTACAGATCCATCCCTATGGGGAGCTTCCTTATCTACTTATCCCACTTTAGACTTCTTAGAGATTCTATCACACTAGACTGCCACACACAGGACCAAGATTCCAGCACAGGAAACGAGTGAGAATAAATCCAAACTATAGCCAGGCCACAGCATCATCAAATATTTTCTAAACACTTAAATGTCAACTGAGAATCTTTAATGAAATGAACTGTCAGCCCCATCTCCACTCTACCTACAACTTATAGGCCTTCCCCACCTTCAGTGACTTCACCATTCATAATTCCCGAGTCAGGTCTTGATTAGCAATAAATATTGCTAATAAACAGTGCTGTAAAAGGCCACAAAGTCAAATGTTCTTTAAAGAGAAAGGATAATCCCAATCAGTAACAGTGCATGCTACTTCAATAATTATATGCTTTTACTTCTTTGGACATAAGATTTTACATATCACTTAAATAAGCATAAAACTTTCACCTAAAATTATCCAGTCTGAAAGCCACAAACTGGCTTATATCATTTTATTTTAGTCAAAATTTCTATTATCTCAATGTCAAACTAAAGCAAATGTGAGACATAATCAATGCATTCTCATTGATTTACTAGGCCCAAGTAAATCAATACAATTCAATTCAATCAAGCAAACCTTTATATACCATGAATTCTGTGTCAAAAATCTTGGTAAATAGTGGAAAAATATTAGGGTACATGTTTAATTTTCCCTTTTTCTTTTCAAGTGTAAGTGTGTCTTAAGAGAAGAGGGCAAAGACCGCATTGTTCTTATTGAAGGCTGCATATGGTGGTATTTTAACCTTTCAACTATATCTGGTGTGGGTGACTATCATGTATTTGGTAGTCTTCACAGAATCATACTTTCCTCTTCCTTAGGGATTAGGAATGCATAAAAGTAAAAATATCTGTGATCAAGAAAGACCAAGATCTACAGAACAGCATTCATGGTTTTGTCAAAGTTTCTTGCTTGGATTGTTCATAGCACAGTTGCAAAGTTTCTGAATTAATAGTTGAAAAGTGTAGCTGTGTATCCATTTAGTACATTCTATATACTTGAACTGTGTTTATAAAGTTCTTGCAGCTTTATTTCTATCTACAAATGGATAGGTTGGATTGGACAAATAGAATGCTATGTCTTATCTATAAAACAATAGTTCAATTGGCATTGATTTGCCTAAATTAATTTTTAACTAGGTAGTGCCACCATTTATGATGTTGAAAGACAGAACTGGTTCTCTATGCCTCATATACATGAACATATGTATATAAACACATATTGGAGATTTAGTTAGTAATATGTTGATAAAATTACAGATAAGATTATATGTATTGTTTATTTTCTACCTATTAATAAAGGTATTAATTAAAAGTATTCAATTAAAACACTTCTAAAATAATTTTAAACAGTTACATATGTAATTGTATATTGATGAACTATAACTATTGTCTTAAAGTGCCACCTTCCAGGCCACCTTGAATTCATTCAACTCTATAGAATGTTCTTGACATGCTTGACACAAATTAGTCCCGTAATACATTACTGTCAAGCTACCTAAACAAAAAACAAAATTCATTGAATTTTGCTGAATGAGCTGATAAGGCTGGAGCCCTTGCTCTACCACCATACTCAAGGATCAAGATTGTTCTGCTTAAAGAATCATGCAGCTGTAGTCTGTGAAGCTTCACTTAAAAACCTTTTGCTTTTTATTCTTTCTTACAGTGCATTTCAAGTCAAATATGCATGCAAATGCATCTCCTATATTGGCCACACTCAGTGCATTTCTAAAGACAGATTTTTCAATGCTGACATTGAAATATGTCTGTTTCAGTCATTTGGTATTCCTTTCTGAAAATGTCCACTTATATTCTTTGCCAATATTTCTACCCCAAATCCACAAGAGTAATAAATAAATATATACAAACATTTGAGGAGTCACATAAAGTAAAAATGGCATCTATGATAATAACAATTAAAGATCAGTGTTCAGGGTGAAAGAAGAGTGACTGTAGATGAACACAAAACTTTAGGACCAGCAAGATGGCTGATCAAATAAAAATGCTGGCAGCCAGACTTGATGACAAGTTTGATTTCTGGCGCCCACATGATGAAGTAGAGAGCCTACCTCCTAATGGTGTACTTTGATTTCTACACTCATGCTGTGATGTAAATGTGTACACACACACACATACACACACACACACATACACACACAGAGAGAGAGAGAGAGAGAGAGAGATAGATAGATAGATAGATAGATAGATAGATAGATAGATAGATAGAATTTAAAGGAACTTTAAATTAATGCATACCACCAAAACATAAGCTATGATTTGCTCAAGATAAATAAATAAAATAAAATGTGTAAATTAAAATAAACCGTTTAAATAAAACATGTAAATTTGTATTTAGCCAAAAAAGAAGTCATTTTCTCATTATTAATGATAATGCACAACTTGTAGCAAAAATGTGAATCATGTCACCCTTTAGGAATTCATTTTTCTACTTTGTAAAATGGTGGAAACCCAGGTAACTTTTAAGTATCCATCTTTGGTCCCTTACTTTTTATTTAAGATATTATGTCTTATCTTTAGTCCTACATTTAAGGCAAAAATTAAATTAGATGGAAGTTTGGGGAACATAGCATAAACTAAATAAAATAAAATTACCAAACCCATCTTTCTATTTGATATTTATATCTCCAGAACACATTTCCTCTCCTTTATCTCTGAGGTTTCCGCTGAAGAAATAACATCCAATGTATGCTACGACTCAAACACCAGTGTTTTAGCTATGAGTGTATCAGTGTTGGAGACTGTTGGAAACCACACAATGGAGGTAAATTTTAACTAAGATTCCCTACCCTGCCTTAGGATCGAGAACCTGTGGAATAGTTAGTGCATGAGAAAGCAGTGTAATTGTCCAAGGTAAGGAAGTTCAGAAAGCAAAGCGAGCAGGAAAAAAATGAAGCAGGGACACAAAATATCACTTTCATCAGAGTTTTGTTTCTGAACATCACTGACAAGATAATTCTTCTGGGAAAAATAATCTTTCCCCATCCTGGGTTATAGACAAGAACAAGCTTGTCCTAAGGAGTAACATGAACAGTGACAAGGAGGAAATGCAGAACGGACCCATTTTGCTTCTCACAATGCGCTGGATGTAGTCGCTTTGCTTTGAGATTGTTAGAACGGCTGGAAGTGATGCTCATTTTTTTTTATTCCCCCCACCCCACAAAAGGAATTGTGAATTTGAACTCTTCATAACTTGTAAGATGCTGTGTGATTTGCATAGGACTTAATGAATCCTGATGATAAGCTACCCTTGTCACCATCAAATCCATTTGGTTCAGTAACCACTAAGTAAGAAACTGAATATAATGTACTACTAACTAATTTACAGAAAGAAAAACACTGCAGCAATTCTTTGCATGTGGGTGGATGCATGTGTGCATGTTTGCATGCATGCGTGTGTGTGTGTGTGTGTGTGTGTGTGTGTGTGTGTGTGTGTGTGTGTGTGTTATTAGGGGAGTTATGAATAAAAGGACTGTAGACAATGGGGCAGCTCTAGAGCCTGACATGCCTTATAATTTGTTCTGTGAAGTTCTGAGAGACCTGGGTGATACTACCTAATGCAATCCGGGATTATCATTCCATGACGTCACACTTTATTCTACATGGTTCAATTACTTTTCATTTCTTCACACAGACTGGAATCTTTGAGTGAGTAGGTTCATGCACTACACCCTTGGTTTTTTATCTACGATAAAAATTAAGTTCTCAGAATTAATGCTTCCATTTCTTCTCTTTGGAAATATGTTCACCAAAATAAATTATTTTGTAATATCACTTTGGGGTTCATCAATATGATGACTAACACCCTGCTGGATTTTTAAAATTGGTTTGTGGAAGTTCTTCTTTTCTATTATTTTTTTAATGTTAATGGTGATGCCAACACGCTAGGAAATGAGTTCTACAGTTCCACTTCTAATCCTCAGGGGAATTAGGATTATGTTTATAGAAGAGAAAACTGAAATCCAATGAGTTTGAATCATTTGTCCAGGCCTCATACAGGTTCTCGATGGCAGTGTCAGTGCAAAACCTCAAGGGCTTTGTCACAGTCCAAAGACCCTTTTCTTCTTACAGGCTTAGTTTATAGAATACCATTTAAAATAATCAGAATTTAAAAGCTAAGACCTATCAGTTCACTTCATACCTTAGAATAGAAGAGTTCTAAGAAAGCACTCCAGAATCTGAATTAGCGTTATTTATGACAGAAAGAACGAACATTAAGGATAAGTACACACTACACGAGGTATGGTCCCCTCACTTGAGAAAGAGCTAACCAGAACTCATACGCTGCACCATGGGAATAATTTCCCATAAAGCCAGGCTCAAAGTAGATGAGTCCTGTAGCTATGGCAAGTGAGATTCTGTTTGTCGTGTCAGAAACAGAATCTCAGCTAGAAAACATTAAAAATCTTCTCTCATCCCAAACTAATTTCTTCATACATGCTGGGAAATGATCAAAATACAAATAAACCAAATTAATAAAAGCCCAAAGAGGGCCACGCTCATGTCTTACTCCAGCTGACCCTCATTAAAGGGTTATTCCTTCAGGATCAATGCCATTAAGGCCTGACTATGGAGAACCAGCAATCAATGGCAAGTGATAAAGGAAACAGGATCAATAAGCATTAGAAAGACAACAGAGTGAAAAAAGACAAGCCCAGTGAGAATGTTGGGTAGGACTTTGCTTGAATGAGAGGCAAGGCACTGCTTGCAAGTTTCTTCTGTGTCACTAATATAAATGATTTCCTCCAACTGGAAAAGCTCATGGTGGATGCAATTAATATTAAATGTAGATGAAAGTATTCTAGGGTAACTGGAGAATTTGATTAGCTTACAAATTTCCTTAAGCAAAGTCCACAGTCTGTAGTAAACCTTAACATCAGCTTATAAAGCACGGGGATTTTAATGGTCTGACAAAATGGGAAGTTCCCTCAGGATGCTGAGGAATCAAATCATTACAGCATTAGTTTCATGGTATCTACCATTTAGCAATTAATAGGGTTAGAGACACTCTTGAGAACACACAATACCTTGGGTAAAAAGATTGAATGTACAAACAGGCAGCCGGCAGGCCATGCACGAGAGCATAACAAACTCATGCATGAAGAAACCTTACCAGAAAATAAGATGCTTTTCTGCAATAATTACTTTAACAATCTAGTCTGCTAGAATCAGGATTGTAGGAAGCCAGACTTCTATCCCTGGTAACATTTCACATAGATAATACTTATCAGCCTGAAACAAACAGAGCTGGATTAATACTTCAAAAGATCCTCAATTTTATCTCTGCTTCCAACTTAAAACTAACCTGAGAAAGGCACTGTGTCACTAGATGATTATGTAGGGTGGCCATTGTTTAGCCCCATAGCCCCTCCATCTCCATAGGTTAGCCCAATAGCCCCCACGCCTTTTTATGCTAACAGCTTTCAAAGACTTATACCTGGAGCCTTCTTCTCTGCTCCACTATAAAGCCATGCCACCACTCTGCTTGCCTTTGAGTCTCTGACAAAATGCCATTGGTTCTGGATGACTTTTTTCTGTGGATAAACACCAGTGTAAGAACACAGATGGTACAGCAGATTAGCGAGGACATAGGAGTAAATGCAGGATATCAATTAGTTTCGGTGGCTGCTCTGATTACAGTCTCATTAAGATACTTCAAGTAGCCATTTACTGGAGTGGAGCTCAGGGCTGGAGCAGTTGCCAGGCACGCTCAAGCTCCCGGGTTCAATATCCAGAATTGGAGGAAAGAAAAACAAAATAAACAAGCACATTAGAAAACTCCAGGTACTATGCATAGTCGTGTCAGGATATCACATCATTCCAGAGAAGCTCATCCATGTTACAGGTTCCTTTTTCTCCCATACCTTGGTAAGTTTGTGGAAAATGGCCTCCAGCTAGTGATAGCACAGCTTCTCATTTATAAATGCAAAGCTACTCCCACAAAAACAACAACAACAACAATGACGACGACAACAACAAAAACCCTGAGGTTTCTTTAGGAGAACATACAAAACTATTTTCTTATAACAAAGGTTTATGACTTATTTTGTAAATTATATTTCTTTCCTTTATTTAGAAATGAAAGTAAATATTTTTCATCTGTTGCCCTAGCGTACTGAAATTACAGTCAATTTTGAGATAGGTAACTTAGGAATTTCAGCTTCTATGTGTTTGGGTTTCATCAGAATCTGGCTGTCTTTATGTATTTCCATACCTCTCTCACAATAACCAAATTATGCTCATGAAAAGTATGTGAAGCTTGTTCTAATCCTATTTGTGGGCTTTAACTTCCACTTTCAATATTATAAAATAAATATGCTCTTCTGTGAAAGAATAGCTTCCTTCTCTTAATCTAGTCCTAATATTTTCATCCTGAGAATCGCTTTATTTTTTCTCAAATGTCACACTGAGCCTTTTCTCTCTCAACCTTCCACAACGTCCTTACAAACCTCATGTCACCCAGGACGAAATATCCTGCACACTTTATTCATCTGGTGGATTTTTTTAGCATAAATTTAACACTTCACATTTATTTCTACTGAACCAATTCTATATTTAGTCCCATTGTTCTGGAAACTTCTGGGAATTTTCGAATCTTAGCTGGAGTCTGTCACACAGATATTGTTTCTTCATGACATTAGTCCCTAAGGCAAATTATTCCATCAGGATCTTAGCCAGGTTCACCTTCTGCTGTGATGCAACTGTGATTGTCATTTGTTAATTTTATTTTCATTTAATGATCTGTTAATATAGATCCCTCATAGCTTAATTTTATTTCCATCTGGTGGAAAGAACATAGGGCATTATCAAACTGTCTTGGAAATATAATAGCCTTGGGTCTCCCATTACCAATGACTGTCACCCTCTGTCAAAATATATAAATTATCCAGTCAGAAACAGAAGATTGAAATATAAAGGACTAACATAAAATAACTGATTTTCTCCAAAACCTTTACTTTATTGCTAATAAGAAGTCTATCTATGTATTTCTATGTATATAATGATTAATATACATATGTACATTATAGATGCCAGGGTGTAAATACATTTGTTGATGTTTATCAAATACCATAGGCAGAAACAGTTTATAAGAACACAGACAGCACACAGGAACTACATAGTATAAAAGGAATCAAGAGAGTTCAACTTACGTCATAGAAACTTTAGGAAGAAATGAATAGATTCTCATGAATTAGTATTAATCACTTTTGTGGATGATCAATATTTTATCACCTTCTATTAGGAAGTACATCACCATCACAAAAATACCACATCAAATGTGGAACCAAATAAAATTTGGTGTACATATTCAAATAAAATGCAAAAAGAAATAAAATCTAATTGAGACAGGAGCCTGGGCTCAGTCTCAAGCCAATCAGAGAGTTCTAATTTCTCTTTGAATAACAATGTTGGCTGTACGGAATAATGCTTCAAGTGAATAAAAGATAAGTACAAGGCTTTTGCTCAAACAATTAAGAAGTCTCTTTTCTACCAAAATGGTTCTTGAGATCTACCACTGAAAAAGACAATATTTTTTCTCAGCAATAAGAGACAACTATTTAATAGTAAAGCCATCACGGAGAAAACTGGTTAAAAACAGAACAGATCCAGCTGTTCAAACACAGGACAAACCAGTCAGAACTCTGCCTACCAGTGGAACTGCTCCTCTCCCTAGACACAGTTCCCTAAGGCACATCTTTTCTAAAGAATATTTATTGATTGTTTGTGAGTTTCACATTATGCACCCTACTCCTACTCATCTCCCCACCCCCTTGAATCCACCCTCGACTCTTGCAACCTCCCCCAAATAAAATACACACACAATAAACAAACAAACTGAAACAAAGCACAGAAAATCTCTCATCACGGAAGTTGTAGTGTACCACAGTGTGTCCCACAGTATATCCTCTGTCCACATATCCTCATTTGCAAATGTTCTTTGCAATGAGTCATTGGTTTTGTTCAAGGTCTCTGGCTTCTGCAATAATATCAATATTGGATCCTCACTGGGACTCCTCCGAGTTATCCTGCTGTTGCCCTGTATCATGGAGATCCTGCAGCTTTGGAGAGCCAGGACTGGCCCTTTCACATGCTCCAACAGTTCACAAATGATGGAGAAATTCGGGGCGAGCCAACTCAAAGCCCTGGAAATGGGCCTGGTAACAGCTGAGCTGGTCCCGAGACCCATTTTGCTGCTTACCACTCACACTTCACTGCCCTTCCCAAAGCCCAGTCCCTCCCACTTGTCCCAGTTCTGGCAGTTTCCAGAGGCTCAGGTACATACTATAACAGTCAAAAGAAGAGAGATGTCCTCGCTGCACTAAAGGCCAAAACGTTGCCAGAAGTAAACCCTCCACCTAGCCAGACGCTCCTCAGTAGTTCAGAAAAAGAAACAGGCCTTGAGAAATCCAGTCCACAAAAGACCAAAGAAAAAACAGAAACACAAGAACAAAACACCCATCTAACAAAGATTAGATATAGTCATCACAAACTCAGTTGGCTAAATGCCAATGTAAGAACACAATTAAAAATAGCAAGGGTGGGGTTGGGGATTTTAGCCCAGCGGTAGGGCCCTTGCCTAACAAAGCACAAAGGCCCTGGGTTTGTTCCCCAGCTCAAAAAAAAAAAAAAAAAATAGCGAGGGTAATAAGGTACCACCCAAGTCCAGTTACCCTGGGCTGAATTTCAATTCCAGCAGACCTGAATATTTCAACGCAGTTGAAGCACATGAAAATAAGCTCAAAACCATCTTTGTGAAGATGATGAGTGATGGGAGTCCTTAAAGAGAAAAAAATTTAAATCCCTTAAAGATATCAAGGAAAAGATAAACAGAAAATTAGAGGAAGTCAATAAATCCCTTAAAGAAAGCCAAGGGGGGAAAAAAAACCAGGTGAAGGAACTTTTCACCTTCTGAGAATTGAAATAGAAGCTATAAAAGAAACAAACTGAGGGAATTCTGGAAATGGAAAATCTAGATAAGCAAACAGGAACTACAGATGCAAGCATCACCAGCAGAATTCAAGATATGGGAAATCCTTATCTCAGGGATTAAAGATTTGAGCAAAAATTCACTCTGTAAGAGAAAATATTAAATCTAAAAAGTTCCTGACACAAAACATCCAGGAATTCTGGGACACTAAGAAAAGACATAAGCTAAGAAAATTAGGAATAGAAGGAGAAGATTCCCAACTCAAAGACCCAGAAAACATTTTCAACAAAATCATAGAAGAAAGTTCCCCAACCTAAAGAAAGCTATGACGATGAACAAGCAAGCAGCTTACAGAAGAACAATTAACTTCGATCAGAAATAGAAGCTAATACCCCCACCCGACCCCCTGACACTTAATAACCGAAACACTAAATGGACAAAACAAAGAAAAATATTAATAGCTGTAAGAGAAAATGCCAAATAACATATAAAGGCATATTTATTAGAAATATACCTGACTACTAAAGACAGACTCTAAAAGCCAGAAGGGCCTGAACAGTCATGCAGATGCTGAAAGATCACAGATATCAGCCCAGACTACTATACCCAGCAAAACCTTCAATTTCCATAGGTAGCGAAAACAAGACATTCCATAACAAAACCAAATTTAGACAATATCTATCTCCAAATCCAGGCCTCCAGAAGATAATAGAAGAAAACTCCAACCAAGGAGGTAAAGTACACTCAAGAAAACAATGGAAATAAATAATTCCACACAAGAAAAAATGAAAGAAGGGAGAAAACACACACACACACACACACACACACATTCATGAACACACACTACCACTGTCAGTATTAAAACAACAAGAATTAATAATCATTGATCATTAATATCTCTCAATATTAATATACTCAATTCCCCAATTAAAAGACATAGAGTAACAGAATGCATGCAAAAACAGGATCTGTCCTTCTGCTGCATACAAGAAACACATCTCAGCAACAAAGATGGACATTATCTCAGAGTAAAGGGATGGAAAAAGATTTTCCAAACAAATGGACCCAAGAAGCAAAATGGTGTAGCCATTCTGATATCTAACAAGATAGATTTTTAACCAAAATTAATCAAAAAAAGATGAAGAGCACTTCCTACTCATCAATAGAAAAATCCACCGTGATGACATCCCAATTCTGAACATCTATGCCCCCAAAGCAAGACCACCCACAAGATATAAGTGCCATTTTTGTACTATTGGAGAAGCTTTTCCATGCCTGTCATTGTTGTACATCACAGGCTTTACAGAAAGGTAGAGCTTTGACTGTTTCCCTTGGAAGCTTGCATGGCACCTTCATATAGTATGAGAACTAGGACTCATTGAGGAAACTCTCAGGTCAGTTTTAGCTTGATTCTTTCTGTGTCCAAAGTATGTGGTATCTTCATCAAGACAGTCGTCAAGATCTGGAAGACAATGGCTACAGCAATGCCTTACAGGAATCCTTTCAACTCCTGTAAGTTCAAACTTGTAGGAGACATTCAAGGCTTTTGTGACAATTCCCCCTGCCCCAGCCTGCGGGGCTTCAGTGGAGACCTGGGAGGGGACGAAAGAATGGGGGACAGGAGACACAAGAAAGAGAGCAAGTCTATGGTCTGATCAAACTCTTTATTTCAATACAGTGGTTTATAAAGACAAGCAGATGGGAAGGCCATGCAGGGCCCAGGATGGATTCGTCACTGCCACCACCCTCCCTATAGCCCTACACCTTAAATTGCAGGTATAAACTGATAAGAACAGATGGCTGGAGACAGAGACTGTAAAAGTGATAAGAACGGACAACTGGCTAGGTGTCCCAGAGCCGGAGGCTGTAACTGGCTTAATTGTCCTGGAGATAGGGGCCGTCTAATGAGCGGAGCATTCCTGAGAAAAATTCCTGAAACAGAGCATACTTGGTTCCCAGCATTTACCAACTCACAAAAAGGAAGAATCCAGGCAGGAAGCTATTGAAGAGAATCCTTATAACTGTGATACAGATGTTGAAGTCCAGCTCTTCACAGTTGATGGCTTCTGGTGGAGAAGGGGTGGGCTGATGACTCAGTTTTCTTTAAGAGGCTGGCCACTGGGAGTTTGACCGTGCTTCCTGTAATGACTATATGCATAACACAAATTGGACTTGGTGGTTTGGTTTGATTTTGCCTTGTTTTTTGGTAGGGAGGAATGAGAAGTGAGTGTGCTCAGCGTACATTATATGAAATTCTCTAATAATTAATAAAAATATTACATTGGGGAAAAACTTGTATGAAGGTTTCCCATGCCTTGCGCTAGTGTTTTTGTTAAATACTTTCTGACTCTTGGGATAGCATTCGCAATACAAGTGGTGTAACTTCTTTCAAAATATACATGCACATATAAACAAATACATTCACAGTGTGTGTGTGTGTGTGTGTGTGTGAGAGAGAGAGAGAGAGAGAGAGAGAGAGAGAGAGAATGTGTGTAAGTGTGTGAGTATATGAGGGTGTGTGAGTGTGTGTACGAATGTGTGTGAATGTATGTGTGTGTGGGTTTTGAGTATTAGATGGTGTGTGTGTGTGTGTGTGTGTGTGTGTGTGTGTGTGTATGCGTATGAGTGTATGGTGTAAGTGTGTGAGTGTATATGAGGGTGTGTGAGTGTGTGTATATGAATGTATGTGAATGTATGTGTGTGTGGTTTTGAGTATTAGACGGTGTGTGTGTATGTATGTATATGTGTGTATGTGTATGAGTGTGAGTGTATGTGTGTAAGTGTGTGAGTGTATATGAGGGTGTGTGAGTGTGTGTTTATGTATATGTATGTAAAAGAGTGACTGTGAGTATGTGTGTGAGTGTGCATATGTGTGTATGTTTGTATGTGTTAGTGTATATGTGTGAATTTGTGTGGGTACGTGTTAGTGTGTATGTGTGAATTTGTGTGTGTATGTATGTGTGTGAGTGTGCTTTGTATGTGCATGTGGTTTAAGTAAACTAAATAACGCTTCTCTGTGGCTTTTTCAAATAATCTTGGTGCTATTTATCCCCTTTCCTCTCCCTAGGTATTCCCCTTCACTTTTCTCATGTCGCCCATTTATAACACCTGTATCCTACAACCCTCCTATTCGGAGCATCTCCCTGGCCCATGGCTCCTTTTTTCTTTCCTACTTTCTGTGAATTAAGTTAAAAATGACATTAAACCAATCATCAGAGCCACAAGTATTAAAACCTGTTACTTCAGTTTGTCCAAAGTCCCAGACTCAATTCTGCTCTCATGCGAGCCTCTTCTATTTCTCCACTAATAAAAAAAACAAAAGAAAACGATGCAATATTAATATAAAGTAATATGTTGAAAGTTATGAGGTAAGGTTTTATGAAACTCTTTGATACACTGGTTGAGATGGTATGTAGGGTGTGGGTGTAACTATCTATTAGAAAACTCAATGGTCAAAACTCAGAAACATACAGTCTCAAAGAGAGCCAAATTAAGAGTATAAAGAGATTCAAAGAAAATTCTGCTGATTTATCATTCTGTTGGCTTCAGTGACATCGGAATGAAGCCAGCCAGCCCAAGACTTCCCCAGTTTGGAAAGTTTTTGTGACCCACTTCTACAGAACTTCGAAGGAATATAACTGAAACAGGAATAGACCTGAGACTAGAATTTAAGAAATTGTTGAGATTTATAGCAAAGGCCGCCAAGACAGTCACAAAACAGGCTCTTACATGCATTTATTGCAGGAGGCCCAACATAATAAATGTTAAAGACAAAAGAACAAGAATCCATTAATGAATACTAAAGAGAGAAAATGTAAGTTATAGTTAAAGCAGTGTCAAATAAGTTAGAAGCATCCAATAAACGTGTGGCCATTAGTTGCACATATGAACATTCTGATAATCAAGGTGATAATAAGGTTTGAGGAATATTTATTATAAAATAAACATTTAAGTACACGAGTTCAGATGAGTTAAAATTTAAATGCCTGAAGGTTTAGCATCACCTTTATACACATCAACTTTAGGTACCAAGAAATATGGGATTATAAATCAATAAATTTATGGCAATGTAGATTCAGGAGTCATTAGTATGTCAGATACAATTGGAGAAAGAATTAAAGAATTTTCATGGGTACTGTCTGAAAATAAAGCAGAAGAGAGAGGAAAATTAAACCCCATAGGCAGTAGAAACTAAAGGTCAAGATAAAAAGAGAGTTCAGAATGTGGGTAGTGGTCAAAAAAACTTTACACACAGGGAAAAGAGAATGAACAAGATTTAAAATGAAGATTGTCTATCAATTCTGACAACAAACAAGTTACTGATAACATTCATGAGGGGAACTTGTATGTGGTATTGAGAATAAAGGGTACATTGCAGCCGAAACGACTACAAACTGAGGGACAATGGCTCTAGTCTTTCTGATAATAATGCTAAAATTGGCATATTTTTCAGATTTTCTTCTATAACTTCTCTCGTCTATCTGATGTCCTCTCTGTAATGAGTCCTTCCTCTTTCATTTACATAATAATTATTAGTATAATTGTACAGAATATTCACTTGTTTATGGTGTAAGAAATAACTACTAATGGAGATCCCACTGGAAACACATACCCAGTGTGCTCAGTTTTCTATATCAAAATCTGGCAGTCTCAGTAAGGCTAAAATCAAGGTGCTAACAGAGCGAGAGTCCCTGGAGAGAAGTCCTTTTTAATCTTCTTAGTCAGTTTGCAGGTCTAGACTGCTATGGCTGTGGGTCTGAGGCACCTATTTTGCTCATTGATAATAAAGGGTAGTTCTCTATCAGGCGTTTCCATCCCAAGAGCAGCAATACTTCCTGTCCTGCTGATGTCTCTTCCTTCTGCTAACCTTTAGAGGGAAATGCCTTTAAGGTTTTTGAGTAATATTGTTCCCTACACAATGAAGCCTCTTGCTAAATTCTGTGACTCACTGGGGAACAATAGTAAGCAGGCTCCTTGTTAACTACACTCAGATGGAAGGTATGTTGTCTAAAATTTTAATACTTTAATACTATAGATATAGATAGATAAGATAAGTATACATATGCACATACACTATACATATGGATATATAGATAGATGATTGATACGTAGATAGATAGATAGATAGATAGATAGATAGATAGATAGATAGATAGATGATAGATTGATAATTTGAAATTTGACTATGGAGTTTTTTGAGTAGGACAAAAACAAGTATTCTATGAGTAGAATGAATTAAAATGGAACACATTAAAGTCTGATAATAGAACAATTACAATTTTACTTCTAGTAACGATAATGTCATTTTACAAATGCCAACAGAAAATGAACTCAATGATGTTTTTAAGGCATTTTGTCTCATATTTGTTTGTTTAGACATTTTCTTTTTTTTTTGGTCTTTTGCCTGTAAAGATTTCCAATTTTGTGCTTGTGTGTGTGTGTGGAGGGGTGTTATGTTGAGTTGTTTTTCTTTCTTTGTTGTTTTAAAATTCTCACTTATTTCAGTTGTTTGTTTGTTTTGTATGCCTATTTAATGTTTAAAATTAAAGTGAAAGAAAGGGTCTAAAGTAGGTTAGGTAGAGGGTAAGCAAGGCTCTGGGATGAGTACACAGAATAGAAATGATGATCAGAATATTTTGTATCAAAACAAGTGCTGAACTCAAGTCTAAATGGTTTTAATTGCAGAAGCTGCATTAAAGTTGCATCAGAATGATGATGGTATTTTTTTCTCTTCCAAGAAAAAATAGGTAAAGAAGAAAAGACCCAAGAAAAATATAGTGAAGAGAAAAATAGCATAATAAAATTTATTCTGATTTTTAGATATTATAGTAGTCACATGATAATGAACAAAAGAGATAACAAGTATATGAAGCCAGACAGTGGTGATGCACACCTTTAATTCTGGCATTGGAGAGGCAGAGACAGGTGGATCTCTGAATTTGAGGACAGCCAGGTCTACAAGCAAGTTCCAAGACAGCCAGGGCTACAAAAAGCCCTGTCTTGAAAAAGCAAAGAAAGGAAGGAAGGAAGGAAGGAAGGAAGGAAGGAAGGAAGGAAGGAAGGAAGGAAGGAATATGATTAACAAACTATGAAGTTAGACAAAAGCCAAGCATGATGGTATATATCTTTAATCTCAGTGTTTGGGAGGCAGAGACAAATGAATATCTTGTGAGTTCAAGGCCAGCCTGGTCTACACAATGAGTTCCAAAATAAAATAGAGAAATTGTGTCTAAAGGAAGGAAAAAGTTAGGCAAAATCGAGAACACAAAGGCTAGAAAAGGAATATTATGCTTAAGTTATGACTGAACAGTTAATCTAAAACCCAAAGAACACTTCAGATGATAAAAGAAATATACTTCAAATATAGATAGTCTTAATAATGTAGTTTTAAAGCCTGACATCATTAGCAAAGAGAACTCAATAAATCCAGTCATAATAACAGTTGTATATAGTTCTCTTACCAACTAGTAGGTGAAATGGCATATATGTGCGTAAAAATGTAAGACTTAAAGAATAGTATTGATAGATTTGATCTAATTGGCATGTAGAGCATTGCAATTGATAACTATATAATATGCATTTCAAATATACCTGAAACAAAAATATAGGCCACATATTTGCATAATCCAAATTTCATATCACCCTACAATCCTGCAATTAAGCTAGAAGTCATCATAAGCAACAGAAATTGGGAAATTATTTGTACCCATACTAGCCAAAGAATAAAGCCAACAGAAATCAGAAAAATATTTAAAATTTAAAAAACAAAGAAAAATAAGTTTTAAGAGTTCTCATACATTGCTAAAGATGAACCCAGAGGGAAATTTAAAACTTCATCTTTTTATGTACATATGAGAAATAAAGTATTCTTTCAAAGAAGGAAATCTAGTTAAATATTCATTTTAAGAAATTAGACTTAAGGAACAAAGCCCCCAAAGTAGTAGGTGTATAAATAAAAAACAAATTACAAACATAAAAGCAAAATATTATCTAATAAAAAGTAAAGCCCAGAAGAAAAACTATACAGAAAACTGAAAAACTGGATTAGTCCCTGAATATATTGAAAAAGAGAGAGAACATAAAGTAAAATGAGGAAGAAACATGGGTCATAATATCATCCCAATTAGTTGAAAAGTTAACAATAAGTGAGAGTTATCCTGAGAAAAGACAGGCTTAAAAAAAAACAATATTTTTATTACTTTCATAAAGCTACCCATGACCAACAACTTTTATCAAAACAAATGTTTCTGTCATCATAGTTCCACCATATTCCTAGGAGACAATGTTTACAGCACTCTTAGATTGTCTTAAGTATATGAGTTTTTACAATAAATCCTAACTAGAGACATGCTGGAAAAGTACAAACTATTCTTACAAACATACACAGCTGCTAAAACGTTTTAAATATGCTATTAAAACTCAACAACATATAAAGGAACAATACAGCAGAAGCCGACTTCCCCGTAAGTCAAGGCTGATCTGAGTATAATGCCAGCCACCCCAGATCGAAGGCTCTATTTTATCTGTCTCTTAGTCCTGAAATATTATAGGTAGATGCTGTGATATGGTAGCCCAGTGCTCAGCCACGGATAAGAAAAAAAAAAAATCAACAAAAGCTCTCTGCAAGGCACTGTGAATGACGTACAAGAAGAGGTAAAAGCTGTGTTGATTATCTATTCGTGTTTGCTTTTTAGAAAAAATAACTGTGTGTGTGCATGTGTATGCACATGCATGTGTGTGTGTATGTGTGTGTGTGTGTGTGTGTGAGTCTGTTCTGCTCATATCACACATGAATAAACATAACACGACGGATAGTATGGTATGAATCCATTTGGTGCCTCAAAGGGACATTTAGGGAAGAAAGGTATTTGGCAAGGATAATTCCTTGGATTGCCCTCCCTCTCTTCCTCTATGTTTGATTTGCTATCAAAGCAAAGCAATCAGTTATCATCTGGCTAGGACTTTCAAAATGCCAGCAATTTTGAATCATGCTGCCCTGGGGCAAATCTAACCATCACTCATTTTCACCATTACCTACATTATGTCAATTGCTAGAATGTGTTTATGCAGAGTTAATGGACTGTGTTGTAAGGGATAAGGTAGGTCTGGTTGTAAAGCTAGTGCAGACTGTATGTAATGGCGGTAATAGCAGCCTTTCCACATGAATTCTTTTGACATGTCAAGCAGAGTCACTAGCAAAGATCCCTAAGCGATCAATTGCAAACTTTTGGTAATGATCACTGAAAATAGGGGGAAATAGTCACATATTCATTTTCTAACAAACACGCCAAGGCTTCTAGAGGTTGAAGATGGAGGCATAAATATAGGGAAAATTCTCATTTATAAACAACTCAACACATAGCTTGATTTATTTATAGAATTTCATGAAAATCCACTAACACTGTTTCCTAGGTGCCGAAATTAAGATTGCTGCCTCCTTCCCAGGCTGACTGCGTGTCTCTTCTGCCCACATCTGCTGCATGGTGATCTCATTTACCTCTGAGGGGATTGTCACGGCCACACAGTGGGATTTGGCTGTGTTTTGCTGTCACCATTTATGTCTCACTTCCTCAATGACCATGTGCTTTTCAGACTTTAGGAGTCAGATGTTGTTGCCTCTTATACCCTTTATCCCAACCGTGAAAGGAGTGTTGTAGACATTGTACTCCAGGTAGGAAACGTAAAAAATTACTGAATGAATGTATCTGAAAGACAGTTGGTCAACAAGCAAGTCAAACTCTGTCTAATAGATAACTAGAGTCCATAATTGTGTCCAGACTTCTCAAAGCTCTATTCACCCAACAACATTCCCCCCGGGAGTTCCACAATTGAGGTGTGTTTTTTCTATTGTACCTCTGCAAAACCACTATATTATTTTTATTGGCAATTTGCTTATTATCTAAAGTATTCTTCTCTCACTATCTCAAAGAGATATATGAATTGTAGGTTTATTAATTCCATTTTTTACTTCACGCATAAGTAATCTACTTAAAGCCTAATCACTCTTACTTGAAACCTCATCCATGTCAAACCTGCTGCTTCCTTACAAATCTTTTCCCCAACATTCATACCCTTTTGTTGTTACTTGATCCAGTGAATTTAACCAGGGTTGTCTGCAGAAAGTGATAGTTCAGGATAGTGAGCTTACCAGGGTGTACTCAGCAAAGACAATGACTCCCTCTTTCCCAGAATCTATTCATCACTAATAGTTCAGCAGTCAGGGTTAGGGCTTCACATGCCCCCTTTCCAATGGCTCATAGCTTACAGAGGCAGTCATGTGCAGGCTGGTGCTAGAAACTACAGCTGAACTCATGTGTGTAGTGCCTGTGTCTTGCCTAGAACGCCGCATTCCATGCCCCTCTTGCTATCCTCCAGCTGTCATATCCTTTACACTCCTTCCTCCATGAGATTTCTTTAGCCTTACAGGGGTTATCCTTTCCAATACTAATTCACATTTCATCTCAATAATAAGCCAAAATATACTTTAAAATCCTAACTTGGTATGAATGATTTTATAAGATCCTATTGCTATAAGACCTATGCTGTATGATAAGAGCTCAAATGTTTTGGAAACAACACAAAACAAAAACAACAAAACAAAACTACATAGTAGGGAGTATCTCAAGTTATATTTCTGAGTGGGACCTCAAGCATCCATATAAAAAAAGCTAAACCAAAAAACCTGAGTCTGTAATCCTTGTGCAGGGGAGGCAGAGACAGGTAGATTCTGGGAGCTTACTGGTCAACCTAATCAATGAGCACCAGGTTCTGTGATAAATTTTTTCTCAAATTAAAAAAAACAACTGAGGAATACACACTATTGTCTATTATGGGCTTCCCTGGCATAGGCATACTTGCATACACATGTACGCACACTCTCATATGCATATGCAATGTACACAGGCAAGTATAAAGCCCATGTACACAAAATACTGTGACGCTAGTATATATTTTCACAAAATAAAAACAATAGTCTTGAGGCTTCTTCTGTTTTGCACCAATAAATCTGTAGCACTTGTCTTGCATATTTCCTCAAACTTAGCCACCTACAGCCTCATTATTTCTATAATAAAGATCAAGAGAGAGATTTCTGCTGTCAAGTGAGTGTCTAAAGGGTTCTAAAGCCATAGTTACATAACTTTAAGTATATGTGAACCAGGCCATCTGTGAATCATATTCTGTTCCGGTCATTGTAGTAGATGTGGACAGTCTGAACACAGAAATTTAATTCATAATTTGGAATAAACTCATAAAATCTTTCTTCTATAAGTTTTTATTGTTTTCTTCTATGGGAGTTTACATTCCTCACTTTTGCATGTTAAAATAAGTAAACGAAAAAGGAAAGCTAGAAGTGTACTGTACATATTATAGAATCTACTTTCTCCATAACTTCATGCTTCTGGTTTCTGTCCTCGTATTTTGAACTATTACCATTTCAAATCTTGCCCTGTGGCAGAATCTCAGGGAACTTGAAGATGCTTTCTTGCAGATCACTGCTCATGACTAAGGCCATTACAGGATTCTGTGTGCATGTTCAACAATTATCCTGAGGATTTCTAGTACGTTCTGGTTCCCTAAAGCTGCAACTCATTAGATTGGGCCGTGGAGGAGCAGAGGCAGTTTATGGTTTCTGCTGGAGGGGAGAGAAATATCTCAGGGGTGGTAGCCCATTAGTTGCCATTGTGACAGGAAGTTACCAACATCTTTGTTCTCACAAACAATCCAAATAAAAGATAGATTTTTAAAAAAACATGAAAATCAGAGGAGGACACGTTGGGAAGAAAAGCAAGTTCTGGGAGAGCGAGAGAAAGATAACAAGATAGTGGGGATGGTTAATATAATAGTGTGTGTGTGTGTGTGTGTGTGTGTGTGTGTGTGTGTGTGTGTGCGCGCGCGCGCGTGCATGCATGTGTGCATGTGTATGTGTTTGCAAATATTTCAAATTTAAGAAAATGAATCAAGCTCTGATAATCATTTGCCTAGGACCTTTAATACAATAAACATATGACACGTAGCATAAATGACTTAAGAGAAAAGCTGTAATTATGGCAGAAGGAAAATAAGAAGCAAAGCGCTACCAACCTTCCCAAGGTTACCAACCTTCCCAAGCACTGTTACCTGAGAACACTCACAAGGGCTGATTGGAGTTTTTTGTTAAGCACTGCACATTCTATATTGTTAATGAGGGTTTCTACATACATTTCCTCTGGTGGGTTTCCTTTCATCTTAATGGCCACTGTAGATTTAAATTACACTGGAGACTGAAACTAACTTAGTTTCCCCTGAATTCTGAGGATCAGACCTATTTCCAAATCTTTGAGACCAAGCGTACTGTCTTATGTTCTATTGCTGTGAAGAGACACCGTGAACATGGCCACTCTTACGAATTAATTGAATTAATTGAGGCTTGCTTACAGATTCAGAGGTTCAGTCCATTATTGTTATAGCTGGAAGCAGGCAGTGTTCAGGCTGACATTGTCCTGAAAAAGGAGCTAAGAGTTCTATACCCAGATCTGCAGGCAGCCAGGAGGCAGAGTGATATGTTGCCTGGCTTGAGGATCTAAAACCTCAAACCCCAGCCCAAGTGACACACTTTCTCCAACAAGGCCCTACCCTCTAATCTCTGTCAAGTAGTGCCCTCCCACAAGACTAAGCATTAGAATTTAAGAGACAACAGGGGTTATTCCTGTTCAAACTACCACACATACAACATATTAGTCCTGAGACTAAGGATCACCATGTTGTAACAAACATCTCCTCCTGAAAGATAAGAATGCTCACTAAAACATCTTGATATGAAAACAAGGTCTTGGCAGATTAAAAGTGATTTATGACTTTTTTCTTTCTGCATCTATCTAGCCAATATGTGTACGGCATAAATTCTGAATAAATGTAAGCAATTACCTCTCTCTTGCAATTCCTACCCCCAAGCCACAGCTGAGGTCACAAATCTTACAACTGCTTTCCCCTAACTTAATTCTTTTGAGGCACCAAAAAGGGTCTCTGAAATGGCTTCCTCTCCTATTGGATTCATAACCTTAGCAAATTTCGATGTGAAATTTTGCAACAGTCAAGAGCAGCAAGCAAGTGGATAAGGAATGAAATCCACCATCAGACTTTCCAATCATAGCCACTGCTGTTTCTGAAAACGAAGAAAATGTTCTGCACATGTAAGACATGGCAGGATGTATCAGATGCTATTTCATGAGATCTTGGAGTAATTTTTATAGTTGATGGATAGTAAAGTGTGATGGGATCTTACCTTTGATTAAAGCTAGATTATTATGTAAAGTCACTTTCTTATCAGGGAAGATACTCTCTACCATTCTATTAGTTTAATTTAAGCACTATCACCTTGAAATTTATGTAGCAATTAAGAGGTAAATTTTGATTCTGGAGGCAGGGAGAAAGGGCAGGATCGTCACTCAGAATATACAGTTATGAGAAGGTTAACCATCCTTTGCTTGCTGTCGTAATTCACTAAATGTATCGTATAATGCAACTCTGTGGTAATTCATTTTTCCTGACAAAACCTATAATGAGAGCAGAAAATGAAATGAATCTATCTATTCACTTGACCTAGTGTGCAAACAGAAGGTAAGAGAATTTTGCTATGCCTTCTGGAAGTCACTATTGGGCTATAATCTCAGGGTGCTTTTCCTTGTGTAACTTAGTGATAAATCTGTTGAAAATCTCTTCCACTTAAAAAAAACGTGGATAGGCTCTAACGAGAAGTATAGAAAATAGGTAAAAGCTTAGTCTATAATATGCATTGAATAAGGTTTTCCTAGTTTATTTATTTCTAGTTTATTGCTTTCAAACTTGCTTCAGCATTATTTGTTACATCATAAGCAGGATGCCAGGCAAGCATTTGATAAATACTGATTGATTATAGATAATTATTCTATAGAGAAATCCAAATACTTCTTTCAAGATTCAACAACATGTTGCTGTTTTTATACAGGGTAATATCAAGAGCTAAATAAAAATTCATGACATCCTCTTAATTAACATCTCTTTTAAATTTCATTCAACAAGAACGCCCAATTAAAAGTCACTGATCCCAAATCTCTCTCGTGAACATGAAGGAATGTGACTAAAATCATTTTACTTGGTAGGAAAAGGAACTGTCTGTTTTCCACAAAGACTATTATCAATGTCTGTAGGCGTTTTTGATTACCACATAGTCAAGGTGATTGTTAGCACTTACTGGAGAGAGTACAGGAAAGCTACTAAACACCCCACAGTGCAAAACAGAATCAAGAACAAAATCATGTGTCCCAAGTTGTCAGCATGACAGATGAGAAACACTTCAGGATGTTTTCACATCATTGATTTGAATTGAGTCTTTGTTTTTGAAACTAGAATGCATGAGAAGCTTTGGACTAAGGCAGGAGCATCATAAGCAAAAGAGGTGGGAAGGAAGTACAGCATCTGGAGATGCTAAAAATGATAGCACTTGGAAGAGTTGAAGGCACCGAGGAAGACTAAATGATGATGGAATCAAGATACAGTTTAGATTTTATTATAGCATTTTGGTTCAAGTAGAGCTTTTCCGGCAGTCAGTGATAATCCGAAATAGAGAGATGGGCTAAAGATTTCTTTAAGCATCTTTCCCAATAACTTCCCTGTCATTTATGAGGGGAATTGTGAGTCTGTAGCTTGCTAGAAAACTTCCGAGAAGTTTGTATTTCTACCTTAATCTTTAATTCTTTTTAGGATGGAACTTCCCTACCGGCCATGTTTTGAGACCATGGTCTAGCCATACATCTCTGGGGCATGCGTTATGGCTTCCCACATCCTCATGACTATGTCCAAGGTGTCCATAGCTTTTGTGGTCTTATTTGTTTAATCTATGTGACTCATATAAAGCATAAATAGAAATTGCCATTAATTATTATCATTGGCAAATCTAGGGTTGCATCATCTCATACTGAGTGGCTCTGATAACACATACATGTGAACATGTGAACAACGCTTCTCCTGAGATCTCCCAGAAAACATGTACTTTGCTTAAAGCCTCCCCGCCCCTGCCCTACAATCTGGTATGCTGCAGACATTTAGACACCATGGTTCTAAAGCCACCTTTCAGTGAGAGCTGAAAGGCAAACAATTTATTGTTTTATTGAGATTCAGATAATTTTAGTTAATAAGGTTCATAAAATTACTACCATTATAACTAACTTGATTAATTCTATTTATTTTTGTTCTAAAATGTTGATTTTAACAACTTTTTAAAGATCTCTTTATTGTTCATGGACATACTTAAAGGTACTTATGTCACATTCCAGAAGTGCTTTAGAATTTGGCCAACAGATATCGTGGGTTTCTGCTAAGAGCAGAGAGGGACAGTGTGAAGATACCCTTCATACAGGATGGCTGCTTATTCCAGGGTACAGGAAAGTGTCAGCTGGACTTCCTGCTACCCTCAGAATTATTTAGAGGGCATTATAATAAACCCTATGTTTTACATGTTCTTTATGAAAAACTTAGGGCAGGGTATGACAATGACAGAAGAAGAAGCTAACACAAAAGTAACCCTGGTCTGCACAGTCATGTTCAAAGATTTCCAGGAGAGAAACAGCTGTAAGGGCTACACTTTATGTAAGGGGATAATATTTCTTCATTCTTATCATTGGCTTCTGAAAATGAATCTGCATGCAAGACGCATCTGTGTTCCTGCCACTCCAATTGACTTTGTATTCATAGCAACCGAGAAGTGGCAGCCCTAGACATTTTCTATAATTATAATAATAGCTATAATATATAATTATGAGCTATGAGGAAGTGAACACAGCAACTATATTTTGGAAGTTTGCTTTTCAGTATGTTATGATCCAGTAATCCATCCCATCCATACAAATATATCATGTACATGGGCTTTCTCATTTATCTCTACCACTAGCTAATCTCAAATGACATAGCAATATGGACAGGTAGTTTAGATAACCTAACAATGGCTAGGCGAAGAAGATTCTCCCCCTCCTTCTACAATGCCTTTCCCTGAAATATAGCTGACTTCAAAATGATCTTGTGGTTTTGGTACTAAAAGACTATAATTTGAATAGTAAGAATATTATTTTTAATTGCCTGGCATTTCAGTGGATTCAACTTCCCTCTTCCCCAGACTGCCAGGTACTTTCTAAGTACTCATTTCGATGTCTCCAGTGACGTCACCCACTGCCTCTACCAGTGTGCCTACTGTAGGCTGTCTGACTCTCAGTGGAACACAGATGTTATAGCACAGGTTAAAGCTCAGAAATGTAAAAAAAGACTATCTGACCATGTGGTAATGCCTAATAAGAAGCTCTTGGCATTCTTCCTATATTGACGTGGAGTCATTTTTACTAAGAGATGGGAGGAAAACCCTGTCCTAAAATCTTCTAAAAATAAATGTGCAGAGAATCTCTGTCTTACTTTTTCTCAGCATGTCCAAAAGTCCTTATGTGTTCTTGCTATCCTAAAGTAGATTAGAAAATGCTGTATTTTTTATCTCAAAAAAAAATATGGCTTATTGCTTATAATCTTATCTCAAGAGGTAATATTATTTTAAACTCTCAAAGTGCTTTATTTATCTCTGTATTTCCAGTATTGTATCCCACATCCCCTTCACAGCCTAAAATTAAATATTTACATCTAATATGGTAGAAAGGTTTCACACGTTGGAAAGTTTCACATATTCTTTTCCCCTTTGTCCCTGTGCCCCGCCCCATCACAGTACAATTATATACATTTGTAATGTCTACAGGGGAGCACAGAAATGCCCCTGCCCTGCAGATAAGAAGATTGCTGGAACTTGTAACATGACTTAACAGTGATGTTTTAGCTGTGAACTTGTACAAGTTTAATATTTTGTGAGTCTTTTGCAACTTGGCATATCTCTTCAAAGATCTTTCACACAGGTTCATGGGTGTCAACTCCCAGATGTTGTGTGCAGGGCCCTTCTCTGTAGACACAGATGCAAACTGTTTGAACTGTGCTGATCAGTATCATGATAGTCTCCAAAGGTCTCTTTCCATTGTCATTTAATCTCTGAGATTTTTCTTCTACTTTCTCTAAAAAGACTGAAACTTACATGAACAAAGGTCCTTACACTTTCAATAACATATACATTTAGGTTAGGAATAGTTTGAAGTATCAGAGAAACATAATGAGGAAGGTGCTAACACTTTAAAATCTGAGAGTTTCTATACAGAAATATTTGAGACTCGTGTTACTTCCTGTTTCTCTTGTTTTGGTGAAAAGATCTAACGTTTAAAAAGTGGTTACTTCCACCAAAGAGTTCAAAAGTAAGCTTCTTTGAGGGGAAGTGTATGTTAATGTTTACAGATTTGGATCACACTCAAGGCAGAAATACAGAATTCGCTGTGAGGCACAAACTCTTCTTCACAGCTGACATTTTTTCTGAGTTAATATTCATCGCCTTCCACCTGCTACCTTTTGGAATTCTAGAGTATGAATATCCCCATGTGTATTTACTTTGCATATCATCAGAGTCCCACTTTAAAAACATCTCTTACAATTTGGCAATGGCTAGAGAGACTTTTAACCATGGGGGAAATTCAATATTCTCAAGAATCCTTGTCTAAAATGTAAAGCCTTACAACCCACCCTATGTATGCAGAACAGACTGAGTAGCAGGAAATCCAATCTGCTTCTGAAAATTGAGCAAATCTTCGTGGTGTGTTTTGGACCAAAGGTATTTTCTAGACCATTAATTTAAATGTTGTTTGGCCATCTGTCACTGGCATGGATGCAGGACGTGCTAAGAGTGAGCAAAGTCCTGTAAGAGTCTAATCGCTTCCCCTGAATCTAAACTAGCACCTCTCATCTTCACCTTTACTCTCACGTTAAATGCCAACATTTAATCATTCCTGGTTTTCCTTTAGATGCATTTAAATCAGAGCGAAACTGTTCTTTTAGACCTTTACTGTAATCCTCCATGTACAAAAAATACTATCTAACTGAAAATAATACATTATTTCACTAGGCGTTTTATCCTGCAATAAAGGAACGTTTTCTGAATTAAGGGTGAAAAATGATGTTCCCTTGGTGTAATGGTTAATCATTCTTTAAAAATATTTATTTATTTACTTACTTGATTAGTAGGTTTTATTTGTGTGTGTATGTCAGAGTGGAAGTATATGTACCGTGTGTGTGCAGGAGCCCACAGAGATGGAAAGAGGATTTAAAACCCCTGGAACTGACGTTACAGATGATTTTGAGAGAACATGTGAAAATCTATAATATGATTTAATATCTGAATGAAGGTTAATCTTTATTGCTGATATAATTTGACTTAGAATCACCAAGTATGCACAAATCTGTACACATATGAGCATGGGTGCACGTGTGTGTGTGCACATGAGAACGTGAATGTGCATGTGTGTCTGTCTGTTTATCTATGTGCCTGGCTAGCTGGCTATCCAGAGAGGTTTAACAAAGGAGAAAATAGTATCTATATGTGAATCAAACATCCTATAAAACAAGGGCCCAGCCTAAATAAAAATGGAAAGAAGAGGAAGCCACTGACCCCTACCCTTAATCTCCCCAGTTTCTGTAAGTTCACACATGAGCAGAAAACTTTAGTCTCCCACCATTGTAGCCATGAGAAGCTCTGTTGCCTTCTACTCCTTCCCACCATAATAAACTCTAGCCACACAGTGTGAACTAAAATAAATTTTTCTTAATGTTGTCTATCAGGTATGTGATCATATTAACAATAAACATCTAGTGTGCTTGGAAAAGCCAAGAAACAGACTCTACACTAAGTGTTTCCTCTAATTTAATTTCCAGGAAATTCAATGTTCTACTCCCCTTTCTCAGACTGATTTCACTAGTATTCAGTGAGGGAACCCAAGGGGTAGGGGAAAAACTTGGAATATAGTTAAAGAGTACCACAATCCTATCAAGGTACACTGCAGAAAATTCTATAAACTCTCAAATTTCAACCACAGAATATATATGTCATAAATAAATATAAATGAACTGGTAATTGACAGTAAATAATTGATACCTATGGATTGGAAGGCTGAGGTCAACTCATTGAATCAGGTTCTGGACCAGAATGAAAGGGACAAACAGAATTGAAATGAAATTGAAAGGACCTAAGAACCGTATTCTCAGATGGCCTAACAGACTGCTGCCGGAAACCCAGAAACAGTCTGGTGGTGACACTGCTCACCAGAGTCACTAAGCCCTTCAATAACTTCATGACCCAGTGCACACTAAGTAAGAGTTCCCTATCAATCACTCTGCCTGCCTGCTGATTGCCCTGCCCGTCTTCTCTCTATCTGAAAAGACTTAGAAATAATCAGCGAAGCAGCTTAGCCTGGTATCAACAATGGCGGTGTTCACCCCAATAATGAGGTTTTCAAATCGTCTCAATTTCATCATTTTCTACATTATGCTCTTGAGTAATTGGAAAATAAAGTTTCGTGAATTACAAATCCACATGATACCCTGTGCACACTTATCATTTAATTATCCAACTCTTTCTGCTTTTTTAAAAAACCAGGAACATAATGATTAGTATTGGCATTCATAGTCCACACTCTGGGGCCGTCTAAATGAAGCTGGAGCTTATCACAGGCTGAAGGGAGAGGTGCACTATGGGGATGAGTTAAACACAGGAAAAGGATGAACACTCTTTGTTGATTCAGTGAGATTCTCCTCAGATGGATACATATGCAACTTTAGCTTTCTTACATGTCTCCACATCCTGCGTCCGTCTCCTTTCCAGATCACGAAGCTCTACCCTGCTTCCCACATTGAGAATTACATAGTTCTTCTTGTTCTTTGGGGAATGTGACATTGAATTGGTAATAATTTCACGAGTCATCGTTTTGTCAACAATGGGACAAAAAAGATACTTTTTGCTCCTGGAGTTCCTGAGTGTTTTATTTTGCATATTTGTTCGTGATATCATTTAGCTCAGTTTAACAATAAGTTGATCCTTAAGTTTCAAGTGTTTCTTTCATTTGAACTTAAACATCTTCAGACAACTCTAAATACCTTTCTTACACTCATGATCCATATATTTCTTTCTGTCAGACTTGTTTTCCCTACATATCTTTATTGTAACTAATTATATCCCTATGAGCATACTCATGCTGCAGGAATTATTTCCAGCTGACCAGTTTCTCGC
The DNA here is from genome assembly GCF_011064425.1 of Rattus rattus. Lineage (NCBI taxonomy): Eukaryota > Metazoa > Chordata > Mammalia > Rodentia > Muridae > Rattus > Rattus rattus. The sequence goes on along the minus strand of NC_046168.1, from coordinate 12,998,965 downwards.
AGGATGGCTCTTCCTTATTGGTTGGATTTATGTGAGTCTCAGAGTCCTTGGATGTTCAGCAGTTTCCAATGATCTCACTCTTGGGGGCAGTGAGAAGCAGGCTCCATAGAAGTTAGCATCATACAACAACTGCACCCAAAGTACCTCTATTTACAGGCAATGCTCTGCTATTAGTGGATTCTTTGCTCTTCGTTCACCTGAATTCAGTCTGAGTCACTTACAAGGTATTCTAAAGGAAGCCTAAGAAGCTATTCTATTAAGGGGTAAACTTGTGAAGACTTATAAAAGTTGTTTCATCCAGCTCAAGAGGCGGCTCCAATGCCTGACACTATTAATGATGCTATGATGTGTTTACAGACAGGAGCATGGCTGCCCTCAAGCAGCTAAAGAGAGTCAGATGCAGATACTTATACCCAACCAATGTACAGAAACCAGGGACTCCTGTAGTTGAATTAGGGCAAAACTGGAAGACGCTTAGGAGGACAACGATCCCATAGGAAGACCAGCAGTCTCAACTAACCTGGAATCCTGAAATCTCGCAAACAGAGCCATCAACCAGACAGCATATACCAGCTGATAGGAAGCTCCTGACACATATCATCTGAGGACTGCCTGGTTGACTGACCGTTGAGAGACTTGAGGCTCCAGAGAGTGGGGAGGTCTGGTGGTGCCGAGGAGGGGGGTAGGGATATCTTGAAGGTATGGGATGAGAAACAGTCAAAAGGCAGACCTGAAGCGTGATAATGACTGGACTGTAAAAAAAAGATTAAAGAATAATAATGAAAAAGAAAATAGTTCTTGATAATATCCTTAAGAAAATAATATGACACTGTGCTCAGTATTAATTGTGGGGATGAAATATAAAAGGATCTTTTGGGAACAAAAAGATGTTGTTTCCATGTTTTAGTAGCCTTGTCCCTTGAGTAATTTGCACTGTTGGGTGTCCTTGTCATGAAGACCCACTGACTCTGAGTCTGGCGCTGCAAGTCTCCAGGCACCTTGGCTTCATGCTGCTAAATGACATGAAGCATAAGATACTCAGTAACTGTAGAGCGGTGACATCAGCATTCTTACAAAATCCTACAGCTGTGTACAGACCATCTCGCCTAAATTAACACCTTCAAAATTGGAATAAGTTTTTAAATTTATTAATCATTTTATTAACTAAATATTTCAAATGTTATCCCCCTTCCTGATATCCTCTCTGCAAAGCACCCTCTTCTTCCCCTCCCCTATGCCTCTAAAAGGTACTCCCCCACCTAACCTTTAGGGCTGCTGGAGTAAGTTTTAAAGGTTATATTTTGTTTTGGGAAACCTGAGCCGAAGTCTTCTCCACCTGTACTATTTGTCAGAGCTCCCATAGGCTGTCCTCTGGTTTATGCTTCAGCATGGTCTTCCACTGAGCCATTGTTCTCTGTTTTTAGCACTGGAAATTCTGATAATGTTAAAACATTAATTAAAATGGGGCTAAAGACAAGAAGCTATGTGGATTCCCTGAGTTCCAAAGTCCAAGGACTAGGGCTTACAAATGACAGAATTCTGATTACATAAGACTTGGATGGTTCTGAACAGTTGTACAAGTACCCTTATCAAAAGTAATGAAGATCAGAAGTCATTCTTATTTGAGAGTATTTTAAATCATGTTTTTAGTTTGGTAGTATTAGCACAGAATTCCTATTTGAACACCCCTAATCCAAAATCCATAGTCCGAAACTCTTTGAGTACTGGTGTGATAACACATTTTTCAGCTTAGAATTGTTCCATCTGCATTTTTAAAACGTTTTCCTTGGAGAACCAAAGTTGACAGAATGTAGTACCATTTTGTGCTAGATATTTAATTCCAAGACGCACCAATGACAGAAGGTGAAAGGCCTATGGCTGTGTCCATGGTTATCCATAGGGATCGCAAACTAGAGTTCTCTGTGGAGTTCTTACATCTTTGAAATAGTGCATCAATAAAGGCAGAGTTTCTGACACTGGGGCTGAGGTATCCACACTTTTTGTACAATCCCATAAGAAATCCCACTTTAGGAAGCATTAAATATACCTCTCACCCTACCAGAGGACATGTTTTCTACCATGTAAGTGAAAATCAATCTGACAATTTGAGACATGGATAAAATTTTATTAAACTTCTTGTCCACAACATGAATACTAGTAGAGTTTTAATGTATACACTCTTTAAAGTATTACCTGCCATAGTTCACAAGTCTTATACACAATCAATGAAATAAAATGGGTTGTCTTAATTGATCTTGATTTAGTTGTGTGCTCCTGCCTTTTCTTCTTAGCTACATATTTAATATTTGGCTTAGGTTTTAATTCCATTCTCAACAAATTATTCAAAATCATTAGGTTACATGCTAATGGATTTAGAGGGGAAGTGGGAAGTGGAGATTCTACTCTGGAATCCCAAAGTGAGACTGTATAGAAGATGTAACAGCTTATTAAAGTTTTACAGGTAGCAAGCAGAACTATAAAAAGTGATGTTTTTTATCTTAGTCTTTTATAAAATGCTATTTAATAAGCATTTCTTTTATAAGATCAGTTAGGCAATATTGATGCTCCTATCTGTACTGTATCTATAAATACATATTGAGTATTACCTGACTATATGGATACAGAATATATGTGGGATGCTTGAAGAATGAACACCATATGTGTTAAGAGCAAAACAAAAAGTTACATGACAGAAGCAGTGATCTAGAGGTTAGTGTACCTATGGAGTCCGTGAACTAATATGTTCATAATCAATTAGAAATTATATTACAAAATTGTCATACTTGGGAGTTATAAGTTTAGTTGCTCATTACAAAGCACCTGTGATGGTTGGTAATCTACTGCTGTGGACAATTTACATAAGGACCTCTCCGCCCTTCCAAACAATGCTTGCACTTCTGAAGCCCCAGCTGCCGAAATCTTTTCAAGGTGGAGCCAAATATTTGACAGGAAAAGTTTTATTTTGTTCTGCTTTGTTTTGTTTTGTTTTGTTTTGGGATTCAGCCTGAATTTCATTTGTGGAACTAATTTCTTTTGCCTTCTATTCATTATGCAACTTCTAATTTCCCAGGGGACAGTCGTTCAACTCAGCACCTAGTCACTTCAATATTTTCCCAAGTAAAACATCTGTATTTTATTAGTTATATATGGCAAAAAAAAAAAATGCATGGCAGTGTTGTACATTAAGTGACAAAACACATACAACTCAATGGCTTTTTTCATCCAAATGATACACCCAAATGAAGAGAAGCGGTATCTTGTTTTTAAATAATCACATTTTCTAAGCAGAAAGATGAAACGGTGAATGTTATCTCAAATATGAAATTAAATGGGGAAAGCCCACTATAACTTTCAGCCTATGGTGATTTTGGATGTTGTTACTTGTTTTTATTATGATGTTCACTGAAAACAGCCTTCACAGGGAAAATACTTGTTTGTTAAGCTAAGCATCCCATTCTTAGCCATCATCTCTATGATGATTGGTTGTTTCCCTCACATGTATATTCTATGGTTTGCAACTCAAGAATCATAGACATCTCTGAGTATGGGAGTTTCTACTCAGTCTTCTCTGCTTCCAGTCCCTGAGAACCACTTTACATGGCTGAGAGTTAGAACAAGTGTTTTCCCAAGTAAAACTCAAAGAGGTTTTTTTGTTTTGTTTTGTTTTTTTGTTTGTTTGTTTTGTTTTTTGTTTTTAATAAAACCTTTGGAGTCTTGCTGGGTAAAAGCACTCTGGCTAGCTTGAGTGTGGTGGGCAAGGTGCTGGTAGGCCTTGCCCTTCTCTCTCATTCCCTCTGCCTCACCAAAAATCAATGTCTGATCCCTGATTCAGCCATTGTTTCCTCCTGAGGCTGACCAAGGTCCAGCTTTCAAAGTACTGAAGTCCAGTAGTCAAAAGCTCCCTTAGAGTTCCCTTAGGGAATGACAGGGTGTTGAGGTAGGTGTGTGGGAGTGGGAGCATCTTCATAGAAGCAGAGGGAGGGGGGAAAGGGAGAGGGGACAAAGGGGATAACATTTGAAATGTAAATACATAAAATATCTAATAAACAAAAAGCTCCCTTTGGCTCATCTAATTAACATGCCCAATTAAACTTAAACACTTCATCCTAACATTGGGTTTTCCCTTTATCCTTTATCAACTGCCATTTGCCTATGGGCCACAGCTGAGTCAAATACCCTGCTCCCTCTCCTTGTCTCCTTTCTCCTTCCCTCCTCCTCCTCCTCCTCCTCCTCCTCCTCCTCCTCCTCCTCCTCCTCCTCCTCCTCCTCCTCCTCCTTCTTCTCTCTCTCTCTCTCTCTCTCTCTCTCTCTCTCTCTCTCTCTCTCTCTCTTTCTCTCTCTCTTCTATCCTTGTCTCTTATTCTCTGCCCTCTGTCCCTCTGGAACAAATAAATCTCCTTTGTGCTGAGAACTTGGTCTTGGGGGTCCTGAACCAACTTAGTGGTCCCCTGCTCTTAACAGGAAATATTGTGTTATTCATCTGCTGCTGTCTCAGAAGGCTACCCAAAGAAAGAGAGACTTCTCTCATCAAAACAAGTATTTTGAAAGTATTATTGCCTATAAAGTTTATACCCCTGGATTCCTGCAGAAAGTAGAAAATTATGGTCCTTTCAGTGCATCGCTGTGTGCGAAGAATTAATAATAAGAAAACAGAAATGAGTCAGGGAATATATTTATCCTACACAGAATGTTCCAATTTCTTGAATTTCGCTCCTCTGTAGTTACCTTATACTTACAGAGATCTTCCAATTGTTTTGATCTTTTCTTAGCTGCTCTCTGATGCTGTTTTAATTTGAAAATGCTGATATGCCATTAAAGAGAAAGAACATTGCTCTTCCACTGAACAAACATAATATTCAAAATGATGAAAACAGAGATAAGAACTCCACATGGCAAGTTTTCTTTTTGTTTAGAAATAAAATCAAAAGCACAGAACCCTAGTTCTTCAGCCACAGCTTTTTGCAGGAATGAGGGGACAAGTATTCAAAAACAATGTAGGAAAATTAACTTCTTTACTCTTGATAATAGTACCTAAGATACATGGTGTGGTACCGGGTGTTGGTAACAGAGAATGCAATGGGCGGCGTACTGATCTCCAGGGGAACTCAGTGATGCTTTCTCACTGATGGCTGCTGAATTTTACTTGAAGAACTCAGCTTTAGATACCAGATGGGGAAGGAAGGAGAATTCTCTATCACACATCATTCTGCTGAGAGAGAATGGGTAAAAATTATGAATCAACATAGCCCTACTCTGTCTCTGAATTATTGAGCATGAAACTGAGACCTCGGAGATGCTTAAACAATCTATCAGCTGCTAAGCTTTCGTTAGAAAATCAGCTCGTGATGTGTAATGACCTTTCTTATAGATTTTAATTCCGTTTAATACTTTAAATAGAATGTGAATAATAGCTTCTTAACGTTCACCACAGAAGGTAACTAAATCTTTAATAGACTCCTGTAGTAGTATGCTTAATATTGTAATTTAATTGAGATCTCTGTAAAAGAAAATTTTATTCTGTTTTAATATTTATACTCACAGATCCTTGAGGAGCCGTGTTTTAGTCAGAGCTTCACATAAGTACAACTAATATTTGTGTGTAACCGAAATGAGACTGTATACAATAGAAGAATCACTTTTTTATCTCGTTAAAACTTAGAATTGAAACATTAAGTTTTAACTGAAAACAAAGATTTGACTGAATGCTTAGTTTTCTCTGGGCATGGGCAAGTGCCTACCTCATAGCAACAACCTTGTAGTGGTGGATCTGTCATTTTCTCACCTTAGTTCTGCAATACAGCTCTCCTTGAACTGGAGTTCTGGTCTCAGAATCTCCATCATGCTATGTTATAACTCATGAAAACATTTGACAGAGAATTTTTTGTTGGAGAATTCACATTTCTGGGGATCCGAATTTTTATACCTAACCATGATTGGAAATAAGAAGGGAACCAAAATTATCATCTGCAAAGATATAGAACAATTTACAGATACAGATAAAGCATAGAGTAATGCCACAGAATTGTGCTCCTTAGCTAGTAATTCATCCCTCGGAAGTCAAACTGGTTACATGTAAGCTACGCATACTTAATAGATTTCCACAGTTTGGCTCTAGAAACATGTTGGAACACAAACATCAATGTTCTAACATGACTGACACTTGAGAAGCACAACCTAAAATGTACAGCACTTTCTTCTTTGAGGTCCCTTGGCATGCGTCTTTATACTCTTTCTCTATTAAATTCTAGACATTTGTTTCACATTCTCCTTTCTTGACTGTACTGTTTGGTACAGCATTCTTGCCCTTTTAGGAAACTGACAATGAATATAGCCTTCTCTTCTATTTTGTTTCAAAGTTTGACTCTGAGCATACAAATGGGTTTTCCCGGAGCTCTGAGTTTCCATCTTTCTGTACGTCTATTAAAGGAAGAGGGCCTATATCAGTGGACTGTTGTGACGTTTTAATGAGACGACTCATAAAAAGCACTGTCCTCAACATACCATTATGTTTCAGGGATGCCTCGGGGCTGATGCTTTTATTTCTCTGTGAATGAGACCTTTGACTGTGGAGAAATGAAGACTGTGACGTGCAGTTCTAGTGCTCCTTAGACTCCTATTTCAGAAGTCTTATAAAAAGAGTACAGCTGGGAAACAGTGTGGTTTTATAACTTCTGTTGATAGTTACAAAAACAGGGGAAAGCAATCATACTATTTCTAAGGCCTCAGGTTTGGTTTCATTTAGTTACTTATACCTACACATTCTTAACATTAGTGTATGTACATTGGTATGTATGTGTGTGTGTGTGTGAGTGTGAGCATAAGAGGGGTGTGTGTGTGTGTGTGTGTGTGTGCGCGCGCACGCGCACGCATGCGCACGCACATGTGTGTCTGAGAGAAAAAGAGGGAGGGAGGTAGAAAGAGAGAGAGTGTGTTTTATCCTTCCTTTTGGTGAAAGAGAATGATCCTGTTAACTCAGTGTTGACAGAGTTCCAAAGAGACAAGGCAGACTGATTCTGCTGTGTGTATTAGAAAAGAGTATGAAATGAATGGAAATGCATTATAGGAAGGGTTTGATCTTGGCTTAACCATAATGGCGTTTAGGACAGAACCGTTTGGGCAAGGGGTTCCTAAACCTGTGTTCCTCTTGATGCACCAACAGATGGCTGAGGGTCAAATTGAAACAAAACAAAAGAAGCCCAATTGTTATTGAACCATGTTTGCCGGCATCAAAAGTTTAAAGTGGGGAAAGACTTTTCTAATAAGAAGAAAGTCGGATTTCAAAGATGTAAGGCTACCGATACAATTGTCTGTAACAGCCAAGACTGTATGTCAGTCTTCTATACCCAGCATAGATGATTTTGCCATGTGTTCAAATAATTGTAACACATTTTGAAATCAAATATAATGAGTGGTTTTTAAAGAACAATTCTACCTAGGTGAGAGCACATTCTTGTGAGTATGTTTTGGGGAGGACATAAGAGAACAGCTGAGGTAGAAGAAAAATGAGGTTTTAATTTTGTTTTCAACTTCATGACTTTTGGTTTCCACCATTGGGAGAACAATAATAACAAAGCAAGGAGCAGAAGAGAAAAGCTCAGATACCATTATTACTGAACATTGTGACATTACCAAAATATCCTGGAAAAGGTAATTTTGAGAAATGCACTATTTATGTCTCTTTAGTCAGAGATTAATTTTTACTTAAATAGTTTTTTTTATAATGAGTAACAGTTGTTTGGCAATGTCATGGGAAAAATATGGAGATGTGTTTTTAATGAATGTATTCAAATCCTGGTTATGCAATATTATACTTAACAAAAATTAGCTGCTATCGCATGCATTATAACATTAAAGGAAAGTTTATAGGAATTTCAGACACGGAAGTACTATAACATTCTGTAATTTCCGGCAAGGGTAAAAGAAAAACTCAATCCCTTTGAAGTATACATCTCATACTGTCAAAGTACACATTCCTTAGATGGACAACTCTCAGTATTAAAGAAATGTTTTGAACATTAACCATGGAGAAAATTTCATACAGTCTACAGTGCATTTTTCTTTTACAGATTGCCATGGGAACCTTTGTCAAGGCACCCAAAGAACAAGTAATATTTCTACTTCTTCTCTTTTATGTCTCATGGAAAATATCATTGTCAGGGGTTTACTTTCTATGACAGAAATAGAGATTTTTGCAACAAAAAAAGAAAACTCACAAATTACAAAACTAAAAAGACAACTCAGATAATGTAGAAGATAGGGAATGTTGATATTACAAGCAGACAGAGTTAACATGACTTAGTACACATCTAGGTTTATACTAATGATTTGTTCTTAGTTTGACTTGACCACAAAGAGACTTATAATTCCTGAGGTGACCCTGAAGTAGCAAGAATTATTGTATTTTGTAGTAATCTCCACAATAGTAACTCCAATTTTCTTCTTGCTACAGTTAACTTCCCTTAAGAGAATATTTTTAACTGCTACTACATACAAAGTTCTGATTTTCATGCTAAACATACATAGGTAAATGATTAGACAAAACCCTGTAGTGTGTAGTCTTTTGGATATTATATGTATTTACATTTCAAATGTTATCTCCTTTCCTATCTCTGCCATACTACCTCCCCCTCCCCCTGCTTCTATGAGGTTGTTCCCACTCCACCTATCCATTCCCACCTCAACGCCCTGCATTCCTCTACACTGGGGAAATGAGACTTCAAAGGACCAAGCCAAGGGTTTTTCCTCCTATTGATGCTGGACAATGACATCCTCTGCTTCATATGCAGTTGGAGCCATGGGTGCCTCCATGTGTACTCATTGGTTGGTGGTTTAGTCCTCAGAAGCTCTAGGGGGTCTGATTGGTTCATATTGTTCTTCCTATGGGGTTCCCAACCCCTTTAGCTCCTTCAGTCCTTTCTCTAACTCCTCCATTGGGGTCCCCTTGTTCAGTCCAGTGGTTAGCTGCAAGCTAATATCCACTTATCTGTGTGTGCCGTGTGTGTTCTTTTGTGACTGGGTTACCTCACTTAGGATGATATTTTCTAGCTCCATCCACTTGTCTAAGAATTTCATGTAGTCATTTTTTTAATAACTGAGTAGTACTCCATTGTATACCACATTTTCTGCATCCATTCCTCTGTTAAAGTTTTAAAAAATGAAACTACGCTAAATCCCACCATGTGCGGGCCTCAGTGGTCTTACCCAACCCCCTGCAGCCCCAAGCAGCCATCTGGCCCTGGTTCCTGTGGCCAGCCTGCTGCCAAGCCACTTTGGTCAAAACTCGGCTCCCAAGCCAGCTCTCTCAGTCTCCACTAGCTGAGCTGATGAGCTAGTCTTTCCTGAAATCCCCAAACCAGTCCCCCTGGGGCTAGCCTGCAGAAAGCCAGCTACCACCCACTCAGATCCCCTCAGCCCTGTGAAATGAAAACACTAGAGACTTAAAATACACCAGCCAGATTTATAATGGTAAATCTCCAGCCCCCAAATGCCTGTGCAAAGGACACGCAACTCAATAATATAATTACAAGCTACGCACTTAGATTGGACAAATATTTCACTTCACTACTCTATTGCCCAGCTATGAGGTCCCTGGCTACTGTGGCTCCTCCAGGCCATGTGAGTCTGCTCCAACCTCATCTCCCCCTCCCTCCGTCCTCTCTCTTATCTGCTTTCTCCTTCCTCTTTCCCCTCTCTAAAACTTTCAGCTCTGCCTTTTTATTCCACTGCCCAATCACAGGCTCTAGCTTCATCTTACCAATTAAGATTTCACCTGACCTCACCTGAGTATGAGATCTACTCCTTCTTGGGGCACCCCTCTTGAGGGAGCAGAAAATACAAGCATCAATCTACAACAAAACCCTTGCCTATGTCTATACAAAATATATACATGCATATATACACACAAATATATCAATAAATGTGTATAAGTATATGTAGATAACTTGCAGATTTATGTAATATGTGTACATACACATACACAACACATATACTTCAAGTTGCATAAGCAAACACTGAGATCTACTGCAGGGATGTTCCTGAGAGGGTCAGTCACCGTGTCGCTTAATGAGCTTCTTGTTATCTTCTATGCACATTCAGTGTCCCAACACATAACTTGAAATTCTTCAAAATGGTTACAGTCATTCCCTTCTCTGATTCTTCAGCTCGTTGTACACTTTTCCTTAACCATGTCATCTATTTCCTGAAATCTCAACTCAGATCTAAGTAGAATACCCAGTTAAGTGAGGCTGCAAAGACATGCCCTTTAGTTTGTAACTCTGTATCTTTATCTCAGAACCAACAGCAGATTGTCCATGATGTCCCATTAGATTTGGAGTCTCCCAAGGCCTAGAACTGTATCATGTTCATATCTCAAAATCTATCTTAAGGTAATGAATAGGGATACTGATTAGATTAGAGATAGCTATGGTAAAACTCAAATTGTATTGTCGATATAGGAATGGAATACCTGGGTGCATATGGTTCATTTAAGCTTAAGTATCTTTCTCTCATATTATTCTAAAGAGATTGCTTTCTTCTTGCCACAGGGAAAAGCTACAAGTTTCATTTTTATACAATATTTTCAAATGAAATTAAATAGCGCCCAGGAAGTTCTGCAGACCTTCTGATAGTAAAGAATCTTATGGTATGAGATCTTCTTATTTGAAAAGATTTTCTGTGTTTTTTAATCAGAAGTATATCATATAAAGCCTAGTATGGCGGCACATGCTTATAATCCTATCACTCATGAATGACACAGAAGAATCTCTACAAGTTTCAGGCCATGTCTTTAATAAAGTGATTCCTAGGCTAGCCTGGGCTAAGAATAAGGTGAGTCAATAAAAAACAAAGAAGGGGAGCTATGCCCCCTCCTCTCATCAATCCTTAGTTGCCTATAGATGGATCATTGTCTAGGGCTGAGGCCTTGTCCATTTTCTGCCTTTAGTAGCAGGTCTGTAGAAGTCATCCTTGTCCGGCTTAGATGTGGAAGCCATACTGGTGAGACTTTGCAGACATTTGGCATTATCTTATAGAAAAATTTCAGTTCCTTTGATTCTTACAATCTTTCTGCCAAGTTTTCTGAAAAGATCCTGAGACGTAAGTGCAGGAGTTCTGTTGTATTGTAGGTGTATAATTTATACTGAGCTCCGGAGTTGTGTTGTAGATATACCATTGGGTCTGGGCTCCACAACTCCATATATTTTTTAGTAGTGGTTTTCTGTAATAGTCACCATAGACTGCAAAGGGAAGTTTCCAGGGAATAGCACATCAACTGGTTATTCAATGTCAAATAACCAGCCCTAAAAATGTACACTTACAAGTAACATTCAATAGACCGAGCAGGATGAAAAAGGAGGAGAGGAAAATAATGTAATTATATAAAAATCTCAAACAATCAATTTTAAAAAGAAAAGCAATTTAAAAAAACAGGGTATAGAGCTAAACAGGGAATTCTCAACAGAAGAATCCCTACTGACCGAGAAGCACATAAAGAAATCTTCTGCCTCCTTAGCCAGCAAAGAAATACAAATCAAAACAACTGAGATTCCAACTTACACCCATCATAACTGCTAAAATCAAAATCTCAAGTGACAGCACATACTGGCAAGGATGTGGAACAAGGAGAACACTTCTCCATTGCCTGTGGGGGTGCAAACTTGTACAACCACTTTTAAAATCAATCTGCTGGTTTCTTAAAAAATTGGTAATACTTGTCCCTCCGGATCCTGCTATACTACTCCTGGGCATTTTACTCCACCACACCACAGTGACACTTACTCAACTACGTTCTTAGCAGCCTCAGTCATAATAGACAGAAACTGGAAACAACCTAGATGTCCTTCAACCAACAAATGGATAAAGAAAATGTACATTTACACATGGAACACTACTCAGCTACTAAAAACAAAAACATCCTGAAATTTTCAGAGAAATGGGTGGAACTAGAAAATATCATTCCCAGTGAGGTAACCCAGACCCAGAAAGACACACATGGTGTGTACTCACTTCTAAGTGGATATTAGCCATAAAGTCTGTACCCTCCCAAAGAGGTTAAACAAGAGGAAAGGCCCAAGAAAGGATGCTTGAATCTTACTCAGAAAGTAAAATAAAGCTGACATTGGAAGTTAGTGAAGAGAGGGAACTGAGTGGGAGAGGGGAGAGGAAGGGGAATGGATATGGGGAGAGGATGAGATGTGGGGTAAATGGGGAGGGGGAAGAGGGCTGAGAGGAAACATGGAAATTGGTGGTAGGGGGCATCTTTGGGAGAATCTGGAAACCTAGTAAAAGGAGTCCTGGGAGTCTACGGGGTGACCCTAGCTGAGACTCTTACCAGTGGGGGATATGGATCCTGAAGAGGACGTCTCTTGTAGCCAGACAGGACATGCAATGGAGAGAGGAAGACACTGAATCATCCACAAAACCTTCGACCCCAAATTTGTCCTGCCTACAAGATAAGCAGTGACAAAGATGGAACAGGTGGAGGGAATGGGCAACCAATGACGGGCAACTTAAGATCCATCCCTAACCAGTGACTGGCCAACTTAAGATCCATCCCTAACCAGTGAATGGCCAACTTAAGATCCATCCCTAACCAGTGACTGGCCAACTTAAGATCCATCCCTAACCAGTGACTGGCCAACTTAAGATCCATCCCTAACCAGTGACTGGCCAACTTAAGATCCATCCCTAACCAGTGACTGGCCAACTTAAGATCCATCCCAACCAGTGACTGGGCCAACTTAAGATCCATCTCTAACCAGTGACTGGGCCAACTTAAGATCCATCCCAACCAGTGACTGGGCCAACTTAAGATCCATCCCTAACCAGTGACTGGCCAACTTAAGATCCATCCCTAACCAGTGACTGGCCAACTTAAGATTCACCCTAACCAGTGACTGGCCAACTTAAGATCCATCCCTAACCAGTGACTGGGCCAACTTAAGATCCATCTCTAACCAGTGACTGGCCAACTTAAGATCCATCCCGAGGGAGAAAGCCAACCCCTGATACTATCAATGGTATTTTGCTATGTTTGCAGACATGAGTCTAGCCTAATTGACTTCTGAGGGGCTTCGTCTAGCAGGAAGCAGATACAGCTACCCATAGTCAAACAATAAGTCGAGTTTGGAATCTTGTAGAAGAGGCAGGGGAAGGACTGAGGGAGCCTGTAGGATCAAGAACACCTCAAGAAGAGCTACAGTATAAACTAACCTGGGCCAATAGAGTCTCACAAAGACTGAACCACCAACCAAAGGGCATGCATGGGCTTGGCCTAGGCCCCTACAAATATGTAGAAGATATCTAGCTTGGTCTTCATGCAGCTCTCCAAAAAATTGGAGTGAGGGCTGTCTCTGACTCTGTTGCCTACTTTGGATTCCTTTCCCCAAGCTGGATGCCTTATCTGCCCTCAGTGGGATAGGAGAGCTTAGTCCAGAGTGACTGGAGAGACTGGGGTTGTTGGAACACATGGAGGTCTCCCTTCCTCTGAATGGGGAGGGGAGTGTGAGGGTGGGACTGGGAGGAGAGGAGGGAAGGAAGGAAGGAAAGAAAGAAAAGGAAGGAAGAAAGGAAGAAAGAAGGAAACAAAGGAAGAAAAGGAAATGAAAGATACCCCATTCTAATTTAATAGACAAGTGATTGAGAGTCAAAAAATATATAGAAAAAACAAGGCAGAACAAAAAACAATAAATGAATATCTAAAATTTATAATTACATGTTAAGTTACAAAATCAGTGAACTGTATAACATAAATAAAAATTTATAATTAAAGAGGTACATTGAAAATTGAAATGCTGCCTGAATGGTTGTGCAAGCATTATACATGTGTAAATATGTGTGCAATACATGGACTGACCCTGGGCTCCAACCTCATAGGTAGCAATGAATAGCCTAGTAAGAGCACCAGTGGAAGGGAAGCCCTTGGTCCTGCTAAGACTGAACCCCAGTGAACGTGATTGTTGGGGGAGGTGATTATGGGGGAGGATGGGGAGGGAACACCCATATAGAAGGGGACAGGGAGGGGTTAGGGGGATGTTGGCCCGGAAACCGGGAAGGGGAATAACAATATAAATGTAAATAAGAAATACTCAAGTTAATAAAGATAAAAAAAGATGTGTGTGCAAATGTGCCGATATGTGTGCATGGATGTGTGTGCATGTGTGCATTCACATGTGCACTCATCCATGTGAATGTGTGTATATATGCATTTGTGCATGTAATTAGACATGAGACGTGCATATATGTGTGTGTGTGTGTGTGTGTGTGTGTGTGTGTACAAATGTTTGTTTTTCTAATTAAATTTCAGAACCTCAGGCAGACCTTATGTTGTCGATACTGAACAAAATGCTGTTTAAACTTAGTTTTGTCCCCAGTAATAAGCCAGAAACAGAGGAAGGTGGTGATCTAATACTGCTTAATGGCCTATTGTACAGCACACAATGTCATTGTAATTGCTCTGTAGTTAATTTGAGATAGTCTGCATTTTTCCATCTAAGGCTATGTTAATTTCCTTCCAAAATATCATCATCCCTCATGTGTAAATCCTCTGTCTGAGAAATTGGACATTAGAGTCACAGCGGGGGCTGGATTCCAGCCTGCACTTCTGCAGATTGCTTACTGCAGGTGAAGGCTTCAGGTTTCCTCTATTTCTTTTTCGCTTCATCTAATATATGAGAGGAATAACAAATCTTTTCTCTCAGTGGGAAGGCACAATGTTATTTTCAGAATAAGTGATTTTGTGAATATGTAAATAGTACTTCAGTGTAACACTTTATGATTCTAGGCCTACACAGAGGAGAAAGTTATATTCAAATCTTGAGTGATCGCCCAAGTTTCTCTATCCAAGGACTGATTTTTCTACTTAATACAAGTAGTACTTCTAGAAAAGGGGACCTCAAGGAACATGTAATTTCTAATCGGAATCCCAGAAGTGTTAAATGGCATTTCTAAAATGGTGAATCTTCTTTCTAGCAGAATAATTTTGCTGTATCATGTACAGTGCAACGCATTGTGGAAGCTCTGGGGGCTGTTCAGCTTTAAAAACATGCTCAGTAATAAAGTTCTATGGAACCATTCAAATGAGACAAAACTAGGGATGCCTCCACATTCAGGGTTCCCACAGCTTAAGAGTTAGCAGTTTAGCAGAATCCAATTAAAACTCCTGTCAGTTTGAAGACAAGGCATCATAGAGAATTTCACAGGATTTCCTCAGAAGATGCATGTGCACAGTATCTTCTGGGAGCTGATGAACCTTGAAGCTGTGCAAGGAGTCCTCCCTGGGTCATCTGTGGAAATAACTCAGCAGAGGGTAAAACCTTGAGAGTCGGGCTAATCCAAGGTTTTCTCAGAGGCTCTGTGTCATTTATTTATTTTATGTATGTGAGTACACTGTTGCTGTCTTCAGACACACTAGAAGAGGGTGACTGATCCCGTGACAGATGGTTGTGAGCCACCATGTGGTTGGTGGGACTTGAACTCAAGATGTTTGGAAGAACAGTCAGTGCTCTTAACCACTGAGCCATCTCTCCAGTCCTCCATATCTTTACCTAGAGGCACACTTCACATCAGCTGGGGCTGTGGTCAGGGCCTTAAAGGTTTCAGCTTCTTGAAATTTCCCTCTGAAGAGACTATGGTTATCAGTCTCAAGGCTTGTGAGTTTGGTTCTGTGTTCCTCTTGTGCACTAGTACTTGATTAGTTTCTTGCTGACCTTGGCCCATTTTGTAATGGCTGTCTTCCGACTCTGTCCCATTTATCCCATGTGAGTTGTATATAAGATGCTGTAATTCTTAATAAACCTGTTTGCATGAGCCATTAGCTTGTGCAAGGCCTTCTGATCCCAAATTTTCTATCATTTTTTTATTTTCTCATCTACGTGTCCCTTTACCTGCCACTGAAGAATGGCCTGCTGGTCCAGGTCACAAACTCTAAAAGAAAATCACTCTGTCTCATTTTCTTAATATCAAAAGTTAAGGTCATCCATTTAGAAATTCAAAAGGAGATCCATCTAAACTCCCTTCTGGAATCTATGCATATAATCCTGAGATGGATGAAGGAATCTTAAAAGGAATTTCCAGGTGGATGGTAGATTTCTAGTAAGCTTCTTCCTCGTGTTGGTTACTCATGTAGCATAAAACTCTCAATCTGTGTCATCCAGGGATGCCTTGTATCTTAATTGTCTCATTCTAACCTTCACTGGTAGAGGGGCTGATTTGAACAACACACACACACACACACACACACACACACACACACACACACACACAATCTCATCAGTATCATTGTTACCTGGAATTGTAATCCAAAAGCCTGTTATTACCCACAGCTTGTCAGATGAGCAAATGCCACCCATAGAATATAGTTTGGAACTATGATTAAAGAAGGTGGAAGGATTTTTAAAGTTCCAGGGGAAAAAGGCCTGTCAGTTTTAGTGCAATCAGTGGATACCCAAGAAGATATCTTTAGATTAATTTAACATTGTAATCAAGCTTCTTCAAAAGTTTCTAACTGAAAACTGGTAAGATCTAACATCGCTGGATGACATGACTTGGGATTTCTATAGAAAATAGATAATAAGCATCAAAAAATATAACCTCATGCAACCCAGGCACTTTTCAATCCTATGCAGAGATTAATATTTAAAATTTTCCTCTAATTTTTTCTCACTGTGGTCACCAACACGAATGGCCAGCTATTAGATAATTTTGCCACGTCTAGAGTGACACCAAATAGCTTCTGATCATAGTTCATCTTAAATAAGTTAGCAGCTGTCATCAAGGGTCCCGTAGTCATGAGATGAAATGGTAGTGTAGAAATGGGAAATGAAAATAGCAGATAGTTCAAAAACTATATGCTACTTTTGCAAGCAAATTAATTTCAAAGATAGCAAATTAGACCCTATTTTATCTATAATAAAGCAACCAGTCATAAGTATAAGTAATATAGGAAATAGTTCATTAGAGAATATTCGACTCAGTATACAATAGAGAAAATACAATAAATATTACAACTATGTTCCTGTTAGTTTTATTATTAAAGCAGAGGGTTAGATTTATAACAAAAACAATATATTAGTTTTTATAACACTTTTCATGTAGATTTTAAAGTCCAAGAACAAAAACGACTTAAATGAAAGACCATTTGAAATATTGAATATTAGTTTTCATATTCAATTTCTGGGGTTTTAGCTTCACAGTTAACCCCGTGTTTAACTGTGTGAACTGTTAAGAGCAGCATGGTACCAATACTTCATTTTTTAATAATTTGCACAGATCCTTACCCTTAGCCATAGAACTAACCTCATTATATCATTTCTATGACATGACCTAGACAGCCTAAGTCTTCATTGTCTTTCTCTTAAGAAGTGTTTTATCAATGACTGATATAGGTGACTGTATTCCAAGTAAACTTCTCTAAGCTTCCCCATTAGATGGAATGAGGAAGTGAAGGCAAAGTCGTTTGTCTCACTGCTGCCTGTGGTTTTTGAGAATACGCTGTTGTTCAAAGTGTATGTTTTGAGAGAATAAATTTCTAGCACATTTCCATTTTATCACTTGTAGCACTCGAAGCATCATGAAATCACAGCCAGACAGTGGACGGGTGAATATTTTACAGATTTTTCTGCCTCTACTGTAAGCAGAATAGCCATATAATGAGCTTAATAACAATCGAGAAAATCTGACTAAATCGTACCCAACTGGTAACATGCTTGAGAGGAGGATAGAAAAGACAGGCCATGAGCAAATTGAGTGGTTGTGTGAAAGAGCTAATATCTTAACTATCTTTTATCTGTTGTGGAATATAGGTGTCTTGGATATGTGGATTCTGCATCTTGGAAAATAGAATTTTATGATAAAGATTGTCTGGCCACGCTGTTCTGAATCTTACAGAGGAGGTATGAGCTGGCACACGGCTTTATTAATTTTCTTGACTTAATGAAATGTTCATGTGTGAGTGAAATGCCAGCTCTTTCTAGCTTTTATTAATGTTGATGTAATTTTTGTACAGAACATTAATACAATGAAGCAAATTAACATTGGTGAAAGATAGGAAGACAATATGAAATATAAGCAGGTTATTCATGTGATAAAACTGACTGTTTTTCTAAGTGTGAAAAACAGGGATATTTAGCTCCCCCATAAACTCCTAGTGATCATAAACAAATTATCCAGAAAAGCTTGCAGAAAAGGTCTGCCATGTTTCCCTTTGAAGACTGTACTGTGTAATGAAAACATTGGAAATATTTATATATGATAAATTATTATACAAACAACCATTTCAGTAAAAATTACTTTATATGGCTGCTTAAGAATAATATTTTGTCACACAATTCATTTTTTAGAGAAAGAAGATATAACTTAATTGAGACTAATTACAATTAAGCAGATATTCTTCTCAATAAAAAACACCTCAGGCAAATGGGTTTGGTGAAGAAACAGTATTTAAAATAAAGTATTTAATGAGTAAATATAACTGTGTCTGTGAAAATCTACAACTACAATTTTTAAAATAAAAAGATTCCTATGGACTACGATTTCACACCTCATAATGTATTTACCTCATTTTATGCTGTTCTCTCCAAGTGTTTGAAAATTAGATGAAGGAAAACATTGCTTAGTTCAAGTTCACTTAGTAAAATAAGATGTTTGTTATGAACCGTCCCTGGAGGTCCAGGTAAATAATAAATAACCAGGTTCAAGAAAGTCAGCAGTGGCAAGCAGATGCCATTGAATGCTGAGTGTGCTAGCAGCAAGCTACAAGGACTGCCCCTCAGATGTACACATCACAAAGTCAGTGCTCCAGCTTAACTGGTGAGTAGCAAGTGATATATTTAACGGGTTCAGAGATTACAACCCTGTATCCTAGGTCCCAAATTGCATTAACATATACCATACATATATTCCATGTGTATCTGTTATGAGTTGTAATTATTTCCATCCTTTTTATATTAAGGGTTTCCACATGCAAGGACATTCACCTGCCTCTCCACTTGCCTTTCCAGTTTGTAAAATTATATGGAATTAATAAAAAAGCAATCTCAAAATATACCCCCAAAGTATTGACATTAGGCATGTTTTATAGCAATTAGACTAGATACATCATACAGGACACGTATGGTATATATATATATATATATATATATATATATATTCTTTTCTCCTATTTTTGTTTGTTTAGTGGAAAAAACTCTTCTCTCATACAATTTATCTAAACACAGTTTCAGTTTCCCCTCCCTCTACTCCTCATAGCCTCCTGATCCACACCTCCGCTGTCTCCCAGATCTATTCCTCCTCCATTTCCTCTTCAGAAAATAGCAAGGCTCCAAAAGATAACAGCCAGACAGGACAAAGCAAGGTACAATAAGACAAGGCAAAGCTCTCATATTAAGGCTGTGAGACCTTTATTTGTTCATTATAGAATCATCCGGACGTTAGATATGAAATGTTTTTTTAAAGAAAGTCCAGATCAGAAAAAGCATGAGTTTGGGAATCCAGTTGATTTTGGCATGCATGTGAACTTGTAAGACTTGAGAAACACGTTAAATTATGCCTAAATTTTAGAATCATTTTTGAAAAGTTAACTCACAATACTCAACTAAATTTAGCACACTCCTGGCACTGAAGCTTATTCAAGGTGGCAACAGATGTCTAGTGTAGGCATTGTTCAATGTGACCCCTTAGCGTTAATGACCCTTCATGTTAGTTGTTCCTCGCCATATCCCATCCTAGAATAGCCATATTACGCCCTCTTATTACCTCCTTCCTCCCTTGATCCTCCCACTCCATCTTCTCTGTCTCTCCATAGCTATACAGTTTATTTCCCCTTTTTGGGGGGTCCTCCTCTCCTCTTTACTCTTTACCTAAGTTCTGGGGATATATGAATTGTAGGATGCCTATTAAAAGCTTAAAAGCTAACATGCATGTATGAGAGAATAAATATAGTATTTGTCTTTTGGGGTCTGAGTTACCTCATTTAGGGTGTTTTTTCCTACCTCCATCAATTTATCTGGAAATTTCATAATTTTCTTTTTCAGCACCTAATACTAATCTCCACTCTGTCATTGTACTACATTTCCATTATCCGTTGATGGACATCTAGGTTGTCTCCAATTTTCGTTGTAAATAGAGCGGCAATGAACATGGCTATGCAGGTTTCTCCATAGTAAGAGGCAGAATTCTTCAGGAATATGCCCAAGCATGATAGACTTGAATCTTGAAGTAGATTTATTATTTAGCTTCATGTGGAACCACCACTCTGATTTACTTACTGGCCATGTAAATTTGAACTCCCAGTGGCAGTAAAGCAATGTTTCCTTTCTCCACATCCTTGCTAGCACGATCTGTCATTTGTTCTATTGATATTGACCATACTGACTGGTGTAAGAAAAATAAGCTCAAAGTAGTTTTGATTTGCATTGCTCTGATGACTAAGAGTGGTCTGCATTTCTTTAGGTGTCTCTCAGCCATTCGTGTGTCTTACTTTGAGAACTCTGTGTTTAGGTTCTATATCCCATTTTTGATTATGTTATTTGTTCTTTTAATATACATTTTAAAGTAATTTGTATATTTTATACCTATTAACCCTTTGTCAGATGTATAAAGGTAAAGACATTTTTCCATTCTATATCCTGCTTTGTCCAGATGATGGTGTCCTTTTCCACCCAGAAACTTCAGTGTCATGAGGTACCATTTATTAACTGTTAGTCTCAGTGCCTGTGCTATTCGTCTTGTTCATAAAGTCTTTTCCTATGATAAAGAGCTCAATACTATTGATCATTTTCTTCTCTATCATATTGAGGGTACCTGACCATATGTTGAGGTCATTCATACACTGGAATTAAGTTCTGTACAGAGTGATAAATAGGCCCCGGGGAAACTGCCAAGCAACTCAAGGCTATAGGTTGTTCCTCACAAACTAAAGGTAAGGCTCTATTTTTGAAGACAGCATTTACATATCCCATAGAATATAGAAAAGAGCGCATAACTAGAATTTCACCCATACTGTTTACTATTCAAATTACTAGAAGGTAGTCTGCCTGAAACTATAGGATAAATGTAACTCAAATCAGCTGCAAACCCTGTTATCAACAATGGTGGCCTACCCGCAGGATATGCTGGTGCAGTACTGGCACAAATGCGCTGGGAGTAACCACCCAATATCTGCTTGGATTTGAGACAGAACCATGAGATAGAACCCATGTCTGACACTGTTTGCATGGCCAAGAACATGAGGCTAGACAGTCTATGGGCCTAGGAGAAAACCAAATACAAATGTTCTGCTACAGAAACACAGATATAAAATGACCTCTACCAACATCCTGTTATATTCGTAGGTCAGTGCCTACACAGCCATCATCACAGAAGCTTCCTCTTGCATTAGATGAATGCTAACACAGACACTGGAACTGGAACATGTGCAGAGAGTGAGAGGCTTTGTAACTCTCATTCCTAATGGGATGTCTCCATCAAAGCACTTCTCTCAGGGCTCAGGGAGTTAGAAAGCAAGGAGAGGCAGAAACATTTTAAGAGAGAGAGAGGATGATGACACCAAGGAAACAATGTCTTCCAGATACAACATGGCTGATCTATGTACCAACTTACAGAGCCTAAGGCAGCATGCACAGGTCCTGCAAACATTAAAGTGATAAGAGGTTGCAGTTATTGGAAGTGGGGGTACACAAAACCAAGACGCTATGTCCATTTGACAAAGAAAAGCATTAGTTTTCTCTAGTGTAGTATAATTTATACGTACAGATTACTTCATCTTATAACCGCGTATTGCATATTCTTCCCACACTTTGATGGGCACTGATGAAGATACCTCATTCTGGGCCATAAAATATAATACATATGAAAGATCATGATAAAAATGACTGTTCTCAAAACGTATGACATAAAATAAAAAGGAATAAGTAAAACCTTAGGGGGAAACCTCCAGTGACAGAAATTTGAAACTTATAAATGCCACAAAAATAGATGAAATAAGAAAAAAGAGGAAGAAGAGAGAAGGAGGGAGAAATAAAAGAAAAAAGAAAGAATTATTTTAAAGTAACACTTAAAATTTTAATTAAATAAATAGAATAAATTCAGCTTGATTGGCGGAGCACAGAAAGCATAGTGTTTCAGAGATATTTGCAGCCAGGACATACACATTAGCAAAAGAGAAGACTCTAAAGTCAGTGAAAGTTGTTCCTATCTTAAGAAACTAGGGAAAGTACAGCCACTAAGATGTAATATAAGTAGAAGATAAGTAAAATCAGAGCAGAAATCATTAATCCCTCAAACAAGAAACTATTGCAGATAATCAACAAAACCTTGATATAATCCTCAGCCAGACTCAAGCCTCTGGTCATTTCAAAGAACCAATCTAGAGCAGAGAATATGACTAAGTCAGTGAAGTGGTTGCCTTCCTTGCATGAAGACCTGAGTTTGATCCCCAGATTATATCGAAGAATTTGAGCATTATGTGTGCACTTGCAATTTAAGTGCTGGAGATAAAAGGTCTATGGACCTAAATTTCCAGATAGTCTAGCATAAAGAGAGATCCCTAAATTCTAATAAGAGTCACCGTCTCAAAAAAGGAGGGGTGTAGTGCCTAAGGAATGACATAAGGTTGACTGATAGCTTTCATGTGCACTTACACATATGTACACATACACATGTACATAGTGCATCACATATGAATACAATCCTCTGAAAAGTAAAAAGCCATTGTGAACATGTTCATATAACCAGCAGTGGTCTTCTAAAATCAGAACGCATCCAGGCCCTCATCAGTTCACTGGTGGGTGCTAGGAAATCTTGAAAGATACAATTAACCAAACTTTACAATCTCCTGTAGTTGATGAAAGCAAACTGAGAATTTTCTAACTCTTTTCTCAAGAACACCAAAATGCCAAAATTATTACTACATCTTATTTTTATCTAAAAAGAAAAAAATACCCATTCATTAAAAATGGTAAAAAGTATTTGACAAAATTCAATTTCCATTACTGATTTTTTCAAAAATCACTGAAAATCTAGATTAGAATTTCTTCAAATCATTAATAAAAATCTACCTTCAAATCTATAGTTACTATCATTAAGGTAGAAAACTTGAAGCTTTTGACAAAGATCAAGAACCTGGCAGAGATGGAACAATCTCTCTCTCTCTCTCTCTCTCTCTCTCTCTCTCTCTCTCTCTCTCTCTCTCTCTCTGTGTGTGGGGGGGGGTGTCGTCTCTGTGGGTGTGTGTGTGTCTCTCTCTCTGTCTCTCTCTGTCTCTCTCTGTCTCTCTGTCTGTCTCTGTCTGTCTGTCTCTGTCTCTCTGTCTCTCTCTCTCTGTCTCCATCTGTCTCCATCTCTCTGTCTCTTTCTCTCTGTCTCTCTCTCTCCGAAAATGAGAACTAGAAGCAGTTATAGAAAGATTGTGAGCATGAAATCTAATGGACACAGTGGCGGATGGCTCTTGAAATTTAAGATGTTACAATTTATATTAGCATTCACCAAGTGAAAAAACCTTGCTATAAATATAGCAAAATATGTTTAAAATCTATATACCAGAAAAAATAGCTGTGGTGGGGCAGTGTTGGTTCCAACTTCAATCCCAGCACTCAGGAAGCAGAGCCAAGTGAATCTCTATGAGTTTAAGGCCAGCCTAACCTACAGAGCAAGTTCCAGGACTGCCAAGGCTACACAGAGAAATTCTGTCTCAAAACAACTAAATAAATGAATACATAACAAAACATAACATAACATAATATATACACAGAATGTAATATAATGGAAGTCATTCTGTACTAATGGCCTGCAAATCCAAAATTGTCTATGTGAAGATCTTCTTAAATAAATCTAAAGATTCAGTCTAATCCTAATTAAAACATTTGCAAAAAATTTAAAGTGTCAACAAACTTATCTAGGGATTATATGAAATGGTGAAAGAGAAAAGCTTAGTGATCAGGAAGAAAAAAAAATCAGACGACTTACAGTACCCAATGTCAAAAAGACATATTCTAAAGCTAGAATATATAAGGAATTCAATAACATAGCATCAGATGAGCAGACACACAGATCAATGGATCAGGATTCAGAGGCCAGGGATCAGTGCATACAGATGTAGTCAGTTGATCTTTGACAAAGGAGCAAATGCCAGGCCATGCGGCAAAGAATGTCTTTTGAACATATTATGTGGAGCAAACAGAAACCCATATCCCTCCCTGTGAGCTGAGTGTAGATATGTGCCTGGCACCTTTCACAAAAAAATAATTCAAAATGGATCGTAGACCAAAATGTAACACACAGAAATGTATACAACTTTTAGAAAGTAAGAATATTAGGGGAGGACACCTAGGTAACCTTAGGTATGGAAATGACTTCTAGAGACAACACCAACTGCATGAAGTAGATTAGTGAAAATCTGAACTTAAATAAACAAACCAGTAAACTGTCAAGTGAAAGGTAGGCATGAGAACAAGACACGTCATCTGCTAGTGACAGACCATTTTTCCAGGATTTACTACAGGATTATTAAAACTCGACAATAAAATATTAATAACCTAAGTAAAATTGAAGTACCTGACCCTGAACAGACACCTGAGTAGAGAACACATAATACAATAAAACAAATATATTGAAAAGATTTGAATTAAATTAATGCAGACTACTAATGAGATACATCCACTCACTTATCCTAATGGACACGATTCAGACTACTGAATACCAGATGCTGGTAAGAAGAATAAAGAAAATCTTTGATGAAAGGCATAGAGATGCAAGGAGTCACAGCCACTGAAGCGACAAGCTGGCACTTCGTTACAACACTCAGCACATTCTTATCATCTAGCCCCTCAGTCACATGAACTGGCATGATCTCAAACAAATTGAACACTTACGTCCACACAAAAACTTAGAAACTCTCACTTATACAAATTTAACGCCCAGTTACCTGAACCCAAAAGCAACAATACTGTCTTAAATAACACCAACAAAAAATAATATTGAGCAGTTACAAATGAGCTACTAAAGTCCCTAAAGAGTTAGAGGGAAACATCTGCTAATAAAAGCCACCGTCAGAAGACTAGATGCTACGTAGTTCTGAGTTCTTGGCATGCTGGAAAAGGTAACCACAGAGACAGAGATCCATGATTGACAGGAGCCAGAGGAGGAGGGATAAAGAGGAAGTACACAGAGAATTGTCAATGCAACTGTACTGTTCTAGTGACACCACAATGTTGAATACCTGTCATTAAACACGAGTCAAGAACGACAGTATACAACCACCAAGAGTGACTGCTAATAAAAACTGTGCTCCTTGGGTGACAATAATGTTTCAACAGCTGATGTTCAGCAATGGTAACATGATACCACCAGGATGTAGCAAAGGACACTGTGGGATGAGCAGGGGACCTTTATGGACTTTATGTGATCCCAACCTATTTCCGCAAATATACAAACTCTAAAAACATTTTTGTAGAATTAAATTTGAAGAAATTAAAATAAATTTTAGTTTAATGAATGATATTTCATCCAAGTGTATCTATTATGTTAAGGCTAATATTTGTACTGTTTGGCTGATAATTAATGCTTTCAAGAGAATAAAGCAAAAACATTATTGATAATGCAAAGTCAAGATGTTTTATTTCTTGGCTTAATTCTCATTGTGGGAGCCCTATGTTTCTGAAACTTTTCGTCCGTGAGGCTGTTAGCTGAGCGAAGGTGCTGGTTTGCACTCCTACTGCAAAAGTCAGTCATGTTTCATTTTTAACAGGCTGGTGAATTGCAAATATGCCTTAAAGCTAGAAAGAAAATCATTCGTGATGGACACATAACTGACAAGCTTCCTTTTAAAAATGTATACTGCCATGAAACATTTATACATATAATTATGGAAGATAAACACACACAGCTGAACTCCTGGAACCGGCACAAGCATGTGCGTTGACAGCGAGGGGAACAAACAATGCAGCAGGAATCGTGTTTTCTATTGCAGTGTGCGCCACTACACCGCGTACTCTCACGAAGAACAGAATCTCAAATAGAGTTGTCCTGGGCCTTGAATTTGTTTTGTCTTCCACAAAAGATATAAAACTCAAGAAACACTCCCATGTCCTCCCAAAGGCCAGTCGACTGACAAGAAGAAAACACATGAATGGCAAGGTGTCAAGGGAAAGGACCACGGATGAGAAATAAAGAAGACAAAAGCAAAAGCTGGGGCTGGGAGGACTTTCATCTACTGATGACTTATGACAACACAAGTTCATTAAGCAGCACACTTCTTACAGTGTGCAGGGGAAGGGGTTTGAATGCCCAAGATCATCAGAAAGTCGAGTCAAACGATGGTGGCAAAGAAAACACAGGATACCTCAGACACGATTGCCTTAGAATTGGTAGCCACAGCTTGGAAGGAAGAGTTGTATCCCCAGAAAATGCAGTCTTGCCTCCTTCAAGGCCTTGGCTCCAACTCCAGACTGGCTCTTGCCAGATCTGTTCCTGGACAAGGACACAGTACTAGCATTCCCTTTGTCCTTTCATAGGGGCTTCTGAGAAAGTCATGGATGGGTCTGGTTGTCACAGCCAGTCTCTTCCATGTCATTAAACACCTTCATACTGTTACAGATGATGCATCGTTCTGGATGATTTAGTTACCATCATCAATAAACAGGTATTAGTTCTGAGCAGTTTCAGCATTCAAAGTAGTATTGTAACTAGTTTGTCTTCCAAGTACTTTTGCTCATTATAGAGAAGCATTTTCTATTTGTAACAATTCTTATCATATTATTGCACATACCTTCAAGGCATAAAATTCCTCTGAAGTACATAAAAATCCACCAAAAGCATGTAATATAAAGTCAGTAATAAGAATTCTGACTTACACCTTATAGGAACATTCATTTAATAATACTAACTGGACAGTTTGAACCCTGCTGGCAAGAAATAGTCTTGTTTGCTCTTAAATGAAAGCAAGGAAAGAAATATTGAAGGTGGGAGAGAGGAAAGAAGGAAGAATTTTAGGTTGAAGAGTCAAGAAAAGGTCTAGAGTATTCCTTAGCTACTAGCTATGCTATGCCAAGGCATCAATGCATCCTTGAATTTTAGGTTCATTAATTGTGTTCATATTCATCAGTGCTGCTATTCTAGTCTTTTTGTTGTTATTGTTGTTGCTGTTGTTGTTGTTGTTGTTGCTGTTGCTGTTGTTGTTGTTGTTGCAGCAATGACATATTCCAAGAACAAGCAGCATAGAAAATGGTCCTACCCACAGTGGGCTGAGTTCTTTTATAACTAAAACAATCTTTCACTGAGATGCCCACAGGCCAGACTGATTTCAATAATCATTCCGTTGAAACTCTCTTCCAGATGTTTTTTAGACTGTGGTAAGTTGACAGTTAAAGCTAATTAGTGCAGTTGTGAAATGTGAAAAACTGAATAAGATGTAAAACATAGTGATAAATCACCTCTGTTTTATAATCTTGTCTAAACACAGCTATATTGGGTATAAATGGCTGTCATCTGTATAATTGCTATATAGATGCCTAATTACTGGGAATAAACACTGTAAAGAAATTTATATGAACAAAGTCGTATAAGAACTGTTCAGTCTATAGCCAGAAGGAATGTTTTGGTGAGCCTTCTGGGAGAAGGGCAGGCTTTCTCTAACAGGCATACCTAGATTAAAAACAAACTATTACTGTTATCTGGAGAAAAGGAGTTCTTAATAACAGTAAAATTTATATTTGGGGAAGCTCACTCCTGAGGCAGAACTGAATGGCCAGATCGAGCTTTTTCAACCCTCCTCTCTCTTGGCATTTCTTACCATGGAACTTTAACACAAATAAACACTGTGTTTACCTTTTAAATACAACCACTTGGAGGTATTTCAAACCATCAAATATTCACATCCTCTCAGTGAGCTGTTACATAGACATTCACGTTTATCAAACGTACAAAACAATTATGATGCATAAGTTTCGGTACACACTAAACTTCTCTGTACTTGACTTACATGGGTCACATGTACACTCCCCAGTGTGCTGAGAATCAGCCAGCCATTGCTTATAACAATTATATGCACAGTTGTCATATTCGAAAGCAACTGAGATAGCTTTCTACAGGTTCATGGGCAGCAAATTCTGCTACATTCTTTCAATGGAATTTCATTCATCACAAAATACAGAAGAGCTACCAGGCCACGAAAAGACATGGGGAATATATCAGGGCACGTTACTGAGTGAAAGTGCTTCATGCTGCATAATATGATTACAATGTATGAATTCCAGGAGAGGCAAACCGGGAGACAGGAAGACTTTCGATGACAGTTGGGACTGAAGAGTAGAGAGCAAGGAGCTAGCGGAGCAGAGTCTTTTCAATGAAGTACTGTTTTCCTGTACGATGCTTGAATGGGAGATGCTGCTTGTATGTTATCCAAATTCCCAAGGCACATGAGCAAGTGTTGATCCAAAGATAAGTGATCGAGATCGACTAGCAATGGGTCAACGTCAATTCAGTGATGCCGATAGATCTCCACCTGGCTAGAGAGACCGTGAGGGATGCTGTGCATAGGGCATGAAGTCCTATGGGAACTCCTTAACTCTACTCACTCTCACTGAAAAATCTAAAACTTGCCTAAAAATTACTCCATCAGTAGAAAACCTATCCAACACATGGGGACTCATCTCCTACTTGCTCTCCCAATCTACAGTAAAACTCCTTACTACTGAGCCCTCCAGCACCTTTTGCCTGGAGCACTAATTCAGAAGAACATATTCCGCATGCAGCAGGAGTTCCTCTTTTGTATGTACAGTTCCTCTTTTCCCCATCTCAAATGAATATTTTTATAAAACCTAGCCCAGAGCTAGACTTACTGTGATTAAGAAATTCTCATGAATTAATATATTTTAATACTAGCTTAATTGAAGCCTAATGGATTATACAGATTCTTAAACTACAGCTTAAAAGAAGAAAAAAAAGTGTCTTTTCAGAGACTATCTGGCTGCTTCAGAAGAAGTAATCCTGTTTAAGAGGCTGAGATCTGAGTTCCTTTGGGGTTTTGCCCTTGTTAATCTTCTTTGCAATTCTGCAGCCTGGTGTTTAAGGTTGAGAATCAGGAACTGCTTTGAATCTACACAGAGCACATTCGTGAACATAGTTGGAGAGATTACCACAATTGATTGTGGAGTCAAAAGACTTACAAACATGTATGTGGATCTGGGACTGTTGGCAAAGTGCATGCAAGAAATCCAAGAGTATTTATGCCTCCGGAGGCTAAAAATGGCTGATTATAATTACATGAAAGCCCACTGTCCTGTAACTAACCGCCTCCCAGTTGCTTTTGCTGGGGATAAATTCACACTATGCATTTGCATTTGCAATTCCCTGGATTGTCCATTTTCAAAGTTGTCTCTTAAGTTTCCTGAATTGTGTAAGAAATGATTTTCTCTGATTATTCAACCTCCATCAGTACAAGATGCCAAAATATCTTTACTACAGCATTGCAGTGTATTTTTAAACATTTTCTTATATGTAGACAGATAACCTGAAAATCGAATGTCCAGGCACTTGAGAACATTAAATATACACCAAGCTCTTTAAAAGCTTTATTTACATGTATTTGTGTAGAGCTGAGAATAAAGTTAGGTCCTCACATGTCCTGGGCAGGTGCTGTAGCACAGAACTACGCTTTCAGCCCTCAGAACTAAGTTTCTACACCTGCCCAGAAACTATGTCCACGCTTCCATACTGGGGAACTTACAGATAATAGAAATGTGTACGATAGGGTTATAGAGGCTAGGAAATTCAAAATCAAAGCATTACCACATCCATTTCTATGAGAGCTTGTTCTCTACTCTCAACGTGCTATAAATTCATGAGTACAGCAGCATTTAAGGACAGTTCTTCACAAAAAACAGTTCTCTGTTTTTCCTACCTTTCTGCCCTCTCCTCCACTATACTCTCTGAACCTTCAAGATGCATCTTCTGGTTTTCCCCCTCACTCATGACTAGGATTCTGTATCCTTTCGCCATCCAGGAGAATTATAACCCTTTAAACTCAAGCTATGGATGAAAAAAACCTTTAGGCTGGTTGTAGGCACGGTTATTAGATCAAAAAAGAAGCAATTAACTAGACTTCCTTATTTTTAAGGGCATATGTGCATGTATATGGTGTATATAGCATGTGTTGTAATGTATCTATGTGTGGAGACCAGAAAAGGGTCTCCCCTTGGCCTCTCTGGCCTGGAACTCTCAGATTTTCTTTGTTAGGCCAATACTCAGCAAGCTCCAGTGGTCCTTCTGCCTCAATCTCCCTAGTTCTGGGGCTACGGGCCATATGTGGGACTATGCTCAGCTTGTTACGTGAGTTCTAAGATATAAACCCAGTCCCAACACTTGTATACAACACACTTGTAATAGCAGAACCATTAGAACAAATTCCTAACCCAGTTTTTGAGAACAAAACTTGCCATTGGTGATAAAAAGAAAAGCTAGAATATGTTTCTTTGTTACCATTTTGTTGTATAAATACTTCACAATTTGACAGGAAAATACTTGACTGAAGGGCCTTTAGTCCAGTGTTGGCTCAGGTCACAGCCCTGAGGCCAAGGAAAAACTCATCTCAGTCTGTGAGCTGGGCTTTGCCCACCTGACTTTCAATGCTTGTCTTATTATTTTTCACATTTGCAGTCCTGAGTAATGTTTCTCAGTCAGGTATGACTTCTTGTCTGGAGCCAATCATGGTTATTTTTGTTCCCTGCCACAAGATCACAGAAAGTCATGCTACACAGTAGCTCCTTCAGAGAGCCTTTAGAAGAGAGCAGTGGGCCATATTTATTTCTCATGATTTTCCCTTGTAGTTTTCATATGAGCATTCTAAATATATCCCTCTTTCTTTCTCACCAATTACCTCATTCCCCAACATACTAGTCAGCCCTATTCCGACATGTTAAATAACTCTTACTTTGACACCAGGAATGTCCAAAATGGATGCTGATTAATAATGGGTCAAGTAGGTCTTTCGGGGAAGGGGGAGAAAGAGTTTTATTTGGTTCCAATAGGATAGGAAAAATTGCAATAGTATTCAGAGTAGCCAAGGTACCTGCCTTGGTATTTCACTGTCAAGATGTAGAAACTGAAGCTAGAGTGTGTCTTTTGGAGGGATGCTTGTCTACCGTCTGCAGAACACGTGGCATTTGACAATCACAGTGGGTTGAGTACTGAACCTACTAAGATCGTGGCAAAGAGTGAGCAACTGAGTGGACAGAATATGAATGAGAAAGGACCAGAAGACTTGATGGGAGGAATTAGCTGCTGCCTACTCAGGATGAAAAGAACAAGCAATCCACGAGCACAACTGGGGCACTAAGTCGCAATAACCAATAAAGCAACTTGGTAGCTAGCTATGGGCAGAAGTGTATATTCCAGTAGGAGCTGCCGCACAGTATAACTTGCTGTGATCTGTGAAGGAGGGAACAGAAATAATCAGGGTGGGCTCAAGACAAGAAGTCACACCTGACTTTGAAACATTAGCTAAAACTGAAAAGTTAAGAGTTAGCAAGCCAAACATTGAAAGTCGGGTGAATTCGCGTGTAGAGGTTCATTGGTGCCCTGATGTGCAAACATCATGAGTACTTTATACTGTGCAGACTCTGGAACGGAGACACTGGTGAACAGGAAGCTCCAAAATTTACATTTTCTCTGAATTAATTCTGACGGCCTCTGATATTTGATAGTGTTCTGCCCAATTAAAAGCTAAAATGTTCCATTAATGTATTCCAGAGGATAAGACAGAGTTCTAAAGTATGAGAAGACATGTTTTTTTAAAAGAGCAGGAAATTCCCTTTGAGGCAAGGGAGCTCTTATTCTGTTAGCATCCACAGTACCCCTGAAAAGTCATGACTTGGCGATTTATGCCCTGCCCATTTGAACCATCTTTTTTCTAAAACATGTGCATAAAAGGATTTCCCAACTTCTAGAACACAGTCCCTTTCTCCTCCCATTTTACTATGGAATCATGCTCATAAGGAGAGGGGGAGGCCTGCAATATTTCAACAGTTCAGGGAGAAGAGCAATCTTCCCCATAAATATTAGGCCCCTGAATTGCAAGTTATAAACATGTGCCCTGAACTTACATGAAGATCAAAGACATGGTTGGATAATTTCAAGATTTTTTGACAAAATAAACTCCTAAGTTAGGCTTTCAGTTGACTTTTGTAATACTTTAGGGTCCTGGTTACTGCATAAGAATGTACAAACTTAGTTTAACATATTTACATTTTTTCCATAAAAGTGCCTATTGCCTCAGCATTGTACCACATACTTCACATATATAAACATATATTCCCATATACTACTGAGCAGACTAGTCTAATAAATACTAAAATGCACAGTCTCAAAACAATCAATAAAATTGAATTAATTAAATTAATGAAAATAAACCACCATAACTAATTACTTCAATTGCTAGTCAAATCCAGTAATATTATCAAATGTCAATCAGTATCTAGAATATGCATTTTATGTCTCAATTAAGCAAAATTAAAAGTGATTAAGAAACTTAAGATCATTTATTTTTAATAAGGTACTCTTCATATGACACAATTTAATACTGGATTATTTGGTGGAAATGTCTGCATCATTTTGATGGAAGGTACCATTATTATGCCTAATATGAAATAGATAATATTAGTCACATAATGAATTTAAAAATGAAAATTATACCCTTGAATTTCTTCCACACATTTATCTTAGAATCGCAACTGTAAATGAGAAGGCAGGTTAATAGTTTAGATGGAGACAGATGAGTTGAAAAGACATTCTTTTAAAATAAGATGTTGGTGACAGAGGGAATATCAGGAGAGTGCCTTACAGAGAAAATGGCCAGATAGACTCAATGAGCAGGAAATTAGAGACAGTGGTTATAAGGGAAGAATTGAAGAGCTTTGGCCAATACCCAGACTACATACTACCACAATATGATTCATAATAGGCTTTTTCACTGGACACTTACTTATTCAGCTCACACAGGGTAATGATAGGGTAACCTATGGTTTTTTTACCTTGTGCCACAACAGCTGCACTCCAAGACAGCATCTGTCTTCTACTATGACAAAGGTCGGTGGGCCCAGGCTATGTAAGTGATATGTATGATATTGTTAAGTCAACATCTGATATATCCATATAGAGTCTCACAGGGAAAAAAAAACCATCTCCATTTTGCACCATGCACAGAAATTAATAGATAAATGTTGGATAACTGAACATTTATCAGAATCATACCTCAAACGGCCCTAGGTTAAAATATAGAAGAATATCTCTGTAGCTTCAAGAAGAGTTGAGATTTAAAACCAAGTAATATGTACAACATGGAACATCATTCATTACAATATGACCTGAATACACAGTGGGGTGGAGTTAAGAATCTTTATAGTAGCAAGAAGTAGCCTTTAGTCCTTAATTTGGGGGAAATTATGGTGAACCCTAAGAAGAGAAGGAGAGATTGGGAAAGCAATAGGAGTTAGAGTTCAGGGAGGCTGTGATCTGAGAGGTGTCTATGAACAAAAGCTGAAGAGAATGTTCTATTTTAGCATGTGTTGTGTTAGTATATACAAGTAGCATTAATTCTAGTGGGGTAGACATAGATATCATACAAAAATAATTGAGAGATTGAAAAATGGCTCACTGGCTAAAATCCTTGTCATAAAAATTGGGCTTATGAGTCTAATCCTCAAATCCGTGTAAAGTAATACATGTCAAGTGCATGATTATAGTACCAGTGTTCCTATGGTAAAATGGAAGGCAGACACAGGAGAATGCCTGTGAATTAACTAGAATGTACAACAGCAAGCACGTAGATTAGAATGCCAGTATTGACACACAAAGTTGTCCTCTGACCATTACATGTATACACATACACACCCGTGCATGGGTGCATGCATATAAAATGCATACACAGGAAGATAAAAACAATATAAAGATTGAAACGATATGTAACAATCTCCTATTAATACGCAAAAGGCACACTGCTGAATTACACATTGAGTTAGTTGTGTAAATGAACAGTTTACAGGAAGGGGCACCAAAGTTGCTTCACCTAGCTTTTAATAGAGAAAAAGAAAGCCAAAAGGAAGAAAGAAATCAAAATTATCAATCTAGAAAATAACCCGAAGATAGCAATTTAGACACAGAAAGATAAACTTTGCTTTTTTAAATTTTTTATTAGATATATTTCTTTACTTACATTTCAAATGTTATTCCCCTTCCCAGTTTCCTATCCATAAGCCCCCATTCCTTTCCCTCCCCTCCCCCTCCCCCATACGGGTATGAAAATCAGTGAGAGTTATTGTTGAAATCAGCGTTTCATGTTCTATGAAACTGAAAATCTACGTGTCTCCAATGTGCTGCATGCCTCTTCCAGCCATGTTTACTGGGGGAATTCTGGTGCATGGTTTGAGGAGACAAAAGGAGAAATGATAGCATTTCTGACAATGTGAAGCACTGCAGGAAACACACTATAGTTATTACACTATAGGTCAATAATAAGTCAAAATATAGTTATTTACAATATAGGTTAATAGGGTAAATAACTATACAGATTGTTTAGAATATTATACTATTCATTAAAATTAAAAAGATAATTGATATGACTATCAAAATCATAAAATTCTGCTTGTTAACCTTCTTGGGTTCTGTGGATTGTATTCAGGTATTATGTATTTTTTTTTGCTAATATCCACTAATTAGTGACTAAATACCAGGCATGTCCTTTTGGGTCTAAGTTACCTCACTCAGGATGATATTTTCTAGTCCCATCTATTTGCCTGCAAAACTTACGATGTCCTTGTTCTTAATAGCTAAATAGTATTCCATTGTGTAAAAGGACCACATTTTC
Organism: Rattus rattus; assembly: GCF_011064425.1. Taxonomy (NCBI): domain Eukaryota; kingdom Metazoa; phylum Chordata; class Mammalia; order Rodentia; family Muridae; genus Rattus; species Rattus rattus. Next base: position 12,964,116 of record NC_046168.1, on the reverse strand, counting down.
TGTGCCCATTCTTCTGTTGTGAGACATCTGGGCTGTTTCCAGCATCTGGCTATCACAGATAAGGCCACTATGAATAGAGGGGAGCACTTGCCCCTGTGGCATGGTGGGGCAACTTTTGGGTATAGGCCCAAGAGAGGTATAGCTGGGTCTCAAGATACATCTACTTGCAATTTTCTGAGGAACCTCCAGACTGATTTCCAGAATGGTTGTACCAGTTTGCAATCCCACCAACAATGGAAGAGTGTTCCTCTTTCTCCACATCCTTGCCAGCATCTGCTGTCACCTGAGTTTTTGATCTTAGCCATTCTGACTGGTGTGAGGTGGAATCTCAGGGTTGTTTTTATTTGCATTTCCCTGATGACTAAAGACTTTGAACATTTCTTTATTGCTTCTCGGCCATTCAAGATTCCTCTGTTGTGAATTCTCTGTTTAGCACTATACCCCATTTTTTGCTAGGATTGTTTGGGTTTTTTGGAAGTTAGCTTCTAGAAGTCTTTATATATTTTGGATATTAACCTTCTACAGATGTGGGGTTAGTGAATATGTTTTCACCAATCTGTAGGTTGCAAATTTGTCCTATTGGCTATGTCCTTTACCTTGCAGAAGCTTTTCAGTTCCGTGAGGTCTCATTTATCAATTCTTGATCTTGGATCCTGAGCCATTGGAGTTCTGTTTAGAAAATCTTCCCCTTTGCCCCCTGTGCCAATGAGTTTGAGGCTCTTTTCCACTTTCTCTTCTATTAGATTCAGTGTATCTGGTTTTATGTTGAGCTCCTTGATCTACTTGGACTTGAGCTTTATGCAAGGTGACATATATGAATCTATTTTAATTATAAATATACAGACTACCAATTAGACCACCACCATTTATTGAAGATGCTTTCATTTTTCCATTGTATATTTTTGGCTTCTTTGTCAAAGATCAAGTGTCCATAAGTTTGTGGTTTTATTTCTGGGTCTTCAGTTCTATTCAATTGATCAACCTATCTCTTTCTATACCAATACCATGAAGTCTTTATTACTATTACCCTTTCGTACAGCTTGAGGTCAGAGATGGTGATAAATCCAGATGTTATTTTATTGTTATGAACTGTTTTTGCTACCCTGTGTCTTTGTTTTTCCATATGAAATTAAGAATTGCTCTTTCCAAGTCTGTGAAGAATTGTGTTTGAATTTTGATGGAGATTGCATTGAATCTATAGATTGCTTTGGGAGGATAGCTATTTTTACTATGTCAATTCTACCAATCCATGAACATGAGAGATCTCTATTTTTGAGGCCTTACTTTGACCCAGAATTATTCCTGTCTAAAAGAACTGCAGAGACAAAAATGGAGAAGAGACTGAAGTCTAGTGACCAGCCCAATTTGTGATATATCTCAAGGCGAGACGCCAAGGCCTAACACTATTACTGAAGCTCTTGTGTGCTTATAGACTCTAGGAGCATATCATGGCTGTCCAATGAAAGGCTAAACAAGCAGCTTACTGAGACAGACACAGATAATTCTACCCAACCATTGAACTGAAACCAGGGACCACTGTGGTTGAGTTAGGGAAGGCTGGAAGAAACTGAGAAGAGGATGACCCCACAGGAAGACCAGCAGACTCAATATGGACTTCTGAGATCTTTCAGACACTGAGCCACTAATCAGGCAGCAGACACTAGCTGATATGTGGCCCCTGACACCTACATAGCATAGGACTGCCTGGTCTGGCCTCAGTGAACAAAGATGTGCCTAACCCTTGAGAGATTTGAGGCCCCAGTGAGTGGTGAGTCCCAGTGGGGGAAAACATCCTCATGGAGACAGGGGGAGGAAGAATGGGATGAGAAACTGTGGGAGGGCAGACTGGGAGGAGGGAAACAACTGTATTGTAAGAAAAATAAGAGTAATAAAAAATGGAAACAAAACATAACACTTGTCAAAGTACACATACATTTGTATAAAAACATACCTTGTCTTTGTAACTGCACAAATGAATATTTGTTTATATATTCCATATGGTATATTTAAGTTAATTTGCAGAGCATTAGAAATGTCCTTATTACTTCTCAATATAAGAATTAGTGAGTAGAGAAAATATATGTTTGCATAATTGATTACTTCTGTTTTAAATGACCCAGAATCAAATGCTGATGCAAACTTGGTAAAGCAAACCCCCCATCAGGCAAGGGATGGCTTTAGCAAACCTGGAAATAGAGACTGATGAGAAAATAAAACCTGTGTTCATAGGCAATATAGTTTCCCTTTTAAGACATAAACGTTAAATACATTTAAATATAAATTTCTGCTCATTCATATCTTGCTCCTACAGTGTTTCATTTTACACTCAGTTTTTAGTCTGCTTATATTGTCAATATTGAATGCTAGATTTCAACCAGTAGGAATATGTGGTGGTTAAATAAAGATGGACCTCATAGGCTCATGTATTTGATCACTTGTTCCTCAGGCAGTGGTACTACTTGAGAGGGATTAGGGCTGTGATCCTCTTGGAGTAGTAGGTGTGGTCTTCTTGGAGGAAGTGAATGCCAGAGGATGGGCTTTGGAATTTCAAAAGCCCAAGCCAGTACCAGTGTCTCTCTCTTCCTGCTGCCTGGAGATCTAGTAGAAGTCCCAGCTACTTCTCCAGCACCATGTTTGCCTATATCCTGCATGTTCCCTGCTGTGGTAACAATGGAATAAAACTCTGACACCGTAAGCAAGCCCCAATCAAGTGCTTTCCTCTGTAAGAGTTGCTGAAATCCTGGCCTTGGCACAGCACTAGAATACTAAGACAGCAGTAGGTCACAGGAATACAGTATTGCACTGACAGGCTTTGCCATGCTTCTTTTTTTTTTTTTTTTCTATAATTTATTTATTTTTTTTCTATTTTTTTTTATTAACTTGAATATTTCTTAATACATTTCGAGTGTTATTCCCTTTCCCGGTTTCCGGGCAAACATCCCCCTCCCCCCTCCCCTTCCTTATGGGTGTTCCCCTCCCCACCCTCCCCCCATTGCCGCCCTCCCCGCAACAGTCTAGTTCACTGGGGGTTCAGTATTAGCAGGACCCAGGGCTTCCCCTTCCACTGGTGCTCTTACTAGGATATTCATTGCTACCTATGAGGTCAGAGTCCAGGGTCAGTCCATGTATAGTCTTTAGGTAGTGGCTTAGTCCCTGGAAGCTCTGGTGGCTTGGCATTGTTGTACATATAGGGGTCTCGAGCCCCTTCAAGCTCTTCCAGTTCTTTCTCTGATTCCTTCAACGGGGTCCTATTCTCAGTTCAGAGGTTTGCTGCTGACATTCGCCTCTGTATTTGCTGTATTCTGGCTGTGTCTCTCAGGAGCGATCTACACTTCTGCACTTCTTTGCTTCATCCATCTTGTCTAATTGGGTGGCTGTATATATATGTTTGCCATGCTTCTTGTTGGAAGAATATGGACTTTGGATTAGGAAATCAGATGAAAGCTTGAAGTGGGCCTTAATAAGCCATTCTCTTAGGGTCAAGAAAGACAGTAGTAAGGGCTATTTAACTGTGGGATCCGACTCAAGAAATTTCAGAGAAGAAAAACATTACTAAGTGGTCTAGATATTATTCCTGTGCTATTTGGTGGAAAATATAGCTGCTTTCTGCCCTTGTCTAAGAAATTGGCCCAAGGTTGAATTGAAAAGTTTTGAATTAATAGTGTTAGAGAATTTTTAGGACAGCCTATTATTGACTTTGTTGTGTGGTTATTAGTGGTTATGGCCACTCTCATGCATTTCTATAGTGAAAATGAGCAAGACAAGCAAGGAAATATGCAAAATGTACAGTTGGAGGACAAAAGGAGTCACAGGAAATATAGCGGGGCTGAATCTGGTGCTCAAGGCAATAAAGAAAAACCTGATCGTAAACGAGCAACGGAAGTCGTAACTTCGCAGGAAGACCCCACCCAACTAAGCTTTCAATTTGTGAAAGAAAAAAAAAACCTAAAGGAAATCTTAAGCAATGAAGGAGACCATGGCCAACAGCAAGCTGATGAAATTGTATTTGAACAAAGGATCCACCTTCTAGCCACAGCAAGCAGCCGAACTTGGCACATTCAGCTGCATGGTTCTGGCGTTAGAGTCAAGGTTGCAAGAAAGAGGTTGAGGAATCCCCCTCCATGGCTAAGGAAAATCAATGAAACCAGGCATTTGCCAGGGGAGGGGTCACTGCATGAAGATCCTTAGAAGCCATTGAGATAAGCGGTGAAAACAAAGCCTAGATTTTGTTAGAGATTCCAAGACGTTGAAGATACCAGAGTCACAGGACACTTGCCACGGAGACCTGATAACAGAAAATGAAATCTGCTCAAGAGACAGAGTGTGTTGCAGTCGACAAAGCTGGAATGAGTTGAGGATCTAAAGAGCCCTTTAGCACTAGACACGGAGATGTAGAGTTTGGAGTTTTCCCAGCTGGTTTTTGGTCCAGTAGGCTTTACTTCCTCTCTTTTTAAATGGTAATCTATATTCTGTGCCACTGAATGTTAGAAGTGTGTGTTCTGGTTTTGATTTTGACTATGTAATGTTTACAGTTAATTATTGCCATGAGTGTAAGAACAGACTTTGAACTTTGGACTTTTAAGTATCATTGAGACTTTAATAGACTATAGCGATTTTGAAGTTGAACTAAATCCATTTTTGCATTGTGCTATAGCTACAAACCTATGGAGGACAGAGAATGGAATATGATTTTTGAATAAGAATGGCTACAATAGTCTCATGTGTAATAAGTGTGGTCTTGTTGAAGGAGGTGTGTCATTAGGGGTGGGCTTCGGCATTTCAAAAGCCCAATCCAGTCCCAGTCTGCCTTTTCCAGCTGCCTGCAGATCCAGATGTAGAACTCTCAGCTACTTCTCTCGCATCATGTCTGCCAGCATGCCACCATGCTCCCACCATGGTGACAATAGACTAAATGTCTAAAACTATAAGCAAGCTCCAATTAAATCATGTTTTTTTTTTTATAGGAGATGCAGTAGTCATAGTGTCTCTTCATAGCAATGAAACACTAAGACTGGGAGCATGTGTTCTGTTGATGGTGACCAACCAGAGTGAACTGACTTGTCTTTCCCTCAAAACAAAACCATTTTAATATCTCTTTTAATGTCTCATTTCCATACAGAGACAGTGTCACATGTGCAGAAAATGAGAGTTATGAAAATGCTAAAATCAAATGACCTCAATATTATTACTAACTGCCTTCTATAAGAAATATCGGTCCCCTGATTATAAAAAATGATCTTTTCTTCTTTTTCTAATTAAAATAAACCTGAGATAAAAGAGAAGCTAAATCTTAAGAGTAGCATGGAATGAGTAAATCCAATAAAGCCACTGAGGTTGTTGATGACAGCACGATTACCTCCCACAGCTCCAGGATACTTCCCCTAATGACAGCCATGACAACTGCACAACTGACTGGATCTTCTACTGTTGTGTGTGCAACACTGCATTTCAAATCTTCTAGATCCTGTGTCATTGTTAAAAAAAATACTCTCATTTTCTCTACTAAGAGAACTGCTAATAGAAATAATTCATCTTTACCAAATATTTCGTTTTCCTACCCAAAATATTATTGTTCTTGCAATCACCAAATCTCACCATCAATAGAGTCAGACATCTCAGAATCTCTCTGTCTCTGTCTCTCTCTGTCTCTCTGTCTCTGTCTGTGTGTGTGTGTGTGTGTGTGTGTGTGTGTGTGTGTGTGTGTGTGTATACAGAAAGGGAGACAGAGAAAGAAAGAGAGAGAGAGAGAGAGAGAGAGAGGGGGAGAGAGAGAGGGGGGGAGAGAGAGAGAGAAAAAGTAACACTGTGTAGCTTATAGCTCACAGAAGTCTCAAGCCTTGTCTTACTTACCATTGGAGTTACAGGCAGTGTCTTCACGCCCTGCCCCCATTCCGTTGCCTCTTTTATCTTCTTCAATTTGTTTAAGACATGAGGGGAAAAATAAATTGTGTCTGTTTCTTCAATTTTTAAATATCTTTCTGCATAAAGCATTTTCCCTGACTTTGTATAAGTAACTGTTCTTAATTAGTTGTGTGACCCACTTGTGAAGTTGCATGCATAAACAGAAGGACGTAGAGTGAAATGTGCCAAACAAAAGAGAGTGAGGGATGGAGAGGTCCTGGATAGAGAGCTTAACAGTTCCTTAAGTGAAGGACAGGAGGAGAGCTTAATGTGGTTGTTCGAAAGTATGGGAAACAGTGACACAACTGGAGTTGTGGCCTGAGCCAGGTTTAGACAGGACATTGGAATATATCTGACACTGGGATTAGAGGATAAACTCTAATTATTATTAGGTGTTTAGAGAAGAATAAACATAACTCAAGCAGAAACCCATCAAGCAAATGATCTCACCTTTCTGGTACCACTCTAACAATCCTCCATTCTGACCACCAAGGAAGTCTGCACTTCCTGTTTCTTCTAAAGGGCTATGCGTAGATTTCTGACTCTCAACCAGAACAGCAGCTTTGAGGGCCTGTGTTTTAGGACACTAAGCTCACACGTTTTGTAAAACAATACCTGAAATTCAATCATACTTATTCACAATTAAATCCATGATCAAATGGAAAGAGCTAGCTAGCTATATGTATGAGCCACATAAGATTTAACAGTGATAGCAGAATAAGTTGGCCAAAGAATGGTTGTACAGGTGATAAGAGGTTAGAAACCAAGCAACAGGGAAGCAGCTCGAACTCAAGAAGAGAGAGCAAGGTCTGAACTGAAGGAGAATGAGGGATAGGGGACAATTAACACTCAAGGAGTCATCATCTATTTACTTAAGGTTTTACATATATCACATACATATAATATAAACATGTATATGAAAGGAAGTTAAGTCACTTGGAGTAATGATGTTCCTCACAAGAATACTACACTAGGGGTTGGGGATTTAGCTCAGTGGTAGAGCCCTTGCCTAGGGAGCGCAAGGCCCTGGGTTCGGTCCCCACCTCCGAAAAAAAGAAAAGAAAAAAAAAAAAGAATACTACACTAACAAAAATTCTTTTACTAAAAATGACAAAACTCTTTTAGAATGGTTGGTCAGAGTAATCCAAGTGACTCAAAAAAATATAGATAATAAATGGGACATATGGTTATCTCTCAAGAGTTAAGGTTCTGTCCCAATGCCTGAAGACACCATTTTCTTAGGACCCAGGGCTCAGATGACCTGAGCCAAATCTAACATAAGAGCATTGTCCCTGTGGTCCAGCTCCCATGGTTCCAGAAGTTATTCTGCAAACTGCCAAGGGAGAGAGGTACTACACAGCACTACACAGCTGCTATGTCTATAAGCCATGACAATTACCGGCATGGCAAATGATGGATAAGAAAGCAAGAAGTGGCACTCACAAGTCAGTATCAACCAATAGCTGTCTAGTTAGACTTGAGGCCCACTCAACAGGAGGAAAATCAAGCCTGGTATTGGAGAACTTGCCAGTGCTATTGAAGTCATGAACTTTAAAAAAGAATCTCCTGCCACCAGTTTGCTAAGAATTGAATAGTTCCTTACTGCATGCTAAATCATATTTTTAGACTCACATCTAAGTGTAACTACCACCCCTCATCAAGGATGACTCTCCTTACCACAACTAGAGTTCATCATGAATAAGCACAATTGGACACAATGAAGATCAGTACATTGTAGGGAGCCCAGCCCCAGCTAATACACCTGGATCGTAGTTTCTGTATAGATGACTCAGGGAACATCTTTTAAAAGGGAATGAATTCTCAGAGCCAGAACTACAGAAAGTCTGCTATGAAACAGTCTGTTCTTCAAATGGCTGAATAAACAGGTCTGGGATGATGGCAGCATCAATGAACACATTAAAGTGGAAGGGGAAATTTCATGAGGTCCCACATTTATACAAAGAATTGTTCTATTTATATATTTTTTCATAATGCCATTTGGTGTTGTGTAGTTGATATACACATGTACCTATTCATATTGTTTCTAATTCATAATGTCCATTGTACTCTCAGATTCTCAAAGGTACTGATTTTATCTCTATGCTCACCCTTGTACATCCACAGTCCAAAAGTTATTATTACTTACTGGCTGTTAATGATTTGGTAAATAAATTAAATAAAAATGTGAAGAATAGGAGAAGAATAAGAAGGGGAGGGGTGTTGACTATGTAAGAGAAGGGGGTGTAATTCAGAGACAGAAAAAGAGAGGAGAAATATAACACTAAGGTGGTTTGAAAAAAGCATATTATTGTATAAGCTAACCGAAAATGTGTTATAAATGGAGTTATACCACATGGAGTTGTAACAATCTTCCACAGACTATTTAACAGAAATTCCAGTTCTAAGCACAGCAAACCTTCCTTCAAGTTGTTGATTGGGTGGGGGAGTCCAAAATCCTAACAAAAACTACAGATTATCACCATTGCTCTTGGTCGCTTCACAGAGCTTGAAGGTAACACCGTGTTTCTGAAAATACCACACATTTGGAAGACAGGAATTGGAGAAATCGAGCTGGAACTTACCTGGAAGTCTCCTTGGTGAGGACTAGCTCTCGTAGAACCTAGAGGTACTGCACAAACTGTCTTGAGAAAAGCAGTCATACCTAGTCCAACAGTAACTGGCTTGCAAGATATCCCCAATGGTGCGATATTGGCAGTTTTATCTTAACAGTAACTAACAGCAGTTTGATTAAATGGAAATCTACCCTAGGAGAAGGAATTGATGCCTGTTCTTTAAACCTAGAAAACCATCCAAGACTGGAAAAGTCATCAATCCTAGAGGAGAACCTACCGCTGCCATTTTCCCAAACCGATATAATTTCTAACTCTGTTCTAAATACTTATCCCATACTATAAAAGCTGGGAGCTCTCATCCCTTATGAAAGAAGGTTCCTTTTGTAATTGACAGTGATGATTAGAAAGATTCATAATGGTCAGAACACAAAGAACAACTGACTGTAGGGCATCTAACCACGATTGAGAAATCAACAATGGAACTCCTACACCAAGGACACAGAGAGTATCCTGTGAGTCTCGGGCCAGTCTGGTCTACATAGCAAGTTTCAGGACAGCCAGGAATACATGGAGAGCCTCTGTCTCAAATAACAAATAAAATTAATTAACTAACTAATTAATGACAATTAATAAAGGAAAATAAATCTAAAATATCATATGACATATTAAAAGCATGCACACATTTATTTGTTTATATTGAAAGAAAAATCAGAAAACTGATTAAATTCAGATTCTAATTCTGAACTCTACTAGTTTGGACAAATTATGTAAAATTCTAAGCTTTGTTTCACTTTCCGTATCAATTGAAGTTAACACGTTTTAATAAATTAAATTAAAGAAGATGAAAATGTCACAAAATTGTAACTAGAGATAAACAAAAGTACTAGTTAAATCTAAGTGTCCGTCATGACAATAGAAATGCATTTCTCAATCTTTCATTTCTATTTAGAAAAGAACCTCTCAAGTTTGAAAATGAGCTTATTTTCATATCACACATTTTGGTGGATATTTGTATGTTTGTTTTCGCTTTGATGAAATGCATCTCCAATGAAGAGACTGCCTGCCAAATTATCCTGAGGATGTATGGCACATGTCTATGCCCTTTCTACAACACTGCCCTCCCTCCCTCCCTCCCACCCTCCTCAAACACCTGCAGATTGCCCCAACCAGAATTTAAACTATCCGTGAAACATAACTAAGATGTCTAAATGCATATGCTCAAGGCTACCATTTCAACAGTAAACTGGGAGGGAAGGAAACACTTATCAAGACACACTCTGCTACACACTACCACAGACACCAGAAGAGTGTGTACATACATAGAGAGGAGACAGCCAAGATTTAAATAGGATGTTAAAAAGCCGAGAAATATAGATTTCCCCCAAAAGAATGGTACTGCCCACCCCAAGCTACAGCTATGAACGACTTCATTAAGTTGCCTACGTTCCACCAAAACCAACCACAGAAAAGAAAACAGAAAAACCAACCAAAACACCCACAGACAATATCCATTCAAATCTAACCTAGAGTAAAAACATGAAGTTTTATCTCTTATCTTTAACTGACGGCATGAAATAGTGCAAGTTCCTGGATGTCTAAAGGCTTCAGTTGGCTCCTAGATAAATGGGTATACACACCACATGGGAGCTAACTTCATGATTATGGTAAGGATTAAATATAGTTAATGAATTCCAATGCTTGACTAATTCATCAAAAGCATCATCGGCACCAGAATGAATATTCCTGGAGAAAATACCAACACACACAAAGTGCTCTTTCCTTTCAACTGAAGCAGGGAGGGAAAAGCTTGATCCTCTTACCATCATTACTTATTTCTTTCATTCAATGATTTTCGTTTTAGTTGAAAGCCTTGAGGCTCACCAAAATACATTAGCAACACAAGCACCTACACTATTAAGTAGGCAGCTTGAGTTAGAAAAATTCTTCTGTTTCAACCTATGTCAAGGCCGAATGAGAAAGGAAGAGATGCCCAGTGAAAAACTCCCCACTGATCCCTCGTTACTAAGCAACAGATTCAGGCTATCTGTAGTCTGGACTTCTATTACTTTATCTTTGTTGCTTCAGGAAACTTCATATGACTTTTTGAACTATAGTCTTGGTGTTGGCTTCTTTGCTTTTTGCAGATAGATAGATAGATAGATAGATAGATAGATAGATAGATAGATAGATAGATAGATCAATAGATAGAGTTACAGAGAGTTACAGAGTTATAGATTGATGATAGATAGATAGGTAGATAGATAGATAGATAGAGTGAGTTACAGAGTTAGAGATTGATGATAGATAGATAGATAGATAGATAGATAGATAGATAGATAGATCAATAGATAGATAGAGTTACAGAGAGTTGCAGAGAGAGTTATAGATTGATGATAGATAGGTAGATAGATAGATAGATAGATAGATAGATAGATAGATAGATAGATAGATAGATAGAGGATAGATAGAGTTACAGAGAGAGTTATAGATAGATTGATGATAGATAGACATACATATAAATGGTTGACAGATAATAGATATCTGTGTGTATGAGCATGTTTCAGATATAAAATACCTAAACATTTTTTCAAGCATCCATGTAGTATGGAATACACAGTTTTAGTTTTAATTTTCTTACTAGCTACCAAAGCTTTGTGAAATCAGCTTCGGTCAATAGATTTATCTCTTTAATATTCTCATTCCTCAAATGCCTACCTTTGAGCAGCACAAGGCTGAAAGATGAAAATAAAGTGTAAATTGAAATTGCATTATAAAAAAAAAAACAAACCCCGCTCCGCACTTTCCAGAATGGTCATTTCTATCACAAACACCACAGCCAGAAGCCCAATTTCCACATCAGCACTTCATTATCAGAGACTTCCTTTTTGGGGACTTGGTGCAGAAGGACCTTTAAGAAGGTGGTAATTGCGTTTTCCTGGCTTTTTCTCTCTCTGTGACTATCACATTTATTTGTCTTTATCTGAAAAGAAAGGCTGTGAAATCAGAATGTGACTGTTTCCTTTGTTTATTCATAGTGGTAGCTTTGGTGAACTCTGTAGTTTGTTATGCTGTGATTCACTCTGGTGTTAACTGGGAAGGAACAGTCAACTCTCCAGGGTGTGATGGATCCTCCGGATCCTGCTTCAAGGATAGTTTTGAGTTTTGAGCCAAGATTTTTCTTTGAATCTATTAAATAAGTGCCTCAAAAGCATGGGAAAGCCAATGTCACCAGTATATGGAATCATTCTGTGTAGTCATTCTACAAGTCATGGACTGAAATTGTTTCCTAATGCTCTCATATTCCCATACTTCTTAGAGTCACTTAAAACTCCCCTGACTAACCCAGAGCTACTTATTCTGGAATTCTCAGTGTACGATAAGGAAGTGCAGGAGTCACTGACAGAGCAGACATGGGCTGCATCCTAGTAGCCATTAATGATGTAGATGTGATAGTTTCCCCCTCATTCTTCCTAGAAGCCCTAAGGAAAGTGAATTAGTTAGCCTTCTGTTCCTGTGATAAATTCCAAAAGCAATTTGGTGGAGAAAAGTCTTATTGGCTTACAGGTTACAGTACGCCTTTGAGGGTAGCTAGGGAATGAACTGAAAGTAGAAACCTGGAGGCACAAATTGATGCAGAGATTAGGAATGGAATCTTACTGGCTTTCTCAAACTTTTTTCTCACACAGTGAGGAGCACCTCCCAGGGCTGACACTGCCCACAGTGGGTCGGGTCTTCCCAAATCATTCATTTATCAAGAAAATCTCTCACAGATTTGCCAAGAGGTCAATCTAATAAAGCCATTTTCTCAACTAAGGTTCCTTCCTCCCTGATGACCATGGATTATGTCAATTGAACAAAATCCTAGCCAAGACATCAATCAAAGGATTCCCACTCATCAGAGAGGTATCGGGAGGTTCATACATGTCCTTCTTTCTTTTACAAAGCAAGTGAGGATAGAGTCATAATAAGCCACTGAGATAATCATTTCCTCTTACAGAAATATAATCCTATCATAGTACACAATTTAGCAGAAGCAAAATAGAGAAACAGCAACACATTAGTTTACACAGAAGACAAAGATATATTATACTTTTATTTGAATAAGAAAGGTCTCCATAAGCTCATATATTTGAATGCTTGGCTCCCAATTAATAATAATGTTTGAGAAGCATTAGGAGTAATGGCCTTTGTCAATGTTTCAATGAGCGTGAGGTTTCAAAAGCCCAAATCATACCCAATCTCACTCCCAAAGGATGCTACACTCTATCACAAGGACACTTGTTCAACTATGTTATAGCAGTTTTATTCATAATAGCCAGAATGGAAAACAACCTAGGTTTCCTTCAGCCAAAGGATGGATGTAAAAAAATATACAATACAACATTACTCAGCAATAATAATAATAATAATAATAATAATAATAATAATAATAATAATAATCTGCCACCATGAAATTTGCTGTCAAATGGATGGAACTAAAAAAAAATCATCCTGATTGAGGCAACCCAGACACGGAAAGACAAGCATGGTATGGACTCACTTATAAGTGGATACTAGCCGTGAAGTTAAGAATAATCATGCTACAGTTCCAGACCAGAGAGGCTAAGTAACAAGGAGGGCTTAAAAAGATAGGATGGGGGAGGGGGATTTCTTGGAAGGAGAATTAGAATAGATGGATGGTTAAGGATGGAAATGGGAGGGATTATGCAGGGTGATGGTTGGAGAAAATACTGGCAAAGATGGCTGGAATTGGAGGGCATTTGGGGAGTGAGGTAGAAACCTAGTGCAATGGAAGCCCCATGAAATCTATGAGGATGATACTAGTGAAGAAACCTAGTAATGGGTGACACGGAGCTTGAACGGGCCATCCTCTATGACCAGTCAAGGCCTCAAGTGGGGGGATTGGGACACCAACTCAGCCACAAAACCTCGGACCTACAATTTGCCATGCCTACAGGATAAGCTGGGACTGGGGCTAGCAGTGATGGGAACGCATGCAGAATCCCACGGCCAAAGAATAGAGTCCCGTGGAGGAGAGGAAGGAAGGACTGTAGGAGCTAAAGGGATCAAGGACACCACGGGAACATTGTCCAGAGAATCAAGTGACCAGGACTCAAGTGGGCTCACAAAGATCAAGGAGCCTGCACTGCTCTGACCTAGGTCCTCTGAATATGTGTTATGGGTTGTGTAGCTTGGTGTTCTTGTGGGAATCCAAAGAGTGGGAGCAGATGTCTCTAATTCTTAAGCCTACCTCTGGGACCCTTTTGCTCCTACTGGGTTGCTTCCTCCAGCCTTGGTGTGAGACAATCTGCCTGGTTTTTTGTAGCTTGTATTCAGTTGATATCCCTGGAAGACCTGTTCTTTTCTGAGGTGAAATGAAGGCAGAGTGAATCTGGGGAAAAGGGAGATATGGAGTGAGACATATGGGAGAGGACAGAGGTGAAATTGCACTCAGGATATAATAATTAAAAAAATAAAATAATAATAATATTAATAATAAAGTTGTCTTGGTTATGGTGTCTCCTCAAAACAGTAACTAAGACAGCTTTCTAAAACAATAGGTACCTTGTATTTAAGAAGTGTAGACTCACTTCTGGTTTCTAGCTGGCACCCAAACATCGCTGATCCTGGTCCACAGATCCCTGTTCCCAAATACCATGGGAGAGAGAGCTGATCGCCCAGACATGTGGGCAATCCTGAGACTGCAGGGCAGAATAGAATGCCACTTCTGCCCACCTTTGCCCACATCCCTGGGCCAAGAGGAAACTGTATAGGGCCTCTGGGCACAGGAAGATAGGGGCAGTCAAGCTGCAGGAGCCCTGCGGTCCAGACTGCACCCGGGTCTGAACTGACCAGTCAAACAGCTCCCTGAACCCAAATCCCGTGGCAGGGAGAGCTAGAATTTGAGAGGGGGAGACACACCTGGAAAACCAGAAGAGACTACTCTCTGCCCAGTAGCTTTCCTCTACACCAAAGAGAAACAAGCTGAGAAAGAAATTAGGGAAACTACACCCTTCATAATAGTCCCAAATAATATAAAATACCTCAGTGTGATTTTAACCAAGCAAGTGATCTGTATGGTAAGAACTTCAAGCCTCTGAAGAAAGAAATTGAATAAGATCTCAGAAGATGGAAAGATTTCCCATGCTCATGGACTGGTAGGATTAATATAGTAAAAATGGCCATTTTACGAAAAGCAATCTACAGATTCAATGCAATCCCCATCAAAATTCCAATCCAATTCCTCAGAGAGTTAGACAGAACAATTTGCAAATTCATCTGGAATAACAAAAAACCCAGAATAGCCAAAACTATCCTCAACAATAAAAGGACTTCTGGGGGAATCACTATCTCTGAACTCAAGCAGTATTACAGAGCAATAGTGATAAAAACTGTATGGTATTGGTACAGGGACAGGCACATAGCCCAGTAGAATAGAATTGAAGACGCAGAAATGAACCCACACACCTATGGTCACTAGATTTTTGACAAAGGAGCCAAAACCATCCAATGGAAAAAAGATAGCATTTCCAGCAAATGGTGCTGGTTCAACTGGAGGTCAGCATGTAGATTAATGAAGATCGATCCGTTCTTATCACCCTGTACAAAGCTTAAGTCCAAGTGCATCAAGGACATGCACATCAAACCAGATACACTCAAACTAATAGAAGATAAAGTGGGGAAGCATCTCGAACACATGGATACTGGAGAAAGTTTCCTGAACAAAACACCAATGGCTTATGCTCTAAAATCAAGAATCAACAAATGGGATCTCATAAAGCTACAAAGCTTCTGTAAGGCAAAGGACACTGTGGTTAGGAGAAAACGGCAACCAACAGATTGGGAAAAGATCTTTACCAATCCTACAACTGATAGAGGACTTATATCCAAAATATACAAAGAACTCGTGAAGTTAGACTGCAGGGAGACAAATAACCCTATTAAAAATGGGGTTCAGAGCTAAACAAAGAATTCACAGCTGAAGAATGTCAATGGCTGAGAAACACCTAAAGAAATGTTCAACATCTTTAGTCATCAGGGAAATGCAAATCAAAACAACCCTGAGATTCCACCTCACACCAGTCAGAATGGTTAAGATCAAACTCAGGTGACAGCAGATGCTGGCAAGGATGTGGAGAAAGAGGAACACTCCTCCATTGTTGGTGGGATTGCAGACTGGTACAAGCATTCTGGAAATCATCTGGAAGTTCCTCAGAAAATTGGACATTGCACTACCTGAGGACCCAGCTATACCTCTCTTGGGCATATACCCAAAAGATGCCCCAACATATTACAAAGACACATGCTCCACTATGTTCATAGCAGCCTTATTTATAATAGCCAGAAGTTGGAAAGAACCCAGATGCCCTTCAACAGAGGAATGGATGCAGAAAATGTGGTACATCTACACAATGGAATATTACTCAGCTATCAAAAACAATAACTTTATGAAATTCATAGGCAAATGGATGGAACTGGAAAATATCATCCTGAATGAGGTAACCCAATCACAAAAAAACACACATGGTATGCACTCATTGATAAGTGGCTATTAGCCCAAATGCTCAAATTACCCTAGATGCACAGAACACATGAAACTCAAGAAGGATGGCGAAAATGCTGATTCTTTACTCCTTCTTTAAAAGGGGAACAAGAATACCCTTGGGAAAGGATTGGGAGGCAAAGTTTAGAACAGAGACTGAGGGAATGCCAATTCAGAGCCTGCCCCACATGTGGCCCATACATATACAACCACCAAACTAAACAAGATGGATGAAGCAAAGAAGTGCAGGCTGACAGGAACCGGATGTAGATGTCTCCTGAGAGACACAGCCAGAATTTGGCAAATACATAGGTGAATGCCAGCAGCAAACCACTGAACTGAGAATGGGACCCCCGTTGAAGGAATCAGAGAAAGGACTGAAAGAGCTGAAAGAGCTTGAGACCCCATATGAACAACGATGCCAACCAACCAGAGCTTCCAGGGACTAAGCCACTACCCAAAGACTATACATGGACTGACCCTGGCCTCCAACTGCATAGGTAGCAATGAATAGTCTAGTAAGAGCACCAGTGGAAGGGGAAGCCCTTGGTCCTGTCAAGACTGAACCCCCAGTGTACGGGATTGTTGGGGGAGGGCAGTAATGGGGGAGGATGGGGAAGGGAATACTCATGTGGAAGGGGAGGGGAAGAAGTTAGAGGGATGTTGGCCTGGAAACCGAGAAAGGGAATAACATATGAAATGTACATAAGAAATACCCTCTTTAATAAAGATGGGGAAAAAAGAAAAAAACAAAAGCTTAGACTCTGAAGTACAATATGAAATACAAAAAAGCTACCCCAAAAAAGTCTTGCACTAAATAGCTCTATTTCCATGTTAAGCAAAGCTTCAGAAACATTGGCTTTATATAAGCTCTTTCCATTTTAAGAAAACACTGCATTTATTAAACATGTGAAAATTCAAATTCATAAGCCATAAATTTTGGGGGGAACCTGTTTGCTTCAGTCACTAGTCCTACCTTTGCAAAAGGACTTATTAGTAAGTTATAGTAGTAGTTGGTTTAAAAATTAATCACTTACAGGAAAAGCAGAAACTATTAAAAGCCAGTTTACATTTAAAGGTGGTATACATAAACATGACCATCCCAAATTATAACTAAGTAACCAAATTTAGAGGATTAGACTTACAAAAATTTGATTTGCATGCAAGTTCCTTTCTACAAACTAAGGCATGGAAATGGAATCCGGTGGTAGCTTTGCTTGTCCAGGAACAAATATCTGGGTTACAGTTTCCAAGTATCCATCTCAGTGAGGCCACCACTACAGCCCCCCATCAGGTGCCATCTAAGAAGTGGGGTCTGTCTCAATGAGAATATACTATAGTGGACTGTGGTAAATCTGAAAAACTTGTCATTCAAGATAGACACATGAAGATTCAAATGCATGAGATACATAAATTAGGGGGGAAACCCTCTGTTTTCTTTAGTCACTAGTCCTACCTTAGCAAAAGGTCTTATAAGTACGTTGCAGTAAGAGTTGGCTTAAAGAAAATAATCACTGACAAAAATAACTGAAACTATTAAAAGCCAGTTCACATTTAAAGATGGCATAAACATGAAACATCCCAAATTACAACTAAGCAGCTCAATTTAGAGAATTAGATTTACAAAAACTTGATTTGCATGCATATGTATTTGTATACATAGATTTGTAGAAATCTATATATATATGTATACATATATATACACATATACATATATATGATCTTCTCAAGTTTGTTTGAATACATGAAATTATTGACTATCGTGATGGCGGAGCATGAATTGGTTAGAAAGTACTAACTGTATATGAGAGCAATTTCTCATTCCAAACAAGAAGGGGGATGTTTATCTATCACTGCATGAAAAATGACTTAAAGACATAGCGACTTAAATCTTTACGTTTATTGTGGATTCTGTGAGTCACAAAGCGAATACTGCTCAACTGTGGGACATTTGCTGTTCCGAGTGGACTGGCTGGGATGTCTTTATAATGAAAGGAAAAGGTGTCTGCTGCTGAAACTCGCAAGATGCCTTTGCCTACATGCGTGTCCTTGGTAAGGACAGCTCTAGCCTGGTGCGTGTTGCCCATGGGGTTCATGTGACGTCTGGAGCTCAAATGTGAGCAAGTGCAGTGGAAAACATAGAAGCTCCAGAAAAATTTTTGAAACCTCAAACTCAGAATTTCCACAGACTCATTTCTTTTATATGCTGTTGTCCAAAGCAAATCTAACACCGCCAAGAATACAAAGAAGGGTGAGAAACATAGAAGACAGGCTACACAGAGGAAGAAAACACACTATAAGGGAAGATTTATGGGTTTCTTAGGGAAAACTATAGGTCATTAGCTGAAACTTAGAACCAGTCACATTTGATACCATGTATCACTGGACGCAAAGACAAGCTGATATAAAATTTGCACTCACCTGACGGAACTGCTCCAAGTCAATCTTGTTACCCACTAGCACGAGGGGAATTTCATAGGTGTGACGGACCTGGAAAATCAGCTCCTTGAACTTGGCAGCCTCCTGGAATGACTGGCGGTCAGTGACAGAATAGCAGATGATGAAGCCCTCTCCCCCACGCATGTACTGCTCCCTCATGGCCGTGAACTCTGCCTGAAGGAGAGAAGAGTAGGTTTTAGTTGGAGAGTCAGTATGCAATTTAATATATTCTTGTGGAATGTGAATATTTTAAACTTTTGAGCATATTGATATTTGATTAGAAAAGACTCAATTTAAGAGTTCCTGGGCAGATATGGTAAATAACGAATTGTATACATGAGATTTGTTTTTATATTTTAATGAACTCACATCAGAAATTGAACCAATTTGTATACTGCAAACATTATAAGCCTCTGGGTTCATGTTAGATATGGCACTACATTAATATTTAAACATTCTCTTACAGCCTGTCTTTTGAAACTTTTTTTCTAGAAACCATTGAAGACATGTATGATCAAAGGAAATCTGACTCCGCTTTTCAAATAAGAGCACATTTGTAAGCGGTATCTGGAGCAAGTCCTCCAGAGGACCTGGGGAAATGAACTACTTTTCTATTCAAAAATACAAACACAGAAACTGAGATATAGTGAGATGGAGTGCCTGCCTGGCTTGTGGGGATCCTGGGTTTAATGCCCAACAGAGGAAGGAAGGAAGGAAGGAACAAGAGGTGGGGAGGACATACTAAGGTTAGAGTCTTAATTACTTTTGCCTTCCTGGGAAGGTTTTAGTGTGGATAGTACAGACACACCCATATATTACAGTATTCTTAGGTTTGTCTCAGAGAAGTTCACAAACAGATGGACCTGGCTGCCTGAAGACAGATTAATTTCTACACTCTGCTAACTCCTTCCTCTTCACTTTTTGCAAAAGACAGGCTACAATCCCGATGGTCCCAGTCCCCCATCTGATGACCCCTGCCATATTAGCCTTTCATTCTGCTTCCTGTGTGTATTACAATTTCCCAATGTCTGAAAATCCTAACATTTAAACTGTAATGCCTAGAGTTTCTTTAAGTCAAAAATATGCCATTTTTGTATTCTTAGACTGAATCTACTGCTAAAATTACAAGGAGTGATTAGACAGATACAATGGGCAATCTAAAGTTTGGGCTTGTCTTTAAAAAGGCTTTTTCACTCTGGGTCATCTCTCCAGCCCCATGAATTGTTTTTTGCTGCTTTACAAACAATGCTACAATTTATATTAAATTCTATCTCTCACTAAGTTTACAGTATACCTGAGACATAAACTTGCTCAAAGAGAACATTCCTCTCTTTTTGAGAAATTGTAAAAATTTCACTGCCTCCAATGGAAAAAAGATAGCATTTTCAGCAAATGGTGCTGGTCCAACTGGAGGTCAACATGTAGAAGAATGCAGATCGATCCATGCTTATCACCCTGTACAAAGCTTAAGTCCAAGTGGATCAAGGACCTCCACATCAAACCAGACACACTCAAACTAGTAGAAGAAAAACTAGGGAAGCATCTGGAACACATGGGCACTGGAAAAATTTCCTGAACAAAACACCAATGGCTTATGCTCTAAGATCAAGAATCGACAAATGGGATCTCATAAAACTACAAAGCTTCTGTAAGGCAAAGGACACTGTTGTTAGGACAAAATGGCAACCAACAGATTGGGAAAAGATCTTTACCAATCCTACAACAGATAGAGGCCTTATATCCAAAATATACAAAGAACTCAAAAAGTTAGACCAAGCAGGGAGACAAATAACCCTATTAAAAAATGGGGTTCAGAGCTAAACAAAGAATTCACAGCTGAGGAATGCCGAATGGCTGAGAAACACCTAAAGAAATGTTCAACATCTTTAGTCATCAGGAAATGCAAATCAAAACAACCCTGAGATTTCACCTCACACCAGTGAGAATGGCTAAGATCAAAAAACTCAGGTGACAGCAAATGCTGGCGAGGATGCGGAGAAAGAGGAACACTCCTCCATTGTTGGTGGGGTTGCAGACTGGTACAACCATTCTGGAAATCAGTCTGGAGGTTCCTCAGAAAATTGGACATTGAACTGCCTGAGGATCCAGCTATACCTCTCTTGGGCATATACCCAAAAGATGCCCCAACATATAAAAAAGACACGTGCTCCACTATGTTCATTGCAGCCTTATTTATAATAGCCAGAAGCTGGAAAGAACCCAGATGCCCTTCAACAGAGGAATGGATACAGAAAATGTGGTCCATCTACACAATGGAATATTACTCAGCTATCAAAAACAACGAGTTTATGAAAATCGTAGGCAAATGGTTGGAACTGGAAAATATCATCCTGAGTGAGCTAACCCAATCACAGAAAGACATATATGGTATGCACTCATTGATAAGTGGCTATTAGCCCAAATGCTTGAATTACCCTAGATGCCTAGAACAAATGAAACTCAAGACGGATGATCAAAATGTGAACGCTTCACTCCTTCTTTAAAAGGGGAACAAGAATACCCTTGGCAGGGAAGAGAGAGGCAAAGATTAAAACAGAAACTGAAGGAACACCCATTCAGAGCCTGCCCCACATGTGGCCCATACATATACAGCCAACCAATTAGACAAGATGAATGAAGCAAAGAAGTGCAGACCGACAGGAGCCGGATGTAGATCGATCCTGAGAGACACAGCCAGAATACAGCAAATACAGAGGCAGCAAACCACTGAACTGAGAACGGGACCCCCGTTGAAGGAATCAGAGAAAGAACTGGAAGAGCTTGAAGGGGCTTGAGACCCCATATGTACAACAGTGCCAAGCAACCAGAGCTTCCAGGGACTAAGCCACTACCTAAAGACTATACATGGACTGACCCTGGACTCTGACCTCATAGGTAGCAATGAATATCCTAGTAAGAGCACCAGTGGAAGGGGAAGCCCTGGGTCCTGCTAAGACTGAACCCCAGTGAACTAGACTGTCGGGGAGGGCGGCAATGGGGGGGAGGGTGGGGAGGAACACCCATAAGGAAGGGGGAGGGAAGGGGATGTTTGCCCGAAACCGGGAAAGGAATAACACTCGAAATGTATATAAGAAATATTTAAGTTAATAAACAAAAAAAAATGAAAAAAAATTTCACTGCCAAAGATATTGTATCAACAATGCAATTGTATATAAAAGTGACTGCCTCTTTTTCCACTCTGGAGGCTTCTGGTTTGTCTATTGGTGGTGTACTGTGCCTTAAGGAAGCTTTTTAGTTTCATGAAGTTCCATTTATTAATGATCAATATTAGTGCCTGTGTTATTGGTGTTCAGGTGTCAATGCATTCAGGGTTATTGCCGACTTTCTTTTCTGTAAGGTTCAATGTGCCTGTTTTTTTGCTGAGATTTTTGATACAATTGGACTTGAGTTTTGTACAGGGTAATAGACATGGATCTATTTACATTCTTCTACATGCAGACATCCAGTTAGACCACTTTAATTTTTCCCACTGTGTATTTTCAACTTCTTTATGTAGAAAAAAAACTGGGGTCCATTGGCATATGGATTTGTCTGTGATATTGATTCAATTAATACCCCAATACAATGAGATTTTTATTACCATAGTTCAGCTTGAAATCAGGGATGGTGATATGTCCAGAAATTATTTTATTATTCAGAATTGTTTTAGCTAACCTGGGGTTTTATTTTTCTGCATGAAATTTAGTATTGTCCTTTCAATGTTTGTAAAGAATTGTGTTGGACTTTTGATAGAGATTGTGTTGAATCTGTAGATTGCTTTTTATAGGCTCACCATTTTTACTATGTTAATTCTACCAATCCTGAGCATGGGAGATCTTTCCATCTTCCATTATTTTCTTCAGTCTGTCCTCAAAGACTTTAAGATTTTGTCATGCAAGTCTTTCACTTGCTTGGTTAATGTTATTTCACCAACTCCACATCTCTAAATCCTCCACAATGGAGGAGTTAGGGGAAAGACTGAAGGAGCTGAAGGAGTTTGCAACCCCATAGGAAGAACAACAATGTCAACCAATCAGATCTCCTCAAAGCTCCCAGGGATTAAACCACCAACCAAAGAGTACACATGAAGAGACCCATGGATCCAACTGCATATGTAACACAGGATGGCCTTATCTAGCATCAGTGAGAAGGGAGACCCTTGATCCTGTGAAGGCTTGATGCCCCAGTGTAGGGGAATGCTAGAGCAGTGAGGCGGGAGTAGATGGGTGGGTGGGGGGAGCACTCTCATAAAAGCAGAGAGAGGGGAGATGCGATAGGGGATTTGTGGAGGAGAAACCAGGAAAGGGGATAGCATTTGAAATGTAAATAAATAAAATAACCAATAAAAATTAAAATATATATTTTAATTAAAAAATGGGGTGCAGATCTAAACAAAATTTTCAGTAGGGGGATCTCAAATGACTGAGAAACCGTTAAAGAAATATTCAACATCTTTAATAATCAGAAAAATGTAAATTAAAATGATATGAAATTCCATCATACATCCATTAGAATGGCTAAGATCAAAAACTCAAAAGATAACACATGCTGGTGAGGATGTAGAGCAAGGTGAACACTCTATTGCTGGTGGGAGTGCAAACTTATACAGCCACTGTGGAAATTAATATGATGGTTTCTCAGAAAATTAGGGATTGATCTACATCAAGATCCAGCTATATCACTCTTGGACTTCACCCAAAGGACAATCCATCCTACCACAGGGACACTTACTAAACTATGTTCATAGAAACTATTTATAATAGCCAGAAGCTCAAAGTAACATAGATTTTCCTCATCCTAAGAATGGATTTTAAAAAAAATAGTATATTTACACAATAGAGTATTACTCCACTATTAGGAAACAAATGGCATTGTGAAATTTGCAGGTAAATGGATGGAATTAGAAAAAAATCATCCTGAATGAGGCAACACAGACTCAGAAGAATAAACATGATATGCACTCACTTATAAGTGGATATTAGCTGTTAAGTAAAGAATAATTGCACTGCAATCCACAGACTCAGAGAGGCTAAGTATGGGGAGTATTCTAGGTACAATGTATGCATCTCCCTGGGAAGAAGAAATAAAATAGATTTCTGTGGGTGGACTGGGGGCAGGCAAGGATGAAAACAGAAGGGATCAGGTCAAGGAGGCAAGGGTAGAGGGAGAAAATACTGAAGAAAGACTAGAATGGGGGCATCATTTAAGAGGCGACCTGGAAACCTAGTGCAGTGGAAACTTCCTGGAACCCATGAGAGTGACCATAGCAAGGTCTTCTAGTAAGGAAGGATATGGAACCTAACGGCACCATCTTCTGTAACTAGGAAAGGCTCCCAGAGGTGGTACTGGAACACCAACTCGGCCACAAAACCTTTGATCCACAACCTCTCCAATGGCAAGATGCACTTGGGCAATGGTGGCTCAGAGTTTACAGGTATGGCCAACCAATGGCTGGTCCAACTTGATGACCCAGACACAAGACATGCCCAACACTACCTGGATGATAAGAAACTTCAAGCTGGATGGCTAAGAGACCTAGGCTAGAACCAAATACCACTGACAAAAAGGAAATAAAAATCAATGAAATAATCCCTAATAATATAATCCTAAATTGGTGCCTAACCCAATAATCTCCAGAGAGTAGATACATAGACTCACAGCCAAACATTAGGCAGAGGTAGGGAACTCCATAGAAGAGGGATATGAAGGGTTGTAGGAGCTATAAGGGTCAAAGACACTAGGAAAACATGGCCTACAGAATCAACTAAGCGGGGCGCGTAGGGACTCATAGAGACTGCAGCAGCAATCACAGAGCCTACGTAAGAGTTTACATTAAGCCCTTTCCATACATGCTGCAGTTGTGTAGCTTGTTTTTTTTTTCAGGATTTCTAACAGTAGGAGTGGGGTATCTTTGGCTCTTTTGCTCTTTTACCTGCTTATGGGACCCTTTTTCTCCCACTGGGTTGCTTAATTCAGCCTTCACACGAGGTTTCATGCCTTGTCTTAGTGCATCTTGATATACCATGTTTAGTTGATATCGCTTGGAGGCCTGTTTATTTCAGAACGAAAGCAAAGGAGGCTTGGGGTTTTGCTATGCTAAATACTGTGCTCCCAGAGACCCAGGTGATGTTGTGTGACCTTGCCTCTCCCCATCCCAAGTTATTTCTGCTTGGTGAATAAAGATGTCATCAGCCAGCAGCTGTGCAGAAGAGACATAGGTGGGGTTTAGGGTTCTTGGTATTGGGGTCAGAGGAGAATCACGTAGTGGGAAAAAGGTGAAGAGAGGAGAAGGCACCATAGGGTAAGAATCTTAAAATAATAGCCATATATATTAGCTAATTGTAGTTAAGAGCAACCCAGACAAAACATGACAAATTATATAGTGGAATTATTGGCTGGGAAATAAACATAATAGCATAGAGGACAGACATCTGCCCAGCTCTTGTGATGATTAAGGCTTATTAATAAATATAAAGGTTGTATGTGTCTTTTATCCAGGAACTAAATTGTCAAAGGCAGGGTAGAAATCCCAGATAGAGAAGAAACATTTCTGCAACATTTGGGTGGAGTCCGTCCTCCAAGTCATCATGCCCCTACCCTGCTTCTGTCAGGATATATTGTATGAGAGGAGAGTAGAGAAAACGGAATAAAAAAGAAAAGGTAATCTTCCATTTCAAAAAGAGGCCCTCTCTTTCATCCTCGTCAATGCTACTTTAAACTAATTTGTTTACTTTGGGATAAAAAGAACTGTGTCTATTTGATCCACTCATTATTTTGAGTCATGTAGCTGATCTCCTGTGTTGATTATTCATTCGTGTATTTGCTGTACTTACGGATTTAATTTATTGAATGAAGGAGTTTGTGGGATTTTTTTTTAAATGTGTTTGTTGTTTTCTCAGCTGAGAATTATTTTAATTTGTGCTAGGCATGTGTTTCTATGAAATATTCTATGTTTAATATAAAACAATACATCTGATTATTTCAGCACTAACTATTCCATAAAAAATCTAACAAATTTGGAAAGGAAAATTCACAGGGAACAATATTTAGAAAATGAGTGAACATCTAGAAGAGTTTAATTATATGATTAAAAGTTATATATAAGCTATATTAAAGAAGAGAGGAAGATATCGTGAGGGGGCACCAGTATTTAGACACTGAAATCAAATGGTTACAATTTCAAGCTTAGTCTGGGCTACATGGTGAAACTCTATCAAAAAACTAAAACAACAACAAAATGGATGCCAGTCCTTGTACATGATTGTGCTCATGTTCAATCTTTGTCTTTATAGCCTGAAGGCAAAATAAGGGGGTTAGTTATAATGCATGTCACTCAGGCCTGTGACTCACTTAGAATGTCCTCTTTCAACACATAATATCTCAACCTCTCAGTTTCCTCTTTTGTGAAAGAAAAATTAGAAGAAGAAAGAATCAATTGATAGAACAAACATGAAACTGCTTTGATGAATTTTTTAAATACCATACAGTTCAATCCTATTATTACTTTCATTAGAGATTGGACAAAACAGAGACATTCTCACTGGGAGAAGACACCTATGAGCTGCACTGAGTATGAAAATGGAAAGTTTTCAACCATAGTTATCAGAAAATTCACCAGGTTCGAGTAGAAACCTTTCCTGAATGACACAGATACAATAAAATGCTCACGCTGATGAGTGACTCCAAATAGCTAGGCTTCTCTCTGTTGCTCTCACAAAATCTGGGCAAATGTTTGTCTTAAACATCCTCAGAGGCTGATGGAACAAGGAATATTGAGCATAAGCTCTGTAGCTATGTGACATCTTAGTAACATGATATAGAGATCTCTTCACAAGGGACAAGCTTGCATTTGACATATCGTGTTTGTTCTCATTAGCCCATGAATTAAAGATTCTGAAACATTCTGTTGTCTGCACTTTATCCATTAATGTCAATAGCTTCCTGCTGTAAATGAAACTTGTTGGTTAATTATTCAGGAATATTACCATTGCTACCCATAAGCATCAAAGTACTTATGAAAAAAAGACTCTAAAAAATGTCATCTACACAAACATTTTTGGCATCTTCAATGCTATTTTGAGTAAATATTACAGTTTGATTTCTTTTCTTTGACATCTTCCCTTAAACTAATAGTGTGGGAATTCTATGAATTTTGAAACAAATAATTTCTGATAAATATCACCTTAGTTATTTGTATGAAATGTCCCCATAAATTATAGATACTTGAATACTTGGTCCCCAATTGGTAGTTATTTGAGGAAAATTAGGAAGTGTGGCCATGCTGGAGAAAGTATAGCATTGGGGGCCAGCATTGGGGTTTCAAAAGATTTGCTCCATGTGGGGATGTGGAGCTAGTGCTCTCTATTCCATTTTTGTGTGAAGATGGGCCTTTCGGCTGCTATTCTAGCACCATTCTGCCTGCCTGTTGTCAGCTCCCCTACCCTCGGGATGACGGACTCCGGTTCCTCTGGAACCATAAGCTCCAAATAAACTCTTTCCCTGTAAGTTGCTTTTGTCATAGTGTTCTATCACAGCAACAGAAATGTAACTAATTCAGGCCCACTCCAGGTTCTTAATAGTTGGAATAAGTATTTTTGGAGGAGGGTTAGGAAAGGGCATGAACCATCTCCTGTCTATGCCCACCAGGTAGAAGAATGAAATATCTTTGCCTCATGTTTAAATTAAAAAAGGACAGACAAACACACTAGCAGACTAGCATTTTAGGTGCCCCCTGGTAAAACAGGCACATTGTGTTATTTATTCTTATCAGAAAGATTCTGCTGGTCTCAGGATTAACACACACACACACACACACACACCACATTCACTCTCCTAAGACAAAAAGGCAAAGCAAAAATGCAAATCAGTCACACACCTGACATGCCTAGTGACAATATATGAAAAATGAAAAGAGCAATAAGCAATAAAAACCTTATCCATGTTTGGGAAATGTGATATATATATATATATATATATATATATATATATATATATAAATAAAACAAATGTCCAGTGAAATGTAGAGATTGAAATAAGGCAAGAACATGGTGATAGTGAATGAGAAAGAGGTTGAGGTGAGGAAACAAGATGTGATAATTTTCCTAAAATTTATTATTCATAAGATGATACTAAACTTTCATACACATCATTTTTAAAATTAATATATCATCACCTTAAATAACCAACCTTGGCTCCAATGTATCATTGCATAGCAGTAAAACATCCAGCGCCTGCATACCAACAGACTAGACATTTTTGAAGGGCACCAAAGAATTTATGTGGTTGACTTTTTTGTGTATATAGGGGTAGGGACATTGTCTGTTGGGTTTTGGAGAGACAAAGATTCATTGATGTATCCCTAGCTGGCTAAAGACCTACTATGTAGACTAGGGTGGCTTTGAACTCACAAAGCTCTGTGTGACTATACCTTGCAAGTGCTGAGCTCGCAGAAGTGCACACCAGACCCAGGTGATCATTGCTTTTGTTTTCATCTTTTTGAAAGACGGAAGAATAGAACCAGTAAATATAGACAATTTTTTAGTCAGTATCAATTTACCATAACTTATGTAAAAACCAGATCTGAAACCAGTACAGAAAGTAAATCTTTTGTCTCAATTGGATTCCTTCACAAGTTCAATAGCTCAATAAAGATGGAAATGAGCAAACGACTTTATGAATGTGGGTAACATGGGGTAAAATTGTACCTAAAATGAAAAATACGACTGGGAAATCTATCTTTTCCCCCCATAAAATACCACTCTCTCCATCATTATAAGTTGCTTTGTCTGTCTGAACTTTTAGAAATGCAATGTGTCATGTATGGTGTACACACTCTGCTTAGCTTACTCATCAAATATTTATTGAGCCCTTGCACATGTCAGGCATCTAAGATTCAATGTGGTTTAAAAGAATACATATAATGAAGGAAAATATCCTTAGATAAACACAGAGAAGAATTATAAAAATAAGATATTAAAATCAGGATACAGGGAGAAAACTAAATTTGACTGACAGTTTGAACAACCAGAAAACAACACTAAAGTCTAAAATGGCCACTTGCAGTCTTAACAGTTAGGGCTGAGGATGTTATCTTTCTTGGAGTTGATTGAAGGGCAATTCCTTCAATGCTAACACATCGGAATCTGTAGTAGGTTTC
This sequence comes from Rattus rattus, assembly GCF_011064425.1. Lineage (NCBI taxonomy): Eukaryota > Metazoa > Chordata > Mammalia > Rodentia > Muridae > Rattus > Rattus rattus. Next base: position 12,935,504 of record NC_046168.1, on the reverse strand, counting down.
CAAAGTCATAATCTGGTTCCAACCCTAGCTATGCCAAGCGATGTCCCTGAAACTCATGACACTGGGGACAGCTTATCTAGAATAAAAGGAGAAAATAAACAGTGTGTGAAGATGGGGACAGGTGGTTGAAATCCCCTGGACTTTTGTGTCTAAAATACTGGGAAGACCATCAGTCATAATGTTGACATTGATCATTGGGAATTTAAGAACTATAGAATTAGGCTGTTGTGAAGGAAGGTCCTGAAAAATCTCTGTCTCAAATAGACTTTGAAATAAAGTTTGCAATACAGAAACCACCCTAGAAGTTATAATCCTAGTGAAAAAAATGAAAATGTGAGGTCTTTGTTCAACATTTATGGATAATTAATAAGAATTCTTAACTCAGGAAAACAAAAGTCAGAAGGAAAGGCCAGGCACAGGATCCTTCTGAGTGGTAAGATGAAGGTAATATTACAAAACCATAAGCCTATGACACAAGTCACATTATAATACATCAGGCATGAAGTAGCAATTGTGCACTAGTGAGACATACCTGGCATGCTGACTTCCAAAGAAAGGATCTGTAGTGGTTCGGCTGAGGTACAAAATCAGTGAGGTTTCCTAGCCCTGATGATGGTCCACACCTGTGCAGTGACAGGTCTTTCAAGAATATCGACAAGTGGAGCTGGGGAGACCGAACTCAGAGAATGGGTGTGAAGCCACATACTTCAAGTGGAACGGAAGTGATGTAGTGGAAAGGGTACATTTTAGGTTCCAGGTTACTCGGTGGGTGCCATGTTCCTTGTCTGTAGGATCAGATCACTGAAAACCCAATAAAACCTGTTTCCATTTTAATGTGATGGAAAATCTGGGGGAGAGAGCTGGATTCTCAGAAGTTCAGACAATCCTGAGAGGACAGGTGAGACCACCACTTCTGTTCACATTCCTGGCCCAAGATGAACCCTCCTGGAGCCCTCTGGACACAGTAACAAAGGAGCAGTCTGAGATAGGATCCTTCCGGTTTCTGCCTGTGCACGGAGTTGACACTGTGACACAGCTCTCTGTACCCAAATCCTGCTGGAAGAAAGTCAGTCTCCAGGAGTGCTAATACATAGGCTTACTGGAGAGTTAAGCTACTGTCAAAGACAACAATACCAGCTAACACCAAGGATAAGCAGATGGTGAGAGGAAAGGGCAAGAACTTAAGCAACAGAAACCAAGGCCACTTGGAATCATCAAAACCCAGTTCCCCAACCACAGCAAGCCCTGGATACCTTAACACACAGTAAAAACAAGATTTCGATTTAAAATCACAACTCATGATGATGTTAGAGGACTTTAAGAAGGACATAAATAACTCTTAAAAAATATAGTACAACATAGATAAATAGGTAGAAGCCTTTAAAGAGGAAACACAAAAATCACTTAAAGAATTACAGGAAAACACAATGGAACAGGAGAGGAAATTGAAAAAAAACAACCAGGATCTAAAATTGGAAATAGAAACAATAAAGAAATCACCTAGAGAGACAACCCTGGAGATAGAAAACCTAGAAAAAAGAGATTAGGAGTCATAGATGCAAGCATTACGAACACAAGAGATAGAAGAGAGAATATCAGGGGCAGAAGATAACATAGAAAATATTGGCACAATAGATAGGACAATGCAAAACACAAAAAGCTCCTAACCCAAAACATCCAGAAAATCCAGGACACAATGAGAAGATCAATCTTAAGGATAATAGGTATAGAAGAGAGCGAAGATTGCAAACTTAAAGGGTGAGGAAAGATCTTCAACAGAATTATAAAAGAAAATGCCCCTAACCTAAAGACAAAGATGCTAATAATCATATAAGAAGCCTACAGAAATAGATTGGACCAGAAAAGAAATTTCTCCTGTCACATAATAGTCAAAATACCAAATGCACAAAACAAGAAAAGAATATTACAAGCAGTAATGGAAAAAAGTCAAGGAACATATAAAGGCAGACCTAACAGAATTGCACCATAATTCTTACCAGAGACTATGAAAGCCAGAAGATCCTGGGCATATATCATATAGACCCTAAGAGAACACAGACCTCTATATCCAGCAAAACTCTCTATTAACATAGATGGAGAAACCAAGATATTCCATGACAAAACCAAATTTACACAATATCTTTCCACGAATCCAGCCCTGCAAAGGATAATACATGGAAAACTCCAACACAAGGAGGAAACAAACCCTGGAAAAAACATGAAAGTAATCTAATTTTACCTAACCCAAAAGACGATGGGCACACAAACATAATTCTACCTCTAACAACAGAAAAAGGAGGAAACAACAATCATTGGTTCCTAATATCTCTCAACATCAATGGACTCAATTTCCCAATAAAAAGATATTGACTAACAGACTGGATATGTAAAGAGGACCCAGCATTTTACTGCATTCAGGAAACACACTTTAGTGACAAAGACAAACACTATCTCAGAGTAAAAGGCTAAAGAGCAATTTTCCAAGAAAATGGTGTGAAGAAACAAGCTCGAGTAGCCATTATAATATGAAATAAAATAGACTGTCAACCAAAAGTTCCCAAAAAAGATAAGGCAGGACACTTCATATTCATCAAAGGACAAATTCACCAAGATGAGCTCTCAATTCTGAATGTCTATGCTCCAAATGCAAGGGCATATACATTCATGAAAGAAACCTTCCTAATGTCAAAGCATACATTGTACCTCACACAATAATAGTGGGAGACTTCAACACCTCACTCTCATCAGTGGACAAATCATGGAAACAGGAACTAAACAGGGACATAGAAACACTAACAGAAGTTATGAACCAAATGAATTTAACAGATATCTATAGAAGATTTCATTCTAAAGCAAAAGAATATACCTTTTTCTCAGCACCTCATGGTACCTATTCCCTAATTGACCATATAACCAGTCAAAAGCAGGCCTCAACAGATACAAGAAAATTGAAATAATCCCATGCATCCTACCAGGTCACCGCGTACTAAAGCTGGTCTTCAATAACAACAAAAAATGACAGAAGGCCCACATACACACGGAAGTTGAACAACGCTCTACTCAATGATTACTTGATCAAGAAAGAAAGTGAAGAAAAATTAAAGACTTCTTAAAATTTAATAAAAATGAAGGCACAGCATACCCAAACTTATGGGACACAATGAAAGCAGTGATAAGAGGAAAACTCATAGTTCTGAGGGCCACAATTACTCTTATACCTAAACCACACAAAGACCCAACAAAGAAAGAGAACTTCAGACCAATTTCCCTTATGAATATTGACAAAAATACTCAGTAAAATTCTAACAACCTGAATCCAAGAACACATCAAAACGATCATCCACCATGATCAAGTAGGCCTCAAACCAGGGATGCAGGGATGGTTTAATATACAGAAAACCATCAATGCAATCTACTATGTAAACAAACTAAAAGGAAAAAACACATGACCATCTCATTAGATGCTGAGAAAGTATTTGACAAAATTCAACACCCCTTCATGTTAAAAGCCTTGGAAAGATCTGGAATTCCAGACCCATACCTAGACATAGTAAAAGCAATATACAGCAAACCAGTAGCCAACATCAAACTAAATGGAGAGAAACTTGAAGCATACAGACACCAAACCCAGACAATATTGCTGATGCCAAGAAGTGCATGCTGACAGGAGCCTGATATAGTTGTCTCCTGAGAGGCTTTGCCAGAGCATGACAAATACAGAGGTGGAAGCTCACAGACAGCCATTGAACTGAAAATGTGGTTCCCATTGGGTGAATTAGGGAAAGAATTGAAGGAGCTGAAGGGGTTTGCAAGCCCATAAGAACAACAATACCAACCAACCAGAGCTCCCAGGGACTAAACCACCATCCAAAGACTCTATACATGGACAGATCTCTGGCTCCAGCTACATATATAGCAGAGAATGGCCTTGTTGAACACCAATGGGAGAAGCCTCTGGTCCTGCCAAGGCTCAACCCATCCAGTGTATCAGGACAGGGAGGAGTGGGTGAATGGGTCAGGCAACACCCTCATAGAAGAAGGAAAGGATGTATATGGACAGGGAAACTGGCAAAGGGAATAACATTTCAAATGTAAATTAAAAAATCCAATAAAAATAAAAAATAATTTAAAAAAAACATAGATAAAAATTTTTAAAAATGTGAAAATTATTGATTCTGATTACTTTATAATTAGCTGTCATCTTTTATTACATGAAATCTCAAAATAGGTAACTATATGTATAATAAAATAAAAATTTCTTGATTTATAAAAAATAAGACAATCTAAAAATTTATTTCAGAGGCCAGGAAAATGGCTGTGTGGGTATAGGTGACTTCTTAGAATACTGATGATATGAGTGTCATCTCTGAACCATGTGTTGGGAAGAAAGAACAGACTCCCATAGGTCCTCTGATCTCCCACACATGCATGTATAATATAGACTCACAATTAATTAAGTAGTCATATTTTAAGAGATATTTTAGATACTGGATGAGGCCTAAAATGGCCTATATTCTGATCTCCATGCTATATTTGAAAATAATCAGGTACAGAAATACAGAACATGGCCAAAATCCTGGAACTTTCAAGCAGATTGGTGTCCTTACCATGCTACCCTGTTGTAAAAGAGTGACATTAAGTCATTAAACATGCCACTGTCTTCTGTAACTCTGTAGCTGAAAACCAGAAACCTCATGACAGAAATGTGTAGCTTGCAAAGAAAAGGCACTCTGTTTTATGCCACCCTGACTTGTGTTTGTTCAGTTAGAGTTCACACTGGGTATCTAAGGGACACAGATCACTGGGAATAACAATTGTGTGAAAAAGTAAAACCTGAATGGAAACAGCCAAGGTTCTCCTCTACAGTACAAGGATAAGGGAAATGCACTGTATGTCCACAAGGGTATTTTATTTAGCCATGAGAAAAAATTGTCTTTTATAGGGAGGTGTGTGGAACCAGAGACCATCACATTAAGTGAAATAAGTCAAACTCAGTTTTTCCTAATATAAACACAGAATCAACATTTGATTTTAAAAGACATTAAGTCAGAAAGAGGGATATGGTGAGAGAAGAAGGAGACGGTGTGGAATAGAGAGATGAGGAAGGGTAACATGGGCGGTAAATATGAGCAAGGCAGACGATGCATATGTGAGAAGAAGGCCTGGGGAACAAGTTCTATAATAAATCATGCAAGAAAATTAAACACTGAATAGAACAGGCAGGGATAGGCCCACAAGTTGTTTGAACTGTATATGGGAACCATAATTAAGATATAAACTTCACCAATCCAGAATCAGTTCTGTCAGAATAGGACTATTTTGAGGGAGGAGATTTTCCCAGTAGAGTTTATCTGTTTGAAAAGAGATTTGTTGGGAATAATTCTGACAACTTTCTTCTGGTTTTGCTCCTTGTGACTGAATAGGGCTAAGTCTAGCTCAACTTTTAGGCAAACATATGTCATTGAAATTTTAGCATTTATTAGAACCAGAGGGGAGTCGGAAAGCAATAGGGATAGCAATTGGAAGGTGAAATTAATTAGCATGGAGTACAATAAATATATAAAATACCTTAATGAAGTCCAGCATGTTGTACATCAACAAAATCTTAATCAAAAGGAAATGCAAGGACAAAAAGTGGAGCTGAGACTGAAGGAAAGGCCATCCAGTGACCGCCCCACCTTGAGATCCATCCCATCTGCAGACACTATACCCCAACACTATTGCTGATGCCAATACTAGGATATAGGAGCCTTGTACGGCTGTCCTCTGGGAGGCTTTGCCAGCGTCTGACTTAGACAAATGCAGATACTCACAGCCAACTATTGGTCTGAGCCTGGGGACCCCAATGGAAAAGTTAGGGGAAGGACTGAGGAGTTGAAGGGGATTGCAACACCATAGGAAGAACAACAGTGTCAACTAACCTCACCCCCCAGAGCTCCCAGGGACTAAATCATCAACCAAAGAGTACACATGGAGGGACCCATGGATCCAGCTGGGTATGTAGCAGAGGATGGCCTTATCTGCCATCAATGGGAGGGGAGGCCCTTGGTCCTGTGGAAGCTTGATGTCCCCGTGTAGGGGCTGCTGGAGGGGTGAAGCAGGAGTGGGTGGGTGGGTACGTGGGTAAGCACCCTTTTAGAGGCAAATGGAGGGATAGGGGTTTGCAGAGGGGAGACTGGGAAGAGGGACAGCGTTTGAAATGTAAATAAATAAAATAACCAATAAAAACTTGTTTCTTAAAAAAAAGAATATTTTAAAAACCAATTGAATGTTTTTTTTTTTTTAATTTTCATTATGTAGCTAAGATCTTCCTCAAAAACAAAATGAAACAGAAAACTGTCTCTTAATAATGAATCAGTTTTTTTTTTTTGTTTTTTTTTTTTTTTTTTTTTTTTGCCATAGAATTTTTGGGTAGTTTTTCCTCCTCTTTTGATTTGTACTTCTCGTCAAAGATTTAAAAGTTCATGGCTGCCTTGGGGTGGCACAAATCCACTAAAAATTATTTCTAATAGCAGTTAGCTGCCTGATAGGAACTGGGGTTTTTTTGTAGTTGTTTTTTGGTTGGTTAATTTTTTTTGCAGGGGGTAGGAGGGAGGTTGTGGGGGTTTTTTGTTTGTTTTGTTTTGTTTTTTCTGATTAAAAACTACTGAAATCAACCTTGGCAGGAGCCGGCATCACTGTTTAGAAAAGGATCCCTCTCAGAACATCCCAGTCTGTGTGATGTTAAGGACGTGATCCAGTAAAAGTTAAGCAAAGAGAGAATACCACAGGATAAAGTCTAGTTGCTAATTGATTTAGAGAATACAACAAATTAAGAGAATAAATTGGGGTTGGGGATTTAGCTCCATGGTAAAGCACTTGCCTAGCAAGCACAAGGCCCTGGGTTCGATCCTCAGCTCCGGGAAAAAAAGAGAATAAAGTTGCATGTGCTCACACAAACACACAAAACTTCAGCTGTTCATTAGGTTACGCTTGTGAAAGTTCATTGTGGAAGAATAGATAGTTCTTTCCCAGGAAAAATAATAGCCTTGTTTTGTCACATTTATAAACATCCTGAGGTCTTAGAGTTGGATTACCAAGTCAGCACTCCTGCATTCAAATGAAGGAAGCCAGGCTCAGAGCAGGAGGATGTCTTCCCTCTGGTAAGCAGGGCAGTCAGAAGCAGTCTAAATATTTCCTGAGCATCTCCAGATGTGACACTCACTTCTCTCTACCTCAGTTGTGACTAGTGATGAAGGTCAGCTACAGCAGCCTCAGGGTCTCCCTCTTCCAACCAACTCATCCTACATCTGTGTATGGAATTAATCTTCTTTGACTGACGCAGTATTATGAAGTGATTCTGGTTCCCAAGGACCAATAGTTATCCATTTGTATCCACATCAATCTATTTTCATCTGCCTGTGTTTAAGACCACATACAATCTGATAACATGCTACATATCTACTTCTAACACCAATTAATCCTAGGCAAGCACACTCTCATGGGGTCAGTTCCCAAGGCTCCATCATTTCCACTAGACCTGGTTACTGTGAACCCTAAGGGTCTACTCCTGGTTTAAACTTTCTCCAGCTAATCAAGAATGTAGTGATTACGGGATGTAGTCTTTCTACTCCACAAGTCAGAAAGTCAAAGTCCAGAAAAGTAGTAATGACATCACTTTCTAGTCAGATAAATTCAGTTTCTTAGCCCACAGGTACTACTTACAGACTGGCCAATAATAAATTCAAACACTTGATGACCTTGAGGTGCAGAAGCTCCCACGTTTCATTGCGTGAATTCTGACGGCATAGCATGTGTATTTAGCAGTGTGGAAGTTTCCTATTACACATTAAACAAAACGCCGCCTGAAGCACGTCAGCTCAGATTTAAAAGTGTGCATTATGAGCTGCAGTGTTTTTATTGGGTGTACATGATACTCTCTGCTGTGGAATCATAATGGCCAACACTGTTTTTATATGTTCCTAGTATCATTTCTCATTATCACATTAATATTTCTTGGATTGTACTGTGCTACAATTCTTATTTTAAAATGTCCTGCTTGAGTTGCTGACTTTTGAATTCATAAGATTAATAAAATGAATTTTGGCTTGATGAGGACAGAATTACCAATGTTTAGTTCTGCCATCTTGAGTTATAAGTCAGAGAGTACGGATTCCAGACGGTGGTCCTCTTTATTTTTTTTAGGATTTATTTATGGCATCAGACCCTATTACAAATGGTTGTGAGCCACCATGTGGTTGCTGGGAATTGAACTCAGGACCTCTGGAAGAGCAGTCAGTGCTCTTAACCACTGAGTCATCTCTCCAGCCTGAGTTATAAAATAAGAACGTTGATCAGTTCTTAAAAAGAGCTAAAGTACTCTTATATCCTATGGTATCAAATGCTCTTCCAATATTTAATGTTTTATGTAAAATAAATAATTACAACCATTTATTAGTATGAATTTTAGGTTTTGTCTTTAGTAAGTGGTAAAATTATGAAAAAAACTGGAGATAAACTTCGCACTTATTGTCATTTTTATTTATTTTCATTTACATATCTATCTTATATAGTCCCATACTCAAGGTCTTGTAGAGCTTTCTCAGGCAAAAAGTGGTTATAAATTGTACTAAGTTGGTTTCTGTTGTTACGACCAACTCCATGGCCAAAGGCAACTTTGGGGGATAGGGCTTGTTTGGATTACAAGTTACCAGGATAAGGACACCAACCCACTCACAAACCTTTCAACCCAACATTTGTCCTGTCTACAAGAAATGTAGTGATAGGGAACGGAATAGAGACTGAGGAAATGACTAACCAATGACCAGAAAAACTTAAGACCCATCCCCTAGACAAGCAACAACTCTGATACTATTAATGAAACTCTGCTGTGCTTGCTGACAGGAACCTAGCATAAGCGTCCCCTGAGAGGCCCTACCTAGCAGCCGACTGAAGCAGACACAGAGAGACCCATAGCCAAACACTGATGGATTTCGGGGACTCTTATGGAAGAGTTAGGGGAAGGATTGAGTTTCCTGAAGAGGATAGAAATTCCACAGGAAGACCAACAGAGTCAATAACCTGAACGCTTGGGAGCTCTCAGGGACTGAACCACCAACAAAAGAGCATTCACAGGTGCACAGAGCATACATATACCAAGGCCCCCAGCACATGTGTAGCTGATGTGCAGGTCATCATTCATGTGAGTCCCCCAACACTTGGAGCTCAACAACTGGACCTGGGGCTGTAGCCAAAGCTGTTGCCTGTCTGTGGAATCCATTCCCCAACTGGACTACCTTGTGTGGCCTCAACGGGAGAAGATGTGTTTAACCCTGCAGAGACTTGAAGAGCCAAGGTGGGGGAGGGGGAAACTCAGGGATCCCCCAACCCTCTCAGATGAAAAGGGGAGGAAGTAGGGACTCTGTGAGCAGGGACTAAAAGGGGGCAGCAATCAAGATCTAAAATTAATAAATAAATTAATTAGTGGAGGAAAAAGCAGAACACCAATGTGCATAAAATAAAAAACCATAGGAAAACGATTTTTAAGAAGTTTCTTGATAAGAAGAAAAAAGTACCTTTCATCACATGTTTGGGGAGACTGTGCTTTGGGAGGCATTACTTCCTACATATAATAAATTTCTCTCTCTTCTGTTTGCACAATATTAAATAGACTGATACCCCGAAAAGTACTCTCACCCCAGTCTGCCTGGCTGAGGATTCAGTCACGGTCACTTGGCTCTGCAGGACTCCAATTTTACAATGCAATGGCATTAATAAATGTACCTAACCCACAAAGTTAGGTGGCAACCTTCTGCATGACCACAACTGAGTTTCTTGGAGGTCCACCCACAAATCTCTGCCAAGACCATGCGGACACAGTAAAACCCAGTATGCTCGAGTACCTTCACCGCTGCTTGTCTGGGGGATTTCTACTTAGCCTAAGAGACAGCAAGTAGCCTTGTTTGTCATGAATGGGCTGTGGACCTGCCCCTTCTATCATCTCTTCTTAAACTGAAAGTTACAAATTACTTTAAAGCCAAATACAATATAATGCAGGGGGGAATTATTTTACTTCATATTATTTTGCAGTGGCATTTTACTTAATCTGATACTAAATGCTAAAATAAAACGTTTTTATGTTTAAAGCTTTCAGTTATATTTGAAATTATTTCCGAATACTTGCCCTTTCGTACAACAGTCTGTATAAAACACCCTCACAAAACTGGCCGTAGTAACGTCTGTACTCATTTCCAAAGCAAATTATAAAACCAGGGACAAGCACAGTGCGGCAAACAGCACTAACTAGAGGACAGCGTCTCCACCCATGTCTCCCAGCCCATCACATCGTACCAAACAAAACAAGACATTCTATTTTTTTTTATAAGTTTTCATTACTATAATAGTTTTAGGATGATGTCTAGCCAGGATTGGTTGCTAAACATTTCATATATTTACTTGGCAATTTAAATTTATCTGATCACCCTCCTATTTGCATATTAGGTCTACAGTCTTAGAGGTGTTAACCACACAGACTAGCAGTCTGGGAAGCAGGACTAGTGTTTTAAGGTTTATTCCATGTTGTTGTAGCTGAAGCTAAACAACAGAGGTTTGGGAAAGACCCATTCGCATGCCCTGTGCACTCATTCACTTATGAAGTTCTCTTCTGCAGCTGGTGGTTCTCATTTCATTCCTCAAGGCCCAGTTTAAAGGTGTAGGTCACGCCGTGTGTTTCCAAAGGAGTGCCATCTCAAAAGTTTCAATCTTGTGTGAGTATAAGGTGAAAAACCATGAAGCTGTCTCACATGTATCTCTCCTTGTACATTATAGAGTCCATGTTTTTACCTGCTCTGTGTCTACCAGCATACCAACTCAGCTACTAGTTTTTATCCATATAATTAATGGAATACAGCAGAGTCCCACATTTACCACTTAATACATCTTCTACAAATATTTGTTGAGTAATCATATTTCTATAGCATACATAACAATGTGCATCATTTCTCATGAGTTCTGGTATTTTTTACTCTATTAGTACTAATAGCAATCAAAATCAAGAATCCACTTAGTAAATTAGGAAAATTGGAGCTCAGAGACATACAGTATTTTGACAAAAATTATATAGTTGCTGAATGGGAAGAGAGGATTTGATCTTAACCTTTCTTGACTGTAATGGTAGCGTACATCTCACAACAATAGCATGCTAGAAAGTTTCCTGGCTATGGGGACCACTGTGTTCTTTGTTTTAGTGTACCCAATCCCACTGGTGTGCATAGCTTTAACTGTGACTGCTAAGATATCATGAACTAAGGTCTTGAACAGATCTCGTTAATGTCTCAGAAACTATGTCCGTCCTGTCAACCTAAACATTCAACTGCTAATGCACATTTGGCTTACCCACACTGTTCTGAAGAGAGTGTTAAGCAGCATTTAATGGAGAAGGGGAAATAATTTGATCTTAGCTGTGGAAAGGCCGAGCCAGTCTGAAATTTTTAAAAAGCAAAAGAGAAGAGAGCAAATAGCATGCATCATCCTAAGCAGATTTGCGCAGCCAGTGCCAAGAGCTCCTGTCACGGGAGAAAATAGACTGGCGCTACACAGAATCAGAAGAGGAGCTGTCAAGACAGGATGATTTGAGGCGCTCTGAAAGCCTTCATTTGCCTAAAAATACTTTCCCTTCTGACCTCCCAACCACCAGTGCAAAAAATTTTTTGAGTTTAAAAATCAAAAGTTTTTTTTTTAACAGCCGTATCTGTTATCCTTGAGGAATGAACCCTGCGTTCCTGTAGGAAGACTGTGCAATGCTGCCATCCAGTTAGCGAGGGTAAAATAATAAACTTTTAAACATTTAAAGTGCATTGCTCCCTGGGGAAAGGACAAGCCAACAAGGGTTCAAGAGCTTTGCTCCATCAATTCACTGTTCCTGAGCCTTACTCATTATAGTGGTGTCTATAAAGACTATACTGAATATTCAGAAAGTAAAGAATCATTTAAGATGTGACAAATAGCAATCCACTGTGGACACGATATCCTGCAGAGCAGACCACCTCGTGTGAGCTTCAGTAACCCCCAGCTCAAATTCTCTGCTCTCAGAAATGTTGATAGGAACCCTTGCTGTTTATAGAACAGATCTCATAAATTTACGATAAGGACGGTGTTCAAAATATCATGAGAGTTGTCGCCTTTAAAGTTTTAATATCTTATGCGATGCCTTTAAACACAAAAGCTAATATGTAGCTGAGCGTGGGTACTCACCCAAAGCATCACCGTTTTGGAGGTTGAGACAAAAGAATTGAAAAATCCAGGCCAATTTGGCTGTAGTCCAGTTCACACAGAAAAGGCTAATTTATTTCATTTATCCCACAAGTTATACTGGTCAGGTACTATGCAATATAGCTTGACCTCTACTTAAACATAGAAGTCTGTATGATATTAGGAAGAACCCTACAAAGAAATGAGGAAACATCTAAGGTGAACAGAAAGGAGCTAAGGTTATTAATAGTTTCTCTGGGATCCTGCAGCTGCCCAGTGGGAGCTCAGTTCGATTCACTTGGTTCTATTACACCAGTTTATGAAAGACTGCTATTATCTGGCTGGTATTCAGATTCTCAAGTTGTAATTACCTGTAATTTCTCTGAAGTTTTATAGGTGTTACATGAATTGAAAATACGAAAACAGTATATCAAGTACTTTATTTCCTTTTTCCTTTTTCAAAGAAAAGGCAATCCTTTAGCACTGGAAAAATATCATTCACCCCAAAATTTTACAGTGTTGATTGATAATGTTAGGGCTATTTTATTTTCTTAAACCAAGTGGATGACAATGCGAGGAACAGCATCTATAATCTGTGAGTCAACAGATAGCATGTGTTCCTCTGCCTTAAAAACAAGGAGAGAAACGAGACGCAGCATCAGGCCCTCTTCTGCTCTGGAGCTGCTGGTGTCTTGGGGTATACTGTCTAGATATACCAAGTGCACTATGGGTATACTTTCTAGGTATACCAAGTACACTATGGGATATGCTTTCTAAGTGTACCAAGTGCACTATGGGGTATACTTTCTAAGTGTACCAAGTAACTATGGGGTATACTTTCTAAGTATACCAAATGCACTATGGGGTATACTTTCTAAGTATACCAAGTACACTCTGGGGTATACTTTCTAAGTATACCACTATGGGGTATACTTTCTAGGTATACCAAGTGCACTATGGGGTATGCTTTCTAGGTATACCAAGCACACTAGGGGTATACTTTCTAAGTATACCAAGCACACTATGGGTATACTTTCTAGGTATGCCAAGCACACTATGGGTATACTTTCTAAGTATACCAAGCACACTATGGGTATACTTTCTAAGTATACCAAGTACACTATGGGTATGCTTTCTAGGTATACCAAGTACACTCTGGGTATACTTTCTAGGTATACCAAGTACACTCTGGGTATGCTTTCTAAGTATACCAAGTACACTATGGGGTATACTTTCTAAGTATACCAAGTACACTATGGGGTATGCTTTCTAAGTATACCAAGTACACTCTGGGGTATACTTTCTAGGTATACCAAGTACACTATGGGTATGCTTTCTAAGTATACCAAGTACACTATGGGTATGCTTTCTAAGTATACCAAGTACACTCTGGATTTCACATCTGCATATACCCTTTTCTTCCTTTACCTTGAACCTGATTATCCATTTTCTGTTCTAAATTAGGGACCTATCCTTAAATATCTGCTTTTCTTTCATCTCACAGTAAGCCCATCAGGAGCCTTTGTCCCTTTTCAGTTATCTCCTGAATCCATACTTTTTCCCATCAGTGAAGATGTGATGTGGGAGACAACTACCCCACCTGCTTTGACATGAATTCATCCAAGGATGACGACGTCCTGGTGTTCAGACTGAGGGCCAGAACAATCCAGGTCAGAACCAGTTCCTGGTTGCTGGGCTGCCAGCTTTATGCAGACTTCAAACCAAAGCTGTAATCCTGCATCTTCTAACGCCATCTCTCCTCACCAGACACCGGCAGCCTTAGTCTTTTCTCTGGGCTTCACATGTGCCAAATGAACTCCTACACTTTCTATTTCCTGTCTTCACAGTTCTTATATAATCTAACAGGCTATCAGATTTGGTTATTTATTTATGCTGTTTGTCTCCAACAGTAAAATACAAACTTTGTGGGAGGCCCTGTGACTTACAGACCAGGGGCTCAACCCAGTAAATCAATCTCTTCTTCTGTGATAGCAGCTTGTAATTTTTAAAAGACAAATTAAAATGTTGACTCTACCTGCTGATGAAGTTCAACATCCATTGCAGGAAAACAGCTATCAATAAACATCAATTAAATGCTAAGTTATCAGTGCCATTAAAAGCACATTCAAAATATTCTATATATCACTGTCCCTTTATACCATTTTCTTTTTCTTTTAAAACTGTCCACCATGTTTTTTGTTCCTTTATTAACTTGAGTATTTCTTATTTACATTTTGAATGCTATTCCCTTTCCCAGTTTCCAGGCCAACATCACCCTAACCCCTCTCCCTCCCCTTTTATATGGGTGTTCCCCTTCCCATCCTACCCCCATTACCGCCCTCCCCCCAACAATCATGTTCACTGGGAGTTCAGTCTTAGCAGGACCAAGGGCTTCCCCTTCCACTGGTGCTCTTACTAGGATATTCATTGCTACCTATGAGATTGGAGCCCAGGGTCAGTCCATGGGTAGTGGCTTAGTCCCTGGAAGCGCTGGTTGGTTGGCATTGTTGTTCATATGGGGTCTCGAGCCCCTTCAAGCTCTTCCAGTCCTTTCTCTGATTCCTTCAACAGGGGTCCCATTCTCAGTTCAGTGGTTTGCTGCTGGCATACGCCTCTGTATTTGCTGTATTCTGGCTGTGTCTCTCAGGAGCGATCTACATCCGGTTCCTGTCAGCCTGCACATCTTTGCTTCATCCATCCTGTCTAATTGGGTGGCTGTATATGTATGGGCCACATGTGGGGCAGGCTCTGAATGGGTGTTCCTTCTGCCTCTGTTTTTAATCTTTTTGCCTCCCTATTCCCTGCCAAGGGTATTCTTGTTCCCCCTTTTAAAGAAGGAGGAAGCATTCACATTTTGATCATCCGCCTTGAGTTTCATTTGTTCTAGGCATCTAGGGTAATTCAAGCATTTGGGCTAATAGCCACTTATCAATGAGTGCATAGCATGTGTGTTTTTCTGTGATTGGGTTACCTCACTCAGGATGATATTTTCCAGTTCCATCCATTTGCCTATGAATTTCATAAAGTCATTGTTTTTGATAGCTGAGTAATATTCCATTGTGTAGATGTACCACATTTTCTGTATCCATTCCTCTGTTGAAGGGCATCTGGATTCTTTTCAGCTTCTGGCTATTATAAATAAGGCTGTTATGAACATAGTGGAGCATGTGTCTTTGTTATATGTTGGGGCATCTTTTGGGTATATGCCCAAGAGAGGCATAGCTGGGTCCTCAGGTAGTTCAGTGTCCAATTCTCTGAGGAACCTCCAGACTGATTTCCAGAATGGTTGTACCAGTCTGCAATCCCACCAACAATGGATGAGTGTTCCTCTTTCTCCACATCCTCGCCAGCATTTGCTGTCACCTGAGTTTTTGATCTTGACCATTTTCTTATGAAGGGAGATATAAAGATTTTTTTATGAGTTATATTTTGAGGTTGAAAATTTATTTATTTTTTCTGCTTTTTTGTTGTTAGTTTTAGTTCTTAAACAAAAGATATATGGACAGAAAAGTTGGTCCACTTGTTCACTACAACTGAACTCTGCCCTGATTTTGGAGCTTTGCCCTAGGCTCTGAGTTGCTAGCAATCTTTATAGATACAATGGCTAAAACTACCTAAAGGTCAATGCTGGATCATACTAATTTACAAATGTGCGGTTTATAGGAGCCAGTGTTTTCAATTATCCTTGGAGGATGCCTCATTATCATCTAGGGGAGCTGATGAAGCAGTTGCAATGAGTACCAAATTTCAGAGAGGCGCTCTGTCAGCGGGATGCTTGCCTAAAATGAGCAGTGCAGTGAACTCAGTTCTCAGAACCACACTAAGCCAGTTCTAGTGGCACTTGTAATCTTAGCATTCAGGAGGTGGAGACAGAAGAAACAGGAGATAGAGGTGATTATTGGCTACATAGTGAGTTCCAGATCAGTCTTTGATACGTGAGAATTCTTTTTTTTTAATCTAAGCAAGGTGGTGGTGATAATCTGGTTAACCCCAGCATTTGGGAGGCAGAGGCAGGCAGATCTCTAAGTCTGAGGCCAGCTTGGTCTACAGAGTAAGTTTATGAGGTTCAAAGCTACACAGAGAAACCCCATCTTGAAAAAGCAAACAAAAGATCTAAAGAAATAATGCCCTTTCAAATATAACACGGCAATAAAATTTTTAAATGAATTTTTTAATGTGATGATTTCAGTGATTAAATTAACCAAAAGAAAAAACAAGCATTCATTTATATGGTAACCATGTATAGAAAAGAATAGAATACTTATATAAAATAGAATATGATTGTAGACTAACATTTCTCAATATTTTCCTCACTGGTTAGTTACTAATGCAAATGTAAGTTTTCTAAATGTAATTATGATAACATAAGCATGCATCTTGATGAGACACCCTATAGGAACATTAATGTCACTGACAATCCAGCATTAAATTAAAACTCCTTGATATCTGCTTCATAACTTTTCATGCAAAGTGCATATACTTTGTAGACATGAACAGTCAGGGCTGGAGCTTGAGCTCGGCAACAATGCCTTCTAGATGTACTTCTCTGGGCTCGGTTTTGTGCGGTGTCAAACCAATAACACAGTATGAATGCCAAGATGTTACACTTGCTTTAAAAATTCTTTCTCATACTATCGATTTATTAGTTGTACAGTCCATTCTATGAAAAGCAAGATTCTAAATTGTCATAGCTTCAGCCTCTAGAAACCCACAGGCTAAAAATGCTGCAGGTGTTTGGACACCAGGATTGGTGAATCAGGTGCAGGGTTTTTGACACAAGAAACGTAGAAGAAACATTGTCTGGTTTGTTATGGGGTATATCACCACAACAAAATAATCATAAGCATTTCAGTAAGGCAGAGGTAAGATTATACATGGATTGGTAACTACTGTGATTAGTTACTATAAGGATGTGAAATATTGACAGGAATATTGAATTAGACATACCACAGACCTCATTCACAGTTAGCTAGACTCCAGACTGCTGGTCATAATGGGTTCCTGATTAGCAATACAGTTCACCCAGAAACCACACTTTGCAGACCATCCATGAAAATGTTTCTCCTCCTCCTCCTCCTCCTCCTCCTCCTCCTCCTCCTCTCCCTCCTTCTTCTTCCTTTTTTCTTTCTCCTCCTAATGCTTTTCTTCCTTTTCTTTCTCCTTCTCTTATTCTTATTCATATTATTCTTATTATTTTTCTTTTCTTTAAGCTGCTTTCAGCAAGTGGTTTAAACTTGATCACAAACACACACACACAGACACACACACACACACACAATATGCAAACATATATGTGAGCCAAGCATTCATCTATATAAGATAAAATAAATATTTTTTAAAAACTCATAAGGTAATCAAGAAAGATAGGGGCTTCAGAAACAAATGTATATGTGGGTAATGGTTTTAGTGTAGCTAATGTTCTAGATGTTCTTAGACAGTGGTTCTGGCTGGAACCATTCTTCAGTACGAACACCTTGAATCCTGAATTCCTATATCTTGGAAACAAGGTTCACAGATGAATTAATTCACTTAAGGGGACACACAGCTGAACACATAAAGAAAATGAAATTGAGTTTCTTCTGGCTTGTTCTGAATTTCCTGTATTGACTTTTGTTTCTGCCTGGACCCTCTCATAAAGCTTATTTTGCATGTCACATTGAAGGAGAGAACCCTGATTATCACTTGCTAAAGACTAAAGTTGCCAAAAACTTTTCAGACACAGAGAAATAAGGTCTGTGGTATTGTTACAGCTTCAGCATAGTAACAAGGATCAAAGTTGAGTTCAGGACTCATGGACAAATGACAGCCAAACAGAGAGCAGAAAAGAGAACTGAAAAGAATAAAAATGTTCAATATTCATAGAAACACATAGAGTTCTTGTATAGACTAGTTTGACCCTGCATTGTGTTATATATTTCATTTTGATGATATATTGTATTCTGTGCCTGCTTAACCCTGAATAACTATTTGAAATGTATATCACATATGTGTATGTCTCTATGAATTAGATGTATTCTACTTACATAAACAAAATTGGCAAAACTACTTACATAACACAGTTTCCAGCAGATTTATTTCTGTCTGCCTGTGATAGGCTGTACCTCCTACCATTCTAAATGTGGCACATGTACATTTTAATTGGAATAAATTACATTTAATCTTATGCAAAGAATATTGAAGCATGTGATAACTTTAAGCATAAAGAGGAATGTAAAATAAGAACTGGGAATCATTTCCTTTAAAAACTACAATGCCCTTCTATGTTCAATTTCTCAAAGGCATTATTAGCAAATTTACCTAAGTTTGAATTTGATCTTTCTTGGTGAGGAGAACATTCTAAACTTTCTAGGAGCAGAGGAGCAACAGAGATGTAGGCCTTAGAACCTTGATGAAAAGTGTGTTCTGAAGTTACCAGCCTAAGACTGAGCTGCACCTGGCAGAAGATGATTGGCAGGAGCACACATGCACATCGTGTAAGAGTGCATGCTTTATAGTAAATTGTCGTAAGTGTACAGTCAACGTTACAGTTTCTCAAAATAGTCCTGGACTGTAACTAACAAGTCTTTCCTTACTCTCTCTTGTAAGGGAATGACACTCACCATTACACCAACAATGCACTGCTTCTAACTCTTACATTATGAGAAGTGTCTGTTTTCATGGTAAGTTATATGATCATCTAATGAAAGGAAAATAAGAGAATAAGACTTCAACTGGGACATTCTGCTTCTGCTAAAAAAAAGAGAAAGAAAAAGAAAAAGAAAACCAATGCAGACAGAGCACAGTAGCAGCAGATGCCTCCTTGTTCTCCTTGTTGCCATGCTGTTGCCACTGATTGAGTTCCCTCCCCCACTGCATCCTAAAATGTAAGTAAGGAGAGCAAATGAGACACTGAGACCACACTGAGCAGCTAGAGCTCTCAGCTCAAGTCCATTGTTGAGTCTCCATAGGCTTTTCAATCATTTTTCAACTCTGATTGCCCAATGCTCTCCTCCTCCTGGTACTTCTGCACAGCTGGGGAGAAATTAAAATAGAGATTTTCACAGATACACTCTCAACTAGGAGCTGTAGTTAGACGGCTGACTAGATAGGCCAAGGTTTCCAGCCTAAATATAGCTGGAACATAATGTGCTATATGACTTGTTTCAAAAGATGTGTGGTGGGGTTCAGTATCTACTAAGACCTTCTGACCTAAAGGTGTTAGGTTGTCTAGAGAAAGGATATTTATAGGGATGGAATACACACAAGTGCCTGGGTTCCATTTCCCTGTGATGTGACTATTTCAATAATATATGTTGTTGACTAAGAGAGATAAATATCTTACTGATTATCCAATACAATTGACTTACTTTATAATCTGACCCCTTCCAACAGAAAATTGGGGGCTTAGAAAAATGTACAGTGAAGAAAGAACGTATGTCTGCTATTCACTCCCAGGTGATGAAAATTTGACTCTTGGCAACCCTATGTTTTTAGGTCTTTTTATTTTTAAATATTAGATGTAGTTTGTATATGATATGTTAAAATTTAAATAGTAAAGACTATAACAAAAATCACTTAGCCTACTCTTCCCAACCCTCTTTTTGCATAAAATTTTGGTCAACTACTCTAAAGCTAACTAATTACGTTTACTTTGTAAAACTGCTTATGACTTTATCACCTTAATTTTATTATGCATATGCACATACAGAATTACATTTATGTGTCATCTATAACGTATAGGGTACTACCAGTTCAAAATATATGCAAAGTACTACTCACTCTATGGAAACTTTCTGAATATCTCTCCCAGATGACAAACTAGTTTGTTGTTATTTGTGTCATAAGCATGAATGAGTAGCTTTACTATTTACTAGGGATGAATTGGTCCAAGAAAAGAACACATGAAGAAAGACATTTGCACATACGAATTGGAAGAGTTGGTGTTGGTAAAATGTGGCCCAGCAATATCTATCTATTGGGTACAAACATTCCTTCCCTGAAATACCAAGGGTATTTATAGAACTGGAAAAAGTCAAACAATTAAGTTCACATGCAGCCACTAAAAATACCTCAAAAGCCAAACTGAGAAAAAGAGAAAAACAGAAGCAGTTCTCTATTTGATGTAAAAAAATTTCTAGAATTCTTTAGTAATCACAGCATACAAAACAAATACCATGAACAAAACAAACAAACAGGAAGAATGATGGGACCAAATAGAGTTTGTAGAAGTAAACAGAAATGTCTATTAAGAGATTAGAGAATGCATTAGGAAAATATTGATATTTTCAATGAGTGGTGCTTGAAAAATTGAGTATCTACATGTTCTAGAATGACATTAGACCCCTATCTCTTGATAGCTCCAAACATCCATTCTATATCAATTTAAAACTTGAATGCAAATCCTTGACTATGAAACTGTTGGGAGATGGCCTGAGACATAGAAATGGTCAAGGATATTTTGAAGAAGACTTTGAAATCATAGGAAACAAAAGTGAAAATCTACGAATACCAGGCCATTAATCTAAGTGTTGCAGAAAGTAAAAGAAGCAAGGGTCGGAGGGACGATGAATTCACCAAGTAAGAGAATAGTTACAAACTGAACATCTGACAGGGGCTTAGTGTCTCAGTACACATGCAAGTCTGTGAACTCCACAACAGCCAAAAAGCAGTTTCTTTTTAAAAGTCACATAGCCCTAAAGAGGTTGTCACAAAGAGGATGGGCAAATACAATCACACATATGAAAAAGAATTTTATCATAAGAAATCACTGGGAAAACGCAAATCAAAGCCACAATGAGACATCATTTTGCTCAAGTAAGACTGGCTGTTATCAAGCAGACAAAAGATGACACATGATGGTAATGGAGAGTAATACGAAGATTCATTTGAAACTAAACATGAACCGTATGATCCAGCAACCCAATTTCTGGGTATATTTCCAAAGGAAATGAAGTCCGTTTGTCAAAACGACAACTACACTCCCATGTCTATCAAATCATTGTTCACAAATAACCAAGAAATGAAAACCACCCCAGGATCATTAACTGCAAATGGGTGGAGAAGACACAGAACACAGACCCAGTGGAAACCTATTCAGCTATTTTAAAACAAAACAAAACGAAACAAAAAAGCAGACTCTGTCTTTTATGAGAACATGAATGGACTTGGAGCTTATTTTGATTAGTGAAATAAGCCAGACAGACAAAGATAAATATTTCCATTCCTGCGTGGAAACTAAAACATCGTCTCACAGAAACAAGGAACACAGTTGAGAAGTTATTATGAAGACAGGTAGGCAGAGAAGAAGAAAGTTAGATAAGAGACCACCAAAAAAGTACGGAATGGCTGTTTGTTTTCTAAAGCACAGTTGCATGCATAATAATGTGTGATACATTTCACTATACTGCCTGGAAAACTAGAATATGAACATTTTGAACTTGTAGAATTGATTAATGTTTGAAGATCCAGAAGAATGTACTGCTAATATATTATTGCACATTGTACATATGCATTGAGTTGTTACAATCTACTCCTTGAAGATGTACAGATATTTCAAATAAGAAATGCTGTTTTGAAATTAAAAGCCAAAACCAAAACAACACAAACACGCATGCGCACACACACGCACAAAGCAAGCAGACAAAACAACCACAAGAGGAATATAAGAATGTAATAGAATTTCTATTTCTTACAGCATGACATAAAAGTGATTGATTGATAGACAGAGAAGCCCAAGAGCAGGCACACCTTTTTGAATCTGAAAGGACCTTATCTTAGGTCCATACTATGCAGTTCAGGGACTTGCAATGAATTCTGGGGAGGTTATATTCCCAGGACTCACTGATTCTGATTTGGGACAAACAGAGTCACTGCAGGGCACCAGCAGCCAAAGATATGACAGTCCTAAAGAAACCAGACACATGAACAATTACAATTTGAATCTTGCAAACAACCCTTCTGGCCACACCCTTATCAAAACTCAGGGCTCTCATATGTCCCCAGAGAATGGACACTTGACCTGTGCTTGGCTTTTGAGCTTCTCTTCCTTGAAGTATAGTGTATGAGATTTTTGTGCTCCTTTTAAATTTTCTGAAAATCACCCAGGCATATGTTCATAACCACACAACCTTTTATCATTGTCCCTTTGTGTTCTCAGGTCCATGTATTTTATTCCTTACTGTAGAAGGCATGAGGCCCATGCTTACAGATAGCACTACAAAAATCGTTAAACATGCGGGCTTTTTCCTCAACAGAAGAAATTGACACCTGTTCACCCAGAAGGCTGGAGAACCTAGTGATTAAGTGAAGCCAGCCTGAGCCCAAATTCTGCAGAGGACTATTTCTTAGTCAATAGGATCCATTCTTGTGGAAGAGGTCACAGGTGCTTTGTAAAAGAATGCCTTCGCAAGGGCGTTTCCATGTAGCCAGGCCTTAAGCTTTGTGTGATAATTGTCATATTTTTCCCAAAGTTTTAATGTGTTTAAAAATGTAAAGAGGAGGAGGAAGAGGAGGAGGAGGAGGAGGAGGAAGAGGAGGAAGAGGAGGAAGAGGAGAAGGAGAAAGAAAACACTCCGGGTCAGAGTCCAGAAGTTAGAAGCAGCACCAACTCCATCATGCTGAACCTACTTTCCTTCTTAGCTCACACAGATTATTTTCTTGCCAGCCATGATGCTTGCAGAGACCTCTGCACCATACATTTATCCTGCTTCCTCAGCAGCCTTCCTCCTACCATTGTTTCCATGGAAACCCTAGTCCATAGGAGGACGGAGTGATGGCTATTGTCATGCTTTTTGGTTTATTTTCCCATTGTTATCTCCATCCTTTTAAATATTTCTAAGATTTTCTTGATCTTATCTTTCCAAAATCATAAATCAATGTATTCAACACTATGCATGTCACCCTGGAAATATTATTTCCCCTTCTCAGTTTAGTATACTTAAGTCAGTAAGGTAATAAACTTCATTTGGTTTGACACATATTGTGTTTGTTTCTGACAAGTCATTTTATATGGAGGTTTGGGGGAGGGGCAGAAATCTATTCTATCTCTGTCTTATATACAGAGATTTTTAACACGGTGCTGAATCATATAAACAGAGGTTAGATTATTTTAAAAGGCTGTAGAGTAGAATTGTTCAAACTGCATAAAGATAGAGCCCAAGAGACCTGTGGCGAAAAACTGCAGCGGTTCAAGGCCACTGTCACTATTTAAGCCGGAACCCTGGTGAATGCAGGAGGGCAGTGTGAAATGTCCCAATACCAATACCGTGCCAACTGGGGATGAGTGAGAGGTCAGGGTGACACATAAATGTCCCAGTTCAAGCATAGGGAAGGAGACACACTGAGACATGAAGTCAATATACCGAATCCTTCCACTTGTTGAAGTTGCCCTGACCCACTTTCTAGGCAACCAAGAGTGATAAAGAGTAACACTTGGAATGTTCCTCTTTTACTTTCTCTGGCATCCTACCTCTCCAGGGTGAAACTGCAGGTCAGTGAGGGAGAGCAGGCAGGACCCAAGTCTCTGCTCTACATGCTCCAGAACAATTAGTCTGACCACCCTAATCATCACCACTTTCATTTTCATTTTAAACCACTGTGTTAAGTTGTGTAGAGGTCGTTTAGCAATGTTCACAAACTCTCACACTAATCTTTGCTGACTCTAGTTCTTTTCAAACTCCAGGCCAGTCCCACTCTCTAGCCCCTCCCCCTTTCATTCCTGTCAACGACTGATTACTTACTGTCTCTAAGGGTTTTCTTGTATTCATATACATGGAGTGAAGCAAAAGAACTCGTTTGTGTCTAGCTTCTTTCATTAACCATAATGTTTTAAAGGTTTATTAGTACAAACTCCTTCAAAGATCCCTAGACAATTTGACTATGAAGTTAAAATTGTGACCACTGCAAGATCTGCTGTCCCCTACATTGAAATGGAAGCACTGAGGGAATCCAAGAATTTAGGTTTACTTTGGGTTTTTAAATAATTCTTGATATTCAAGGAGAATTACTGTTCTCTGTTCTCTGTGTGTGTGTCTCTCTGTCTCTCTCTGTTTCTCTGTCTCTCCCTTCCCCTCTCTCTCTCTCTCTCTCTCTCTCTCTCTCTCTCTCTCTCTCACACACACACACACACACACACACACACACACACACACAATTTCTACCAGTATTCCCACACTCCCATTAGAGAACACTAATGGCTGTAAGAAATAGGTCAGATTCGTAATAATCCAGTCAAGCCTGGCTCAGTGTCCCAGTGATAATCAGTTAGCCCTTCCATTCAGTATCTCCTTTGTTGCTAACATTTGGATAAATCTTCATTATTTGAGCATGGGGAGTATACATTTGCAGCCTCCACAGACTCTTTGAAATATTTTTAAAAAAAATAGGTCAAAGGTTAGAGATAAGTGAAATATGTGCTTGAAATTTGCTTTCATCTCTGCTTTCTGTGAGACACATTGCATGTAGTCACACATTGACTCTGGGGCTAATGGCATGATAATTAACAAGAGAAATGCAGTATGGTCGAATTGTCTATATTAATTATTCCAAGGCCCTGCACCATCAGCTGGAAGTAGACAGCAGTGTCCTGGAGGAGGGTTGGCTTGGGCTTGCTGTTATCTGGATTATTGTTCTCCTGGAACCTAGCACAGACATAGCCTCAAACGCTCAAATATACTCCTACTGTCCCACAAGTAGTAAGATAGGCTTTGTGAATCAGAGGTGAAGGATTTGCAATGAGGTAATTGAGTCACAAAGTGCAGAAGAATCCTAAATTCTCCAAAGAGAGAATAGGCAAGCATGACAGGACTCTATTCTGCTGTGAACTGTTGAAATAGAGGTTCAACTTGGAAAAGGCTGTAGGAGAAAATGTTTACTGATGATTCAAGTATAAACTCATTGATGGATGTGTTCTCCTATTACCAGGGCTACCCTGGAACAATTCTTTTTAAATGAGACAGATTTTGTCTTATGCTGTTATCACTTGAAAAGCTGGATAGTCTAAAATGATATATATGTTGAATGCTCTATATCATTTAAGATATATACATGTATATTTATCCCCCAGCTTTGGTGGTAAGTCAACCTGGCCTCCTTTTAAAATAAGACTGCCAAATAAAGCGATATTTTTGCATAATACATCCATAATGCATTCTTCATGCTTCAGTGTTTTGCTATCAGAAAAGTAGAGCAAGAATATGAGACACTTGTGAAGCTAGGGGAGTTCAGACATACAGATTTTTAAATGTCAGTTATTTTACACTGCCTTGCCAACCCTTATTTCAACAACAACTTCGGATGTGAGGAAAGCTGAGACCTATTGCAAATGCACCATTTTAAAACACACAAGTGGTATAGGTGTTGACTCTTTTCTTAAAGTATTTTATTACTGTGCTAAATTAATTTGGACAATTAAAATTATAAACACAGTATGAAGTTGTTGGGAAAATATAGCTGATAAGCATTTACAAAAGACTTCCCAGTATTTAGTGTATTAGGCATATTGATCATTATTATTTAGAGAGGGAATGGAGGTCACTGATTAGCATAGTTGGAAGATTAAAGAGAAAGTTGCCAGAAAGCTCCTACTGCTCCTACCAAGAACAAACACAGACTGAAATATTATTTCACAAGCAAGGCAAAAAAAAAGAAAAAAAATAGTTTTTAAAATTGGTTTCTTATTAACTATTCTGTGAGTCCCAGATGACAGACACGGAACTAAAAAGGATAGACTACACTGTTGGAATTGGGTTTTACTTTTATCTGATTAGAGTAGTCCTTTGTTTTGCTCTCATAAAATAAAAAAAATATAAAATTTATTTTGGAATTTATGGAAGGCCATAATTAAGAGACATTAACATTTTAAAGAGATCTTGGACTTTTTTTTCCTTTTGTGGGAGACTTTTATTTACATTTTAAATGTTATCCTCTTTCCCAGTTTCCCCTCCAGAAACCCCCCTTCCATCCTCCCTCCCCCTTCTTCTATGATAAAAGCCTTCCTCTCAAGGCTCAGGGCTATATGCAGAAGAGGCAGACACTGTAAGAGGCAGAGGTGGTGAATTAATTCAAGGAAACAGATCTAGACACACATGAATTCACTAACTATGGCAGCATGCACAAGACCTACACAGGTTCAAGCCAAGCACATTCAGCACTGAGAGGGGAAGTGGACACGTGGTGCTACTACTAACCAAAATACTATCTGCAATTGTGCAACTGACAACAAGAAATCAATTTTCTTATGTATTATCATTCCCTGCAAACACATTCCATAACAGGCCACACCTAGGAATTGCTGACCAACAAAAGCAAACTCAATGGTAGTTTGGTTTTGGTTTTTTTTTTTTTCAGGAGCTGCGGACAGAACCCAGGGCCTTGTGCTTGCTAGGCAAGCGCACTACCACTGAGCTAAACCCCAGCCACGCCCCCCCCTTTTTTGTTCTGGCTCTAGATCTAAATACTTTTTTTTTTTTTTTTTTTTATTAACTTGAGCATTTCTTATATACATTTCATTGTTATTCCTTCCTGTTTCCAGCCAATATCCGCTTAACCCCTCCCTCCCCTTTTATAATGGTGTTCCCTCCCATCCTCCCCCATTACCCCCTACCCCCAACAATCACATTCACTGGGGGTTCAGTCTTGGCAGGACCAAGGGCTTCCCCTTCCACTGGTGCTCTTACTAGGCTATTCATTGCTACCTATGAGGTTGGAGCCCAGGGTCAATCCATGTATAGTCTTTGGGTAGTGGCTTAGTCCCTGGAAGCTCGGGTTGCTTGGCATTGTTGTACATATGGGGTCTCGAGCCCCTTCAAGCTCTTCCAGTCCATTCTCTGATTCCTACAACAGGGGTCCCGTTCTCAGTTCAGTGGTTTGCTGCTGGCATTCGCCTAGGTATTTGCTGTATTCTGGCTGTGTCTCTCAGGAGACATCTACATCCAGTTCCTATCGGCCTGCAATTCTTTGCTTCATCCATCTTGTCTAATTGGGTGGCTGTATATATATGGGCCACATGTGGGGCAGGCTCTGAGTGGGTGTTCCTTTTACCTCTGTTTTAAACTTTGCCTCCCTATTCCCTGCCAAGGGTATTCTTGTTCCCCTTTTAAAGAAGCAGTGAACCATTCGCATTTTGATCATCCATCTTTAGTTTGATGTGTTCTGTGCATCTAGGGTAATTCAAGCATTTGGGCTAATAGCCACTTATCAATGAGTGCATACCATATGTGTTTTTTTCTGATTGGGTTACCTCACTCAGGATGATATTTTCCAGTTCCATCCATTTGCCTACGAATTTCATAAAGTCATTGTTTTTGATAACTGAGTAATATTCCATTGTGTAGATGTACCACATTTTCTGTATCCATTCCTCTGTTGAAGGGCATCTGGGTTCTTTCCAGCTTCTGGCTATTATAAATAAGACTGCTATGAACATAGTGGAGCATGTGTCTTTGTTATATGTTGGGGCATCTTTTGGGTATATGCCCAAGAGAGGTATAGCTGGGTCCTCAGGCAGTTCAATGTACAATTTTCTGAGGAACCTCCAGACTGATTTCCAAAATGGTTGTACCAGTCTGCAATCCCACCAACAATGGAGGAGTGTTCCTCTTTCTCCACATCCTTGCCAGCATTTGCTGTCACCTGAGTTTTTGATCTTAGCCATTCTCACTGGTGTGAGGTGAAATCTCAGGGTTGTTTTGATTTGCATTTCCCTTATGACTAAAGATGTTGAACATTTCTTTAGGTGTTTCTCGGCCATTCGGCATTCCTCAGCTATGAATTCTTTGTTTAGCTCTGAACCCCATTTTTTAATAGGGTTATTTGTCTCCCTGCGGTCTAACTTCTTGAGTTCTTTGTATATTTTGGATATAAGGCCTCTATCTGTTGTAGGATTGGTAAAGATCTTTTCCCAATCTGTTGGTTGCCGTTTTGTCCTAACTACAGTGTCCTTTGCCTTACAGAAGCTTTGCAGTTTTATGAGATCCCATTTGTCGATTCTTGATCTTAGAGCATAAGCCATTGGTGTTTTGTTCAGGAAATTTTCTCCAGTGCCCATGTGTTCGAGATGCTTCCCCACTTTTTCTTCTATTAGTTTGAGTGTATCTGGTTTGATGTGGAGGTCCTTGATCCACTTGGACTTAAGTTTTGTACAGGGTGATAAGCATGGATCGATTTGCATTCTTCTACATGTTGACCTCCAGTTGAACCAACACCATTTGCTGGAAATGCTATCTTTTTTCCATTGGATGGTTTGGGCTACTTTGTCAAAAATCAAGTGCCCATAGGTGTGTGGGTTCATTTCTGGGTCTTCAATTCTATTCCATTGGTCTATCTCTCTGTCTCTGTACCAATACCATGCAGTTTTTATCACTATTGCTCTGTAATACTGCTTGAGTTCAGGGATAGTGATTCCCCCAGAAGTCCTTTTATTGTTGAGAATAGTTTTAGCTATCCTGGGTTTTTTGTTATTCCAGATGAATTTGCAAATTGTTCTGTCTAACTCTTTGAAGAATAGGATTGGTATTTTGATGGGAATTGCATTGAATCTGTAGATCGCTTTTGGTAAAATGGCCATTTTTACTATATTAATCCTGCCAATCCATGAGCATGGGAGATCTTTCCACCTTCTGAGGTCTTCTTCAATTTCTTTCTTCAGTGTCTTGAAGTTCTTATTGTACAGATCTTTTACTTGCTTGGTTAAAGTCACACCGAGGTATTTTATATTATTTGGGTCTATTATGAAGGGTGTCGTTTCCCTAATTTCTTTCTCGGCTTGTTTCTCTTTTGTGTAGAGGAAGGCTACTGATTTATTTGAGTTAATTTTATACCCAGCCACTTTGCTGAAGTTGTTTATCAGCTTTTAGTAGTTCTCTGGTGGAACTTTTTGGGATCACTTAAATATACTATCATATCATCTGCAAATAGTGATATTTTGACTTCTTCTTTTCAATCTGTATCCCCTTGATCTCCTTTTGTTGTCTGATTGCTCTGGCTAGAAATTCAAGAACTATATTAAATAAGTAGGGAGAGAGTGGGCAGCCTTGCCTAGTCCCTGATTTTAGTGGGATTGCTTCAAGTTTATTTCCATTTAGTTTAATGTTAGCAACTGGTTTGCTGTATATGGCTTTTACTATGTTTAGGTATGGGCCTTGAATTCCCATTCTTTCCAAGACTTTTATCATGAATGGTGTTGAATTTTGTCAAATGCTTTCTCAGCATCTAACAAAATGATCATGTGGTTTTGTTCTTTCATTTTGTTTATATAATGGATCACGTTGATGGTTTTCCGTATATTAAACCATCCCTGCATGCCTGGGATGAAGCCTACTTGATCATGGTGGATGATTGTTTTGATGTGCTCTTGGATTCGGTTTGCCAGAATTTTGTTGAGTATTTTTGCGTCGATGTTCATAAGGGAAATTGGTCTGAAGTTCTCTTTCTTTGTTGGGTCTTTGTGTGGTTTAGGTATAAGAGTAATTGTGGCTTCATAGAAGGAGTTCGGTAGTGCTCCATCTGTTTCAATTTTGTGGAATAGTTTGGATAATATTGGTACGAGGTCTTCTATGAAGGTCTGATAGAATTCTGCACTAAACCCGTCTGGACCTGGGCTCTTTTTGGTTGGGAGACCTTTAGTGACTGCTTCTATTTCCTTAGGAGTTATGGGGTTACTTAATTGGTTTATCTGTTCCTGATTGAACTTCAGTACCTGGTATCTGTCTAAGAAATTGTCCATTTCCTGCAGATTTTCAAGTTTTGTTGAATATAGGCTTTTATAGTAAGATCTGATGATTTTTTGAATTTCCTCTGAATCTGTAGTTATGTCTCCCTTTTCATTTCTGATTTTGTTAATTTGGACACACTCTCTGTGTCCTCTCGTTAGTCTGGCTAAGGGTTTATCTATCTTGTTGATTTTCTCAAAGAACCAACTTTTGGTTCTGTTGATTCTTTCTATGGTCCTTTTTGTTTCTACTTGGTTGATTTCAGCTCTGAGTTTGATTATTTCCTGCCTTCTACTCCTCCTGGGTGTATTTGCTTCTTTTTGTTCTAGAGCTTTTAGGTGTGCTGTCAAGCTGCTGACATATGCTCTTTCCTGTTTCTTTCTGCAGGCACTCAGCGCTATGAGTTTTCCTCTTAGCACAGCTTTCATTGTGTCCCATAAGTTTGGGTATGTTGTACCTTCATTTTCATTAAATTCTAAAAAGTCTTTAATTTCTTTCTTTATTTCTTCCTTGACCAGGTTATCATTGAGTAGAACATTGTTCAATTTCCACGTATATGTGGGCATTCTTCCCTTATTGTTATTGAAGACCAGTTTTAGGCCGTGGTGGTCCGATAGCACGCATGGGATTATTTCTATCTTTCTGTACCTGTTGAGGCCCGTTTTTTGACCAATTATATGGTCAATTTTGGAGAAAGTACCATGAGGAGCTGAGAAGAAGGTATATCCTTTTCTTTAGGATAGAATGTTCTATAAATATCTGTTAAGCCCATTTGGCTCATGACTTCTCTTAGTCTGTCTATGTCTCTGTTTAATTTCTGTTTCCATGATCTGTCCATTGATGAGAGTGGGATGTTGAAGTCTCCTACTATTATTGTGTGAGGTGCAATGTGTGTTTTGAGCTTTAGTAAGGTTTCTTTTACATATGTAGGTGCCCTTGTATTTGGGGCATAGATATTTAGGATTGAGAGTTCATCTTGGTGGATTTTTCCTTTGATGAATATGAAGTGTCCTTCCTTATCTTTTTTGATGAATTTTAGTTGAAAATTTATTTTATTTGATATTAGAATGGCTACTCCAGCTTGCTTCTTCTGACCATTTGCTTGGAAAGTTGTTTTCCAGCCTTTCACTCTGAGGTAGTGTCTGTCTTTGTCTCTGAGATGTGTTTCCTGTAGGCAGCAGAATGCAGGGTCCTCGTTGCGTATCCAGTTTGTTAATCTATGTCTTTTTATTGGGGAGTTGAGGCCATTGATATTGAGAGATATTAAGGAATAGTGACTATTGCTTCCTGTTATATTCATATTTGGATGTGAGGTTATGTTTGTGTGCTTTTCTTCTCTTTGTTTTGTTGCCAAGACGATTAGTTTCTTGTTTCTTCTAGGGTATAGCTTGCCTCCTTATGTTGGGCTTTACCATTTATTATCCTTTGTAGTGCTGGATTTGTAGAAAGATATTGTGTAAATTTGGTTTTGTCATGGAATATCTTGGTTTCTCCATCTATGTTAATTGAGAGTTTTGCAGGATACAGTAACCTGGGCTGGCATTTGTGTTCTCTTAGGGTCTGTATGACATCTGTCCAGGATCTTCTGGCCTTCATAGTTTCTGGCGAAAAGTCTGCTGTGATTCTGATAGGTCTGCCTTTATATGTTACTTGACCTTTTTCCCTTACTGCTTTTAATATTCTTTCTTTTTTTTTTGCGTTTGGTGTTTTGACTATTATGTGACGGGAGGTGTTTCTTTTCTGGTCCAATCTATTTGGAGTTCTGTAGGCTTTTGTATGCCTATGGGTATCTCTTTTTAGGTTAGGGAAGTTTTCTTCTATGATTTTGTTGAAGATATTTACTGGTCCTTTGAGCTGAGTCTTCACTCTCTTCTATACCTATTATCCTTAGGTTTGATCTTCTCATTGAGTCCTGGATTTCCTGTATGTTTTGGACCAGTAGCTTTTTTTCCGCTTTACATTATCTTTGACAGTTGAGTCAATGATTTCTATGGAATCTTCTGCTCCTGAGATTCTCTCTTCCATCTCTTGTATTCTGTTGGTGAAGCTCGTATCTACAGCTCCTTGTCTCTTCTTTTGGTTTTCTATATCCAGGGTTGTTTCCATGTGTTCTTTCTTGATTGCTTCTATTTCCATTTTTAATTCCTTCAACTGTTTGATTGTGTTTTCCTGGAATTCTTTCAGGGATTTTTGTGACTCCTCTCTATGGGCTTCTACTTGTTTATTTATGTTTTCCTGCATTTCTCTAAGGGAGTTCTTCACGTCTTTCTTGAAGTCCTCCAGCATCATGATCAAATATGATTTTGAAACTAGATCTTGCTTTTCTGGTGTGTTTGGATATTCCGTGTTTGCGTTGGTGGGAGAATTGGGCTCCGATGATGCCATGTAGTCTTGGTTTCTGTTGCTTGTGTTCCTGCTCTTGCCTCTCACCATCAGATTATCTCTGGTGTTACTTTGTTCTGCTATTTCTGACAGTGGCTAGACTGTCCTATAGGCCTGTGTGTCAGGAGTGCTGTAGACCTGTTTTCCTGTTTTCTTTCAGCCAGTTATGGGAACAGAGTGTTCTTCTTTTGGGCTTGCCGTTTTTCCTGTCTACTGGTCTTCAGCTGTTCCTGTGGGCCTCTGTCCTGAGTTCACCAGGCAGGTCCCTTGGAGCAGAAAAGTTGTTCTTACCTGTGGTCCCGCTGCTCATGTTTGCTCGTGGGGTGTTGCTTTTGAGCTCTCTGTCAGTGTGGCAACCAGGAGGACCTGCGCCGCCTTTTCCAGGATCCCCTGTGCACTATCTGGGTTCCCAGATAGCATTAGGTGTTTTCCTCTGGAGTCAGAAATGTGGACAGAGTGTAGTCTCTTCTGGCTTCCCAGGCGTGTCTGCCTCTCTGAAGGTTTAGCTCTCCCTCCCTCACGATTTGGGTGCAGAGAACTGTTGATCCAGTCCCTTCAGGTCCTGGAGGTGGCTGGAGCACAGGGGACCTGCAGCTCTAGTGCCCCTATATTCCAGTTCCCCTCAATGGTAGTTTTATGAATGTTTAATTTTTATTTTAATTTTTGTCTTATTTGTCTCTGACCTATTTCTTTTGATTTTCAGTGTGGTTTCTGCTTTTTTTTTTAAGAGTGAGAAACAAAAGAGGAGGGAGCAAGAGAAATAAGGTAATTGGACTCAGAGAGGTGTGGGAGATTTGGGAGGACTTGAAAGAAGAAGAAAATTATCAAAAATATGGTAAAAATGCTAATAAAAATTAACATTTTATGAGGTTGATTCTTGATTTTAAAGCATAAGCCATTGATGTTCAGTTCAGGAAATTCTCCCTAGTGCCCATGTATTTGAGTCTCTTGCCCACTTTTTCTTCTATTAGTTTAAGTGTATCTGGTTTGATGTGGAGGTCCTTGATCCACTTGGACTTGAACTTTGTACAGGGTGATGAGAATAGATCGATTTGCATTCTTCTACATGCTGACTTCCTGTTGAACCAGCACCATTT
Organism: Rattus rattus; assembly: GCF_011064425.1. NCBI lineage: Eukaryota > Metazoa > Chordata > Mammalia > Rodentia > Muridae > Rattus > Rattus rattus. Next base: position 12,902,110 of record NC_046168.1, on the reverse strand, counting down.
GTTGAAAAAGGCTATCCTTTTTCCACTGGATGGTTTTAGCTCTTTTGTCAAAGATCAAGTGACCATAGGTGTTTGGGTTCATTTCTGGGTCTTCAATTCTATTCCATTAACCTACCTGTCTGTCTCTGTACCAATGTACTCAATACCATACAGTTTTTATCACTATTGTTCTGTAACACTGCTTGCGGTAAGGAATGGTCATTCCTGCAGAAGTTCTTTTATTGTTGAGGATAGTTTTAGCTATCTTTTTTTTGTTATTACAATGAATTGTCCTTTCTAATTCTATGAAGAATTGAGTCGGAATTTTGATGGAGTTTGATTTACAAACTGTAAATTGTTTTTGGCAAGATAACCATTTTTTTTTCAATATTAATCCGGCCAATCTATGAGCATGGGAGATCATTCCATCTTCTGGAGATCATTACATTCTTCAATTTCTTTCTTCAAACTTGAAGTTCTTGTCATACAGATCTTTCACTTGCTTGGTTAGAGTCACACTAAGGTATTTTATAACATTTGTGACTATTGTGACTGGTGTCTTCTACTTAATTATTTTCTCAGCCTGTTTATCATTTGAGTAGAGGAAAGCTACTTATTTGTTTGAGTTAATTTAATATCCAGCCACTTTGCTGAAGTTGTTTATCAGGCTCTAAGATAAAGAATGGACAAATAGGAACTCATAAAATTGCAAACTTTCTGTAAGGCAAAGGACACTGTCATCAGGACAAAATGGCAACAAACAGGTTGAGAAAAGATCTTTACCAATCCTACATCCAATAGAGGGCTCATATTCAATATATACAAAGAACTCAAGAAGTTAGACTCCAGAAAATCAAATAATCCTATTAATAATGGAGTACAGAACTAAACAAAGAACTCTCAGCTGAGGAATATCTAATGGCTGAGAAGTACCTAAAGAAATGTTCAACATCCTTAGTCATCAGGGAAATGCAAATCAAATCAACCCTGAGATGCCATCTCACACCATTCAGAATGGTTAAGATCAAAAACTCTGGTGACAACAGATGCTGACAAGGATGTGGAGAAAAAGGAGCACTTCTCCATTGTTAGTGGGATTGCATGCTGGTGCAACCACTCTGGAAATCAGCCTGGAGGTTCCTCAGAAAATTGCACATACTACTACCTGAGGACCCAGCTATACCAGTTCTGGGCATATACCCAAAAGATGCTCCAACATATAACAAGGACACATGCTCCACTATGTTCATAGCAGCCTTATTTATAATAGCCAGAAGCTGGAAAGAACCCAGATTTCCTTAAACAAAGGAATGGATACAGAAAATGTGGTACTTCTACACAATGGAATACTACTCAGCTATTAAAAACAATGACTTTATGAAATTCATAGACAAATGATGGAACTAGAAAATATCATCCTCAGTGAGATAACCCAATCACCAAAAAACACACATGGTATGTACTCACTGATAAGTGGATATTAGCCCAAAAGCTCAAATTACCCAAATTCAATCCATAGACCACATGAAGCTCAAAAAGAAGAATGACCAAAATGTGAATGCTTCAGTCCTTCTTAAAAGGGGAAACAAAAATATTCATAGGAATAGATATAGAGACAAAGTTTAGAGCAAAGACTGAAGGAATGGCCATTCAGAACCTGCCCCACCTGGGGATCCAGCCCATATACATACAGCCACCAAATCCAGACAATATTGTTGATGCCAAGAAGTACATGCTGACAGAAGCCTCATATAGCTGTCTCCTGAGAGGTTCTGTCAGAATATGACAAATATAGATGCAGATGCTAGCAGCCAACCATTGAACTGAGAACGGGATTCCCTTTTTTAGGGGTTAGAAAAAGGATTGACAAAGCTTAAAGGGTACGTAAGACCATAAGAAAAATAATACCAACCAACCAAAGCTGACAGGGACTAAATCACCATCCAAAGATTATATATGGATAGACCCATGGCTCCAACTGTATATGTAGCAGAGGATGACCTTGTTGGGCAGCAATGGGAGAAGAAGCCCTTGGTCCTGCCAAGGCTCAACCTTCCAGTGTAGGGGAATGTCTGGGTGGGAAGGTGGGAAGGGGTGGGTGGTTGGGTGGGGGAACACCCTCATAGAAGAAGGGAGAGGGGAATGGGATATGGCATTTATGGATAGGAAATGGGAAAGGGGATAACATTTGAAATGTAAATAAAAAATATCCAATAAAAAATTAACATAGAATTACTCACTTATATAATAATTCTACCTCTAGTTATACCCTCAAACTAAAATCAGTGTCTCAGAAAGATATCTACAGTTATACTCATATCGATATCATTCTACATAATAAAAATATGACAAGTGACACATTAAGAAAGAAAGAAGAAAGAAGAGAAGAGAGAGAAAAGAAAGAAAGAAAGAAAGAAAGAAAGAAAGAAGGAAAGAAAGAGGAAGGAAGGAAGGAAGGGGGGAGGAGGGAGGGAGGGAAGGTGAGGGGAAAGAGGAGAGGAGGAGAGGGGAGGGGAGGGGAGGAGAGAGAGGAGGAGGGAGAGGAGAGGGAGAGGAGAGAGGAGGAGAGGAGAGGAGAGGAGAGGGGAGGGGAGGGGAGGGGAGGGAAGGGAAGGAAGGGAAGGGAAGGGAAGGGAAGGGAAGGGAAGGGAAGGGAAGGAAAGGAAAGGAAAGGAAAGGAAAGGAAAGGAAAGGAAAGGAAAGGAAAGGAAAGGAAAGGAAAGGAAAGGAAAGGAAAGGAAAGGAAAAAGGAAAAATTAGTTGATTGAGCCATGAAGAGCAAACCAGTAAGCAACATTCCTCCACAGTCTCTACTGAAGTTCCTGCTACCAAGTTCCTGCCCTGATCTCCTGCCCTGGCCTTCCTTATGATTAACTGTAATCTAAAATAGACCTTTGCCCTCTCAGTTGTTTTCAGTCAGTATATTTTTCTCAAAGGAACAGAACTGAAACTATGACAACCAATGTTAAAAAAATGACCACGATCCTGCACTGTCTCTCCTCTTCCTGGAGTTTTTAAGTGTATTGTTAGATCTACAGTTATTACCAGAGGTTTGGGTTTGGGAATGACTGTTGGGTAAAGGTTAGTCAACTTATTGTTGGACAAAATAATACAGATTTGGGGAAGAGATGCAACATGTTTCATTAAGACTACAGGCTGAGAACTTATGGCCATAAGAACTACTCTACTGTGCCAGTTCTGAGACTGTCTGTGATTCCTGATGATCCCTTGTAACCACAGGCTTCTCTGATCTACAATTACAGTGCAAGATCGAGATACAAGTTGAGAGAGTGCCTAAGCCCAGACGGAGGCCACACCAGCACTGGAACTCATTGATCTATTGTGAGGACTTGAGATCTTAGGAGATCTGAGTTAACATGCTCCCCCTAAGGTACCTGATGGTTAGTACTGAGACTGGATTTTATATGCTCTTTCCAGGGCCACAGAGTACAAAAAGTGGTGTCCACTGTACTATATACATTTACTACCAGAACTACTAATATGGGTTATTCGTCATTTTGGTTTTGCTTAGAAGAAAAGCCTATGAAGGCCTCCTATCAGAGGAGAGAGATGAGATGTAGTTATACAGAACCATCCTTATAATTTGTGGCAGTGTTTCAATTCTATTGGCTCCTTGTAATTTAATAAGAGGTAACCTTATATAGCTCACTGTATTACTTTTTTAGTTAAAGCCATGATCTCAACTATATCTTGACTATTTTTCTTTATAACTCAGCATCATTCCTATGACAGTCTAAATGTGATGATACAGGGGTAAGAGAACAAGTAGACATAATAGCACATATCTACCTTTTTGACATATGAAACCTATGTGAAATAATATTCAATTCTTCTACCAGGAAAGCACGTTGGGCTTTCTCAGAATAGAAGCTTGATTTGAAGACAAAGCTGGGTATCTGCAAAAGGAAATAATAGCATTTTGCATTTTGTCCTAAGTGGGGCTTTCCTGAATCACAAAAGATCATTAAAAATACAAAAATAAGCTAACCATCAATGGGAGGAGAAATCATTTTAAATGGGTTTAAATCTATTTTCCTCCTGGAGAGTACTCAGTTTATAGCTCCATTAAAATATTACTGATATAAATATATTTCAATGTTCCATTAGATATTTTATCTTCCATTTGAAACTTGAATTTATTTAGGATGAGGGAACAGTATTCAGGATAATGAGCTAGAAGATTCTCGATAACTGCCAGAGCTACTCGGAGAAGGAATACGTTCAGAAAATGAAAGCATGCTTATCTTTAACGTCTTTCAGAGACAGACAGTTTTGCTTCAAAGTAGGAGACAGAGTGCAGATTCTTGGCTCAGCAGCCTGACAGGAGAGCAACTGGCTCCAGATTTCTTAGTAATAGCGAGGATTCTGATTAGCCTGGCAGGTGGGCTCCTTACAGTTAAAAACTGCCACTGGAATGAGAGTAGACTTTATGGAAGATAGTCCTTAGTGCCTCTGTCTACATTCAGAATTGAGAGGATTCTGGTACACAGCTAAATGAATACATTGTGCAGAAGAGCCCCACACAGAGACTACTCATCCAGTTCTATTGATCAGAAGAAACTCTTACATGCTTTTAAGATATATAATTGCTCCAGGACAATATTTTTTCCAACTCTTTTGGGCCATTTGTTTCCAGTTTCTCACTGGTGTTAAAATCAGCATGCTATTTACTGGTAGCTGGTCCAGCAAATAATACAAGTTCCTTGAATGAGATCATTTTTAGTACTCTGCTGCCTAATTGCAGAATTGATTTCTAATGAAGAAATTTGGATTGCAAATTCTTTACTTCAAGTGCAATGTCCAGGGCCTTTGAGAACTCCTACTTTTAGTAGAATACTAGTTTCTAGAAGTTCATCCTCACTACCACCGCCACCATCAACCCACACACACACACACACACACACACACACACACACACACACACACACACATGCATGCACGCACACACGCACACACAATTTTGACTATAGTATTTTTCATCATTAACTGAACAACTGTATAATTAAGAAATATCACAAAATATCTAGCAAGTCAGCAGATACAAACAAAAAATATATAATTTTTCTTTTAAAAACTTAATTTCATAAAGAAAGCCAATGGACTTACTTGAATTTAGAAGTGAATATGAGATATGAGATCTCTATAATGAATATGAGATGTTAATGATTTACAGACTTCTATTTTGAGCTGATATTTCACCCTAGTCTCCTGCAGAACAGGTCAAACTAAAACATCACCTCTGATCTGTACATAAAATTGCACAGGATTCTGGAATGAACCAGTTTTCAGAAACAAAAACAAATGCCAAGCAAATTTACATCAGCCAATCAGTAGGAACCTTACCTGAGGTACCATAAACTAGTCCCTGCAAGAACAGCAATTCCAAAGCAATCAGTCCAACACTACCAGACACTATCAGAGAAGATGCACCTAACCCTCAAGAAAATGGAGCCCCACAGAGTGAGGATATGTGGTAGGGTGGAGGGTGAGGGAGTGAGGACATCCTTGTAGAGATGTGAGGAGGAAATATGGGATGTGGAAGAGTCAGATGATAGACTGGGATGGGGATAAAATCTGGACTATAAAAAAAGATTAAATAAAAAATATATTATAAAAAGACAACCTGTCCAACTTTCTATCTGTATCTCAGGTTTGGTTGGTTGGCTTGATTTGGTTTGGTTTGGTTTGGTTTGGTTTGGTTTGGTTTGGTTTGGTTTGGCTTGGTTTGGCTTGGTTTGGCTTGATTTGGTTTGGTGTGGTTTGGTTTGGTTTGGTTTGGTTTGGTTTGGTTTGGTTTGGTTTGGTTTGGTTTGGTTTGGTTTGGTGTGGTTTGGCTTGGCCTGGTTTGGTTTGGTGTGGTGTGGTATAGTTTGATTTTTTTTCCTGCCTTTAAAGTCAGACTCTTCTGCTCAGTTCATTGAAACAACCATTCTATTTTTATAGACTGGGACATTCCTCAATTATGGATCATGAAGCAAAATTTGAAAAAAGTAAAATCTTTAAATTAAACTTTTACTATAATTTTATCTCAAATTCAAAGACTGATATTTCCCTTGCTGGTTTTCAGCTGCATCCTTCCTGTGAAATTTGAAGTGTATGTCATTCCAAACAAATTAATATCATTATTTCTGGATCACCAATTACCATATTGTGGTCTAATTTCTACTGCTTCATTTACATAACTCAGGTTCTGCATTTAATTTTTAAAGAAGGTATAGCATTTGAGGTCTAAGAATATGGCACTGAACATTCACTAGGGATATCTCAACAAAGAAGATGGTATGTCACTGCAAGGTTTATGAGGAGAAGGTCTATGAGAGAAGATTAAAGGTTGAGACCATAAACCAGAAACCAGGAAGGTCCATTTCTGACCTGTTTATATCACATTTCCATCAGAAGAACTAACCCATCTTGACAAGCCAGCATCAACATCCTTGCGGTTGTGGCCTTCGAAGGCTAAGGATCCACCTTTCCAAGACCCCACGTCTTCCTCATGTTACCTCTCTACTGACCAAACTTCTACCCCAAGAAACTTAGTGACTCTAAGTATACTAGAACATAGAACCAGCACATTTCCTTAGCACTTTAACTGAACGCAAGAAGCCAGTGTTCCAGTTTCCTTCCTCACATCCCTTCTCGTTTCCCAGATATGCACAAACCTCCAAACATGACTCCATATCATGTTACATCACTCTAAAACAAAATAATGAATTGTTGGCATAGTACTGCTCCTATACTACAAAGGGCATCAGACAAGCCCAGACGGATCCTTCTGTGGTTAACACTTTGTTTAAGAAAAAAGAAAAGCTATTATTCCTAAAATAATAATGTGAACTACCTTTACTATGTATTGGTAGCATTTTATCTTAACTATCCAATGGACCCTCTTTCTTCTAAAAATAAGTTAAGGGGCTGGGGATTTAGCTCAGTGGTAGAGCGCTTACCTAGGAAGCGCAAGGCCCTGGGTTCGGTCCCCAGCTCCGAAAAAAAGAACCAAAAAAATAAAAAAATAAAAAAAAAAGTTAAAAAATTTGAAGACAGGAGACCGTTTTAAACATGTGTGTTTGATACATGTTTTAGAACTGTCCAGAGAATGCAATTATTTTCCACCACTGAATTCTTCACTGCAGAAATAAGAGATGAGCTAGTGTTGAGAATGATAGCTCAACAGTAGAACATAAAACATGTAAATAACATTTACTCTGTTATTTGGTTGGGACAAAAGTGAGCCATAAAAATAAATATGTATAAATATAAATATTATAAATAAATACAAAAAAATAAATGCTATAGAAACCATTTCAGTAGACATGCGAAGAAAACAATCCATTGGCCCATATCTGCCACTGAATTTCTCATTTACTTAATTATTCTTAATTATGTTGCTCCTGCATAAAAAATTGCTGATATTACAAGTATTATGGAATAAAGCAATAGTTCAAACATTTATATAGATGTTAAATAGGAAATAATTCACTACATAGTACAATCACATTTGCAATTAGTCAAAATGCAGACAATACTTAACATGTTAGAACTGCAAAAAAAATTCTGCAAATGCTTGAAACTCTACAAAATAATATAAAGAAAATAACAGGAAAGACTGGTGATAAAAATTGTTCCAGTAATATTACTTTTTGAGATTTACTATTCTGTGCGTATTGTCCATTGTTCTCATGATATTCCATATTGGTTTCTAATTAGATAACTTCCTAAGGACATCACTTACATTGAAAAAATTAAAACAAATAACAAGTTGTAGAAACTGTGATCTACGGAAATCACAGTGCTATTCATTTTGGAGGAGATCGCTTTCAGGGGAGGTAGAGATTCCTCCTGACAGGACTCCAGGTTTAGCTCATGAATAAGAAGCAAAGACCTTCCGTCTCTGTCAGCAGCCACTAGGTCTTGGTCAAGCCACTTGTGAATTTATAGTGCGCTGTATTTGTGAATGGTGAAATATGTGGTCTCTGTGGCAGAGTCAACATTCTAGGAGTCACACACTCAGCCATTTACATGAACCTTAACTCAGAAGCACTTCTCTCTTACCTAACGCGTTTGTGTAGGGCCTTTCTCAGTGATAGCCCTATGCACACTGGGTATCACCCTCCACAGTGGAATGCTGAGGTAATTGCCCCATGTCAGTTGCTGTCAGGAGGCTGAGACATGAATTATGAAAGAAATTCTAATTATCAGACATTTCTACCAAAAGGATGCTTTAAGGAGTTTTGACAGGGGCTGATAGGTTGCACAATGGAGAAAGAACTCACTTAGTGCACACGAGACCTTGAGCTCAGCACAAATAAAATCTTGGTTAGCATTTTACTGAGGATTTTTTGCAAACTATAAATCATGTCTTTTTTTTTAATTCGGCAGTTTTAATGTTGAAAATTGCCGAATATCAGCTAAGATGCACATGATAAATACATAAATATTAATGTTCTTCATATTACACTATCAGGTAATTTGCACTTAAAGCAGGATTTCCTAATGAAATTAAATATAAAAGAAAGGTAGAGAGATCATAGGCTTAAAATGTGCGATGAAATATTTCTTTCTTCAATTTTGAGTCTAATTTCTTCTTAATGCACAAAAACTAAAAGTGTAGATTCTTCAAAGCCAAGAACTTCAGGGTGTTTTTTTTAACTTATTTTTAATCTCAAAAAGCAACATCTAATGTTGCAAATCTATTAGAGCCCAAATAATCATGTGAAGGCAGCGCACGGCTCACAGATGTACACGGTTATTATCCTCTTCTTCTACAGTTAATAGTGTAGCTGATTTTACCCCTAAATAAAAATGTTTACTTTTAAAAAGCACTTTAAAAGTAGTTAACTTGCAAATATTTTTAATTATACACATTTTATTTTCTGCAGCAAGTCATGCAAATCGTGATTATATTTTTTTAGAGTTTAATGGCGATATTTGTAAATTTCATCATTGCATCTAGCCAACTGTAGAAGCACAAGTACTTAAAACACAGTGCTCATACTTTTAAACAATTTTAGATTTTTGGTTTGGTTTTGCTTTTTTTTCTAGGGTGGTTGGGATTGAACTCAGGATCTTGGAGGTGATGGGCAAAGACACTACTACCGCTGAGTAGCCCCTATTTTGTGAATTGTAGGGGGAGTGGTTTTCAGTCTTGTGTTTTGAAGTTGCCTTCTCATGTTCTAAACTTAAATTGTCAAACTATTTTACTGTAGGAACTGCTGAAATGTTAGTCTCTAAAAGTCCTGATAAAGTTGTGGGGGGAGTGGTTATCAAAGTAACCAGCACATCACAATATCTCCGACAGCATCCATGCAGAATGAAAAGCTACATCATTCCTTCTTAAGGAATATACTTAAATCCTCAAAAGTCCATCTTCTTCTGCTTGTGTTTCTCATATGAAGTTGTATCAATTGACTGAGAAAGCCACTTGGCATCTATGAGATGACCAGAACTATCAACACACAATAAGGGCTGACTGAAGGGTTAGGCCTCTTACACTGACCTCAGGACACTGTGTCTTAATTATCTAAAGGGGCATTGTGGCCATCTCTAAATTTTATGTCCATTTTGGGGCACTTCTAGCTCAAATTCTACTTACCAATCTCAGAAGAATCCACACCAATTTGTAGAGTAAAATGATTCTCGGAGAAAAGGCCATGCCCTAAAGCCTCTCTGTGAGTATTAGCCACAAACACACACGGTTAAAAGTCGGAGCCTAACTGGCTATTAAGATGCTAATGGAAGAGTTATGCATCAGTCAAGCCAGCAGTAATTCAGAAAATTACAGAGCTTTAAATCTGGACGGCACCTCAGAGATCAAGTCGAGTTCTTTCATTTCACAGAGGAGTAAATTAGGGTCACCTGGGCTGGGGGCTCCCTCAGAGTGCAGAGCTGGTGGGAGTAAACCAGATAAAACTATGCTTCCTGTTATTCCACAGTAGACAGACCCCTGCAGCAGCGAAGTGCATGACCATTTCCGTGTCTTGTCTCAGTTACTGGATATAACAGCATATTAATAGTTTCAGTTACTAGGTACTGAGCTTAGTAATAAATGCAGAAGTACCAACGGTATTGGAGACTGTTTTCATTCTTCCTCTTAAGGATGAGCATGACTCCATGAATAGCTTAAATTTGCTGTACTTGTTTGGACTTCCATTTAAAGCCATGCGTAGCTCTCCTGGTTTTGACTGATACATTGTTGGTGTCTCAGAGAGACCATTGACAAGACTTGCCTAAATCTACTGAAGTTTATCTCCCGGTTGGCTACCTTTATAACATGGAATCCTCCTTGCTCCAAACCTTAGGGTATTTGAGGATGGGCATGTCCTACATTTTTTGTTTGTTCCTTTCTTACTTTATGAAGTCCTTGATACATACTATACTATTTTGTAAAAGAAGAAACATAAAAGTGTAAATGTCTCTGAGTCTGAAATTGCCTTCAAGTTAAATGCACAAGCCTGACAGAGCATTTATCCTCCTTGAGACTCAAATACTACAAATCCAAAATAATTTATTTTTCAGCAAATGCTTCTAAAGCCAGTATATACTATAGACAGGAATTTTTAGTTTCCTTCTAGAAAACTCCTTCTAATCATTACAGTTGTCCATGGACTGGCTGCTTTTAGAAACACAATACCTAAGAAGGGGAGAAGACAACTATGTTTCATGAACAATTGTGGGAGAACTGAGCATTACTATACTAACTCGAACCCTAGAAGAAAGACAAATTAAAATCTTAAAAGGCCGTGCATGCTACTCCCAAGCATGGCGTCTTGCTGTTCTTTTATCAAAAAGTTTGGGAGTTTGTATGTGCTGTGATGCACATCTGGGTGATAACTTGCAGGAATCAGCTTTCTTTCCCCCGTGTAGGTTCTTCTGCGTTGAGCCATGCAGTAGGCTGAGCCCACTGTCATTTGAAGACTTATACATGGCACGGTCCCCGCATAATCACAGGAGAAAGAAATGTTGCTAGGAAAGGCCGGGAGGGATCTAAATGAGCTTAGTTTCTAGTTTCTTTACGTTAGTCTAGCTTCTGTCCTCTTTGTAAACAACCGTTCTTGTCATGGCTGTCAATTTGTCAACAAATCTAAGCTTAAGAATACGAGGTTTGGGTCTTTCTGGACCTGTCCGAGCAGAAGGTGCCATCGTGGGTACTCACATTCACCACAACGATTGAAGGGATCTCAAGGCCCAGGACATCTACCTAAGGCTCTTAATCAAACTACAGGTTTCTGGCTAGGGACCAACTCTGCCTTGAATCAGGTAGCGCTGAAAGGGTTATTTATGAATCACACTAACCGATCATCTCTGTCCCTGTCCCTGATGATCTGAAAGATGAAGCTTCCTGACATGGAGAACAAAACCGCTGTGGTTGTGGGGTTGGTCACAGATGATGTGAGGATTCTCGAAGAGCTCAAACTGAAGGTGTATGCACAGCTGGTGCGCAGCCTGCCGGAAGTCGCATCCTCAAAGCTGGGAGTAAGAGCTTTCCCTTCAACCAGCTGGCCCTGGAGCCTCCCAGGGGTTGAGGCACTGTGCTCCTGTCTGGTCCTCAGAAGGGTTGAGACGTGTACCTACCTTTTTACAAGGTCCCAGGAACCCAAGCAGCCACACCAAACGCTCTCTCAGCTCTGAAGGCTGAAAGTTCGAGCGTGCCCGAGGCTAAAGGGTCAGCCGAGGGTACAAAAACGATCCCTGGATCTTACTGTTAACATAAAAAAGCTTTGGATGTTGAAGGGGAAAAAAGAACACAAGGTTCCTCTGAATTTCCAGATATATCTTGGTTCTACAAAGATTTTATGTACAGAACACCTGGGTTAATTAAGTGATAGGCCTTTGTTGTTAATCTGCGTTTCATCATAGTGTCCTCCATAGACTTGTAACAGGTAGAAAAGAGCTTGTGCTTCCTTCCCCTCTACAGATATGATCACGAAGCAGGCTGGATGTGGCCTTCAAGGTTGTCTCTAAGAGGATGGCCCTTCACTAGTTTGCATACCGTGATACTCAAATTCCAGGTAATAACATTAACAACAACTTTTCTATTGCCCTTCTAGGTTTATTGTACAATTAATAAATTTTGGCCGATATGGAAATTAATGTTATCAAAATCAAGCAATGTGGCATAATTAAAATACTGCAGTAGTGGTCTTTCCAGTCCCCTACAGAGATATAATTTCTGTTAAATCAACTGCATGGACCACCTCCTGAGTGAGCAGGTTTAATAATAGTGTAAAAGCCAACACGTCACCATCTGTTTAGCCGTATGTACTCCACCTATGTTTGGCAACAGTTAATACATGGATTGACAAGTATATAATGGCGTACGGATTTAACACCCCCAACTTCCTCAGTATTACCACTCTCCAAGCCTCAGATTCATGTTTCATCATTCTGTCCACAGACCTGTACTATTCTCTGTCTACATTTAGACTGAACAAATCCATTAATATGCTGCCCTGGTCAGCCATCTGATAGCAGCACATAGCAAAGTGTGAAGCAATAATGGTGGGATTTTCTAGTTCACAAGTCTGTGTAACAATGGGAACAGATCTGGGTGAAGCTGGATCTTATCGGTGCTGCTCATTGGTTTAAGTCTGCTCCCTGCTTCAGCCTTTTCTCTAGGCCAGGAGCCACCTGAAACATTCTCTGCTCTGATTTTGAGGAAATAACAGAACATCCCTAGAAGCTTCACAGACAAGGTACATAACCCCCATAAGACAATATAGTCTGTATTAACATTACCAAGCCTGTGATCAGTACAGAAAAGTAGAGACAACTTTTGTATTCAATAAATGAAGGAATCACATTCTATAAAACGTTCTGTAAAGGAAAATTTCAGTTATTCTGAATTGGTTCATCAAAGTAACTATTTGGGTACCTGAAGATTATTGTAATTGAGAAAGAGTCTCATTTCTCTGACAAGAATTTAGCATTCTCTGTTTTTCTCCAATTAGGCCTCCAGGTCCCCTGGAAATAAGTCTGTTTTTTCCTATATAAAAATGTCCCTTTGAATAATTGAGATAAATTTCCATTTTAATGTCCCCAAAGTCTTTAGAAATTCCCCCATCCGTTCATTGTCCAAAGTCCCTAGAAACAAATGAGTTCGTTAGCATACAATTCATAAGACAGAAATCGATTTTCAATTCTAGTGAATTACTCACTATCAACACTCTAATTTCTGTAGTCATTCATAAGAAGCTATACAAAAAAAGATTAAAAAGTAAACTTGTTTTAATTTTTTCTGGTGCTGGAATCAAACATAGCTTTTATATTTAAGTTTTAAGATCTTTAAGTTCCCCTTCTGGTCTGAATCGGTGCCTTGAGCAGACCTTGGGCGCTGGCTCTGCACCCACTCCTACAACACCCAGAGGGAGCCCAGGTGGTCTAAAACATCCAGGATCACAGGAGAGGCCACATCTGCCCAAACACCCAACCCAACATCCAGAGCAACTGGATCCCCCAGGATTCAGTGGAACCCCCACTCTCCTCAGGGCACAGGTTCCTTCCCATCTGAACCAGTGATCTGAGCAGACCTTAGGTTCTGGCTCCCCACCAAGTACCACAAAACCTAGAGGAAGCCAGACTTCCAAGTACTCTAACACACCCAAGATCAGAGGTGATCTGAACCCCCGAGGATCACAGGATTACAGAGGAAGCTTGACTCCCAAGAGATTGGACACAACCAGGATCTCAGGATCACAGGATTCTAAAATCATAGGATAACAGATATAGCTGGACTCTGAGGTGCTCTGACACAACCAGGATCACAGGAGGGACAGTCCGAGACAGCAGGGCAGGTAACACTAGAGATAACCAGAAATGCAAGAGGCAAGCACAAAAAAAGTCAGCAACAGAAACCAAGGTTATTTGGCATCATCAAACCCCATTTCTCCCCCTACAGCAAGTCACAGATAACCCATCACACCAGAAAAGCAAGATTTAGATTTAAAATCACATCTCAAAAAAGCCAGAAAGCCCACATTCACAGGGAAGCTGAACAATGCTCTACTCAATGATAACTTGGTCAAGGAAGAAATAAAGAAAGACTTTTTAGAATTTAATAAAAATAAGGGACAGCATACTCAAACCTATGGGACACAATGAAAGCATTACCAAGAGGAAAAATCATAGCTCTGAGTGCCTTCAAAAGGAAACAGAAGGGAGCATACATTAGCAGGTTGACAGCACACCTAAAAGCTCTAAAACAAAAAGAAGCTAATACACCGAAGAGGAGTAGAAGGCAGGAAATAATCAGAGGGCTGAAATCAACCAAGTAGAAACAAAAAGGACTATACAAAGAGTCAACAAAACCAGGAGCTAGTGCTTTGAAAAAATTCAAATGAATTCATTCTTATCTCCTTGTACAAAGCTCAAGTCCAAGTGGATCAAGAACCTCCACATAAAAGCAAATACACTCAAACTAATAGAAGAGAAAGTGGAGACATGCCTCAAACACATGGGCACTGGGGAAAGTTTCCTGAGCAGAACACCAATGGCTTAGGCTCTAAGATCAAATATCAAAAAAATGGGACTTCATAAAATTGCAAAGCTTCTTTAACGCATAGGACACTGTCAACAGGACAAAACAGCAACCAACAGATTAGGAAAAGATCTTTACCAGTCCTACATCTGATAGAGGGCTAATATCCAAAATATACAAAGAACTCAAGAAGTTAGACTCCAGAGAGTCTAACTCAATATTCTCAACTGAGGAATATTCAATGGCCACAAAGCACCTAAAGAAATGTTCAACATCCTTAGTCATCACGCAATGTAAATCAAAACAATCCCAAGATTCTACCTCACACCAGTCAGAATGGCTAAGATCAAAATCTCAGGTGACAGCCAATGCCGGCAAGGATGTGGAAAAAGAGGAACACTCCGCCGTTATTGGTGGGAGTGCAAGCTGGTACAACCACCCCAGAAATCATTCTTGTGTCCTTCAGAAAATTGGACATAATACCACCTGATTACCCAGATCTCCTGAGCATACACCCAAAATATGCTTCAACATATAAGAAGGACACATGTTCTACTATGTTCATAGCAGCCTTATTTATCATAACCAGAAGCTGGAAACAACCCAGATGTCCTTCAACAGCAGAATGGATACAGAAAGTGAGATACAATGGAGTACTACTCAACTATTAAAAACAATGACTTCGTGAAATTCTTAGGCAAATGTTTGAAACTAGAAAATATCCTGAGTGAGGTAACCCAATCAAACAACAACACACATGATATGTACTCACTGATATGTGGACATTAGTCCAAAATCTCAGAAACCCAAGATACAATTTACAGACCACATGAAGCTCAAGAAGAAGAAAGAACAAAAAGTGGGGGTGCTTCTGTACTTCTTAGAAGGTAAAACAAAATACGCAGAGGTGGAAATAATGGAGACAAGTATAGAGCACAGACTGAAGGAAAGGCCATCCAGACACTGCCACTCATGGGGATCCATCCCACATGCAATTACCAAACCCAGTCACTCTTTCTGATGCCAAGATTGCATGCTTACTGGAGCCTGATATAGCTGTCTCCTGAGAGACTCTGCCAGCACCTGACAAATACAGAGATGGATGTTTGCGGTCAACCATTGGACTGAGAACAGGGTCCCCAACTTAGGAGTTAGAGTAAGGACTGAGGTAACTGAGGGGGTTTGTAAGAACAACAATATCAACCAACCAGACACCCCAGAGCTCCCAGGGACTAAACCACCAACCGAACAGTACCATGGAGGGATCCATGGCTCCAACCGCATATGTTGCAAAGTATGGCCTTGTTGGGCTTCAATGGTAGGAGAGGCCCTTCTCTTGGTCCTGGGAAGGCTTGATGCCCCAATGTAGGGGAATGCCAGGGTGGAGAGGTAGGAAGGAGTGGGTGGAGGTGTTGGGCAGCACCCTCATGGAGGTAGGGCATGGGAATATTGGTTAGGGGGTTTCAGGGTTGGGGGATCCAGGAAAGGGGATAACATTTGAAATTTAAATAAAGAAAATATGTAATAAAAGAGAATTTTTAAAAAGATCTTTAAGTTCCAAAACAGGAATAGAAGAAAAACTACCTTGTCCATAACATACAGTTTAAACCCTAATGATTTCTGCTGTACACCAGAATTGGCTTTAATATTAAAATCAGAATTGTAAAAATTTTTCCTTTGCCACTACAAAATATCACTTTTCCAGACTAAAATTGCTTTGAAATGAAACATCTTTCCTCTGATGTTGTTATAGGATTTACTAATTTCCCTTAATGTGTGTGTGAGGAGGGAGAACTATTGACCACTTGCACTCTAGACACATGAGCTATGACTTAATCCTGCTTCACTCCGTACTGCTTCCTTCTTAGAAAACATATTTTTGATGTCTGATGATTTATATATGCTTGGCCCAGGGTGGCACTATTAGGAGGTGTAGCCTTGTTGGAGTAGGTGTGCCACTGTGGGTGTGGGCTTAAGTTCTTCATCCTAGCTGCCTGGAAGTCAGTGTTCTGCTATCAGCTTTCAGAAGATGTAGAGCTCTCGGTTCCTCCAGTATCATGCCTATGTAGATGCTGTCGTTTTTTTTTTTTACCTTGATAATAATGGACTGAACCCCTGAACCTGTAAGCCAGCCCCAATTAAATGCTGTTTTTATAAGAGTTGCCTTGGTCATGGTGTCTATTCACAGCAGTAAAACTCTAAGGCAGAAGTTGGTACCCAGTATGATAGGCCTGACCATGCTCTTGTTTGGAATAATGTGGATTTAGGGACTTTATATTTGAAAAACAGTGGGATGCTTTAAATGGGGCTTAATGGGCTATCCTAGTAGGATCATGGAAGACTTTGTTACTGAGAGATATTTGAATTGTGCGGACCTTGACCAAGATGTTTAGTGGAGAATTTCCAGATATGGCCTAGAGACTGTTTTGGTGGTATTTTGGTGAAGAATGTGGCTACTTTTTGCCCTCGTCTGAAGAGTCTGCCTGAGGCTAAAGTGAAGAGACTTAGATTAATTGCACTGACAAAGGAAGTCTCAGAAACTCCCATCATAGACTTATTCTTTAGTTAAGTCTCATGAAGAGCATTTCAAACAAGCATTACAAGCTGAAAAAGGAAAAATATATGGTTTGAGGATTAAAGGGGCACCTGGAAGTGAAATAGAACTGATATCTTGTGTTTATGTCTATTAAATTGAATTAGGGAGTGAGACTTTGGGGTGAGATCCTACCCAGCTTAGTTTAGATCCAGGCATGGTGATACACATCTTTAATCCCAGGAGATAAAGTCAAACAGATCTCTGAGTTCAAGGCCAGCCCCCAACAGAGCAAATTCTGGGTGACGAAAAGCTTAATCCCAGGAGACAGGCATGTAGTCTCTGAGATCAAGTCAATCTACAGAGTAAGATCCAAGACAGCCAAACTTAGGCAGGAAGGAGTTGGAAAATAGAAAACTAGTGATAAAGTAATAGAATAAGGGGCCGTGTTCCAGCTCCTGCAAGCAGTAGAACTCAGCAGCTTTGGCCGTGTGGTTCTGGCTGTAAAGTCAAGAATAGAAGGGACTACTAGGACAATTGATGTTTATTAGCTGGAACTAAGAAACTGGTGGTGCTTAAGAAGAGACCGGTATCACTGAGGTGAAATCTTCTGGAAAGTGTTTACTTCAGGCACAGAGAAGCTGTGTTCCAGAGATAGCCAAGGTTGTACCTCATGCTGCAGCTGTACTTGGTAATGTGTGAGAGTCACCCAGGTGGTACCAATTCTGAAGGCATAAAGGCATCATGATGAATAGCTGAGGACTGACGCTATCAGAGGCCATGAAAGGCCATTGGTGAAAGGGCATTCTCAGTTGCAGTTGATGGCTCAGGACTGAAGGGGTCATGTAAAGGAGTTGAGGTTTGGCACCACAAAGAGAGCCTCTGAGAGGTTATTGGTGAAGCCTAGTTGCAGCAGAGGACCTCAGTGTGTTGGAGATGCCAGTACCATAGGATGATCATCAAGGCAGTGGAGTGGATCAACCTGAGCTTAGAGTGCTACAGAGGGCAGAGCTGGAAAAGTAACGCCAGCCCTTTGGAGGAATACAGAGGATCATGTATGGATCCCAGACATTGAAACAAGAAGCTGTAACATTAAAGTTGCCTAGGAGACCCCAAGATGTTTGAGATACCAGATTCCATGGGCTATCTCTTGAGGAAAGCTGCCAACAGGGAGAAAGAAGTTTAGTTCAGTGATGAAGATGAAAAAGGAGTTGGAGATCTGAAGACTGCCTTGCTATCAGACATGGAGATGCAGGGTTTGGAGTTTGTCCAGCAGGTTTCCTGTCTTGCTGTGGGGATTACAGTTAAGTGATTTAATGGATCTCAGAAGAGACCTTGAACTTTGAACTTTTAATATTGTTGAGACTGCTATAGATTTTGGAGTCTTTGGAAGTTGGACTAAATGTATTTTTTATTATGCTATGGGTAGGTAAGGCCCCCTCATAGACTAATGTGTTTGAACAAGCCTATGGGAGCCATGGAGTGAAATGTGATGGTTTGTATATGCTTAGTCCAGGAAGTGGCACTATTAGGAGGTGTGATTTTGTTGGAGTAGGTGTGTCACTGGACCCAAGACCCTCATCCTAGCTGCCTGGAAGCCAGTATTCTGCTAGTGGCCTTCAGATGAAGATGTAAAACTCCTGCACCATGCTTCCCTGGATGCTGCCATGTTCCTGCCTTGATGATAATGGATTGAACCTCTGAACCTGTAAGCCCACTCCAGTTAAATGTTCTTATAAGAGTTGCCTTGGTCACGGTATCTGTTCACGGCAGTAAGACCCTAACAAAGACAATAGGTGAGCTTTGCCTTCTATGTACTATGCCCTTGAGGACAGCTGCTTGTCCCAGCACACACAGATAACATTTCTATTCGCCATGATTTCTGTTTTCCTTATATTCGTAAGTACCATTATGCATGTGGATCTCTTGCTTCATGTTTCAGGGTGTGTTTTTGTGTGTTACGCTGCATTAAAATCTTCTTCTTTAGTCCTTCCTCATTACTCTGCTTATTTACAATTTATATGGGTTGCAGCTGGCACTTAACATGAGCTTATTTTAACAATTATCTGAAAAGTATGAAGTTAAATAAAGCTTCCAACCTCCTACACAGCACGAACTTTGGCATCTTGAATCTACGATGAATTTTCTCATAATTATTGTAGAGTACCTGCATTCTTTTAATTTCTTTTTATTTCTTGAAAATATATACACTCTTGCCTCTCCTGACTCCAAATAGCATTTTTTACATTTGCATAAGAGTAACAAACAACTTCCTTAATTTTATAATTCCATTGGCAATACGGTATTTTAATATGCAATTTTATACTTTGACTATCAAGGAAACTTTTAAATCTGATTCACATTTTAAAGTCAATTTTTTTCTCATCCTTAATCCTTGACTGATATTGCAAATTCGTTCTCCTGTTTGAAGTGTTAAAGTCATCTATTTTGCAGTCAGTGTGGATGAGGTTAAACGCAAAATTATCCGAGATTGCATAGGTTCATTAAACAAAACCAGACAACAATTAAAAAGAAGAATCAGAGAGAGAATGGGGAGAAGTATGTGGGAGGGGCTGGAGGAGAAAGAAAAAGGAAAATAATATAATTATAATTTAAAATTAAATATATCATTATTAAAAATAAAAAATAACATTACCTACCTGACCGGCAGTGTCCAAGATGTCTAAGTAAGCAGGCTCGTTGTCAATCCTCACCTGGGTTTTATAAGCATCTTCTGAAAAAGCATAGGAGAAAGGTTCAGTTTGTGTTTGTACCATTGAAAAGCTGTGCTTAATTTAAAATTTTGTGAAAAGACTTTTCAAGTTACTAGCTGATGTGCTGTTTAAATCATCAAGAAAGCAAAGAATATAACACGGTTGATAGTAAAACCTTTTGAATATCTTTGACTACAGCACCAGGGCTTAAAAATATATCTTGGTGGTTAAGAGCCTTTGTTCTTCCAGAAATCCCATTCCCCAGTGCTCTTGTGACGGCTCACAGCCAATGGAAATTCCGGGCCCATAGGATCTGATGCTCTCTTCTGACTTCTATAGGCACCAGGCACGCACAGAGTGCACATACATGCATGAAAGCAAAAACATTCTACACATAAAAATAAAATAAATACATCTAAAGAAAAAGCAAAAATGCAGATGGAAAAACATCCTGATAGTATATTTGGCAATGCATGCTTCCATATGTTACCATAGGCACGGGTCACGACGTTACAGAAGCCTTTAAATTTCTAATGCTCAGAGGTGAAAAGGTAGCTTTGATATTTTCTGAGAGAAGGAAGGCAGAAAAACACCACAGGGAAACCAGAGAATATACGTCCATAGATCATTGAATAACCAATGCGTCTGCCTGGGTCTGAAGCTCTAGAAAGGCCTCTAAATGCCTTCCTTTATTTACATCCATGTATGTTCCCGCCACATTGCAGCCTGTTTAAATGTATCGATGGGTTAATGTGACCAGGCCATTCCTGGACCTCGGGGTCATAGATTCCCGAAGTTCATATTTTGCCTTCTTCACTGTTCACATTGTAAAGAAGGGGCAGACAGATCCATTGCCAAAAGCTCTTACGGCATCACTTTGGAGACGTCAGTAATTACCACACTGCAGTCTTTAAACCATGAGAGGACAAAGGAATTATTTTAAAATGTCTTTATTCACAGAGCAGAAATGATCAACCATAAGGAGATGCTTTTTCAATTTGTATTCTGGGAACCTCCCACAAATTATAAGCGTGTTTGCTCTGGGAGATGGGAAACATACATGGACACTCAATCACACACGTGTGTGACGTACATTGACACAGAAGCATATAGACAGAACCCACAGCACGCTCAGTGTGTGAGCAATCCTAAGAATTTTCAGTTGTTTATCCTATTACTCTGTGCTTCAGGCACTGGTTTCTCTCTTGTAAGGGGAGCATCCGTGGGATTACTGGCTATTTTTACTTTTGGAGGCTGTAGAGGGTTATCTTTCAGTTTCCGGAGACAGACACGGTTACTCTGAGGAGGCTTCTATGAAGTGAGGATCACAAGCAAGCCTCAGATCTCATGTTTGTTTATTTAAACTTAAAGGCCAGGGAAGCAGCCTCCTGAGGTTGAGGTGCTGAGTAAGGCTGGGACGCGGTGTGTGATCATCCCGTGCTGTGACAAGCCAGCCAGCACCTGGGACACACATTCAACGGGGGCCTCTTTTGAGATCAGAAAACCTCTTCAGAAAGCACAGGTGGGAACAGGCTGGAAACTAAAATCACAGAGCCGAGACATTTTTTTTCTTTGTGTTTTAAGACATGCCCATCCATGAATACATTCTAGTGTGGGAAATCTGGGTCATCTTCCTGGCCTCAATAGAAACTAAGCCCTTTCATTTCTCTCTATAAACAACCTTGCTTTCATTTTCCATTCATCCACCCCCTTTGAGGCTATCCATGCAGAAACACTGTCAGAAACACTCTGTTGAATGCATATACACACTTGCCTGAATTTCAACCGTCTGCCTACAGTACCTACCCTCAAGTAAGCTCATTTATCTTCCCAAGCAAACAGCTAAATGTACACAACGCTTCCTCAGGCAGAAATGATCACAGCTGCGTGCCACAGTCTTTGAACAGAAAAGCACAATAGGACTACACTCGTGGAGACACCTACCACCTTAAAACACATCTCAAAACGTGGATATTTAACGTGAGACCAGTATCTCTTCTTGACTCTACTACTACAGCAGAATTTTATACTAAAACAATAAAGGTCTGTATTAAAGCTTTTAATCTGTCAGAATAAAGGTATGCTGTGCTGGCCAGCCATTTACCTTGTTTGTAAGGTATAAATAACTGTACCTTACAAGGCTCGACAGAGTAGCACATAATAGTGTGTTGGAAACAAGAAAGCACAAATCAAATTCAAGAAACACTATGATGTGAATTTTTAGCCAAATTTTATGAAACTTAAATCACATCTACTATTTCTGATTGTATATATATGCATATTTGCCAAGAAGATGATTATGCAGGATTTAACAGGATAGATTTCCAATAATCATCAAATTTATTGTTTTGGCTAATGTAAAAAACAAAGTATTCTGGAAAATAGACCTTTTAACTCTTTCCCGAAAAATGTGTATTTATTTAAGTAGCTTAAAATATTTTAGATACAAATATTGAGGTAATATAAAGCCATTAAATATGTAATTGAAAAACTGCCAAGAAAATATTATTGAATTTTTACTACATTATTTTATCATATTCTAATACTTGAATGCTTCTAACACAATTTACTGCTCAAACCAAATTATGGAGTTGATAATCTTTCACTGAAACTGTTTTTCTACAACTATGAGCCTGTATGTATTTCCAAAATAACAACTGTTGACCCAATATTTTTAAAAGGCAATAAAGAATACAAAGTCAACTAAGATGTTTTGGGACCCTTTTCAGAGTCTTCTTATGTCTGTCGTACATCTGAAGGGATGCAAATACATGCATATTCCATGCACATGCACATAGAGAGAGAGAGTAGAAGCACTCGGAAATGCATAGTACAGACTCTTCTGTCCTGATTAAACGCAACTGATTCAACTTGATACAAGCCTGCGTTTTCATCAACATGCTTATCAATATTAAATTCAGTGCACAGCTGGGTATCTAGTGTGCACTCCATAATCTAATGGGCACAGTGTCTATAATATTGAAAAGTAAGTCATCAGTTGTGTCTAGTCATGGGGAGGTTTAAAATGCATTAAAATAAGCAGACGATTACACTATTCCTTGCTAAGTGTTCAGTGGCAAACTCTTAGAAGTAAATTCATTTAGATAGAAAACAACGATCACCGGTGTATTTCGCTGCTGAGCTTGGCTTAGTCCTCAAAGTCTTCACACAGAAAGAGGGAAGCCTGAGGCCTCAGGGGGAGAGAGGGTAAATTATTTAAACTCCGATGTACCCCTTAGCCTGAACATAAACATTCAGTAAAATATTCAGTACATTTAAGGTTATTGGCTGTGAAAAAGGATTTTGAAAGCAAGCTTGATTTAATGTATAGAACACATAGTGGTGGAAAAAGGACACCCTTCCTCATCAATGAAACAGCTGAGGCAATGCTGCCCTGAAGCTCTGAACCCTGGGTATCACAGGAGCTGTGATGCAGCTTGGATTGTTTTCCAATATTGTAACAATGAAAAAGGAATATGGTTTATTAGATCTGGGAGGATTATATTTGAGGTGCACCCCAGTTGAAATATTTTCCCTAAACATAAAGGTAAGTTCTTATAGGGGAAGTAGGAAATGCTCAGATTCGCCTGCTGGTGGCTTGAAGATGCCCTGCTGATGACATGATGTCCGATGATAGTGGATGACCACACTCCAAGGGCTCTGACAATAAATAGCCTTTGGTAGGCAGCAGTCAACGCCATGCCCCTACCCCTGTTCTGTACTTGACACTAACTTCAGGCTCCATGTGTCAGCACCATCCACTGAGAGTGAAGGACTGTGCCAGGATACTGCAATGTGCAGAAGTCAACTCACGGGCAATATTCTCAACCAAGACTTCTCTCACTGAAGGCCAAATGAAACTATTATCCACAAAAGCTGACTTTAAGAGGATCTGCCAGACACAAAGGGCTTAAACACAGATTATTTCTTTATACAAATGAAGACCAATTTTATAGTCAGTCTCAAAGGCCTACAGACTTCAGCTTGGTCTGATGAACACATGTGGTTACAAAGTTCGCGCGATGCACACCAATCAAATCTGAGGATGAAATTGCAAGCCATGGTGTGGCCTAGATTGGGTAGAACAACAAAGGTTCTTATCCAGAGCAAGGAGAGCATTTAAACAAACCACTGGATGAAAACTTCTCCAGGGAAAAGTAGGCAAGATATTGAGTGCGTTATTTTCCTTCTTAGGGTGGGGATTGTTAAATTTGCCAACTTTTGTGTGTGCGTTTATTTTCTATTAAGATTCATATTTCAATATTGTAGACTTGATACATTTAGTTTTACTTTTGCATTCTTTAATTCTTTTTACATCTCAATGAAGAATTGTTACATCTCTTATGCAAATATAAGGAAATAAAAAATCAGTTATATAATTTGCCCAACTAAAAAAGTTTCATAAATATAGAAAATACAGATATGTTATAGGAAGAAATTTATTACTTATTCATCATATTTTGTCCATTTTCTAAAGTCTAGTCCAATTCAGTTTCAGGTACTGATAACTTCTTGATATGTGTATTGAGTAAATGATTTTTCTGATAATGCCAATGAATATGTTCTGTGGGATAGAATATGAAATGATTTCAAAGATCTGTTATGTCCCCAAATATTTTCTCACTGGAGCAACATGATTCCCCAAAGTCCGCCCTGGCTCTTAAGTCCTTCTAAGATAAGCAACTTAATTTCCAATAAAAGTACGAGTGAGGTAAAATATTAGCACATTATTAACTATAAGCATCTTACCCTAAGATTACTCTTGCACAAGATGAGCTGTCAGTAGAGAAAGTAGATTGCAGCCTTGAGGGAATGATCAGTAGGGATGAATGGACTGGACAGGAAAGGGCCAGCCTTAAATGCAGATGCAGTATTCAGTGAATACATGAGGTAGAGTAGGCCCATAATCACCAAGACCTGAGAGGTTTAAGGTGAGAACTGCAACCTGAAGAGCCTCTTCTCAGAGAGGAGGAGTTCAATCCTGTCCTTCTAATTTCCTTCTCAAACAGGAAAGTGAAATGGTTTTATGTGTTGATACCTAGAGAGTTATAGCAGCTGAATACCATGTATATACACCCAAAATAAATTTAGCACAGAAGAATTTGTCACATGTCATACTTGCCTTCTGTGAAGTTTGAGAATCCTTAAATTATTAGCTTCTCTAGGGGTGTGGAAATAAAATTTCTGCAAATGGAAGGACAAGTTTTTTGTTCCTTAAACAATAAGCTAAAGTGGTGTTTAAAAACATTTCCGGAAAGGCAGATTTTTCTGAAGATCTTGTTGAGATGCAAATCTTAGTTGAGGAGAACTGGATTGGTAATCTACATTTTAATAAGCTACCAAGCTATGCAAACTGGCCCAGAAGCATTCCACAATAGACACTGAGATATTCAAAAACTGCAAACAAACCAAAAGCACAAAGAAACAAATGAATAAACCGAAACCGAAGACCTAAGAACTTGGGGTTGTATGCGAAACCAACCATGAGAGTGGAGAGAATAATAATACAGAAAACAAGTGTGTTCCACCTTCAGTAATAAACAGGAACCCAGAATCCACTGTGCTTTGCAAACAGGGCAAACAAAGGGGTCTTTAAAGAAGTCAAGAAAATAATTTACAGGTCTTTCTGTCTATGAGGAAAGTATTTTATTGTTGCTTCTTACTGGGAGCTGATATCAGTGCCTAGTACCTTCTAAGCAAATGTATTTGAGTTACACAAACATATGCTCTTTAAAAATGTTTTGGGCCCCAGCACTTATTTAGCAGAGGACTGCCTTGCCTGACCTCAGTAGGAGAGGATGTGCTCAATCCTGTAGAGACTCGAAGCCCCTGGGATGGGGGAATGCAGCAGGGGGGAGCACCCTCTCAGAGATGAATGAAGAATGGGATGAAGAACTCAGGGAGGAAGCACTGGGAGAGGGTAACACTTGGGATGTAAATAAGTAAAATAATTAGTGGAAAAATAAAAAAGAAGGTTCCCCATGAATGTAAAAAAAAGAATGTTTTGAGACAGAGAATTAAGATGTACATAATAAATTTGATCTTACTCTGTACACTAGGCAGAACTCTATTTTGCAGTAATCCTGCTTCTTCCTCCCAAGTAGCTGAGATTATAGGAATGGGCCAACATTTCCGATGCTAAATATTCTTACAGAAATGTAATATTGATCTGGAAGGTTGGTTTGACGCTACTGTATCACTGTGAGCAATAGATGACATAAGCACCTTCGAATGATGAAAATTTATTCTGACCACGGTTTCAGAGGTTCCAGTGGATGGACACCTGGCACCAGAGACTTGGACAGACTGTCACGTCACTGAAAGGGAGAGTCACAGAAGCATCTTCTCCTTATGGCAGAATGGCACTGAGGAAACAACTAATGGGGACCAAGTAAAAGCTTCAAAGTCATCGCCTTTGAACTACTTCCTCCAGTTGTGAGGTTTATAGAACCTCCCAGGTCTGTACCACTACCTGGGATTCAAGTATTCGTGAATGGGCCCGTGGATAGCACTTCACATCCTCACTCTAAGAAAGAATTTGCAGACTTAAATGAGGGACAACTCTAAAACTATGAATCTACATCTTTTGGATAGCTCTGTAGATGAAAAGACTTTTTATAACTAAGGAAAAATGAATGTATCATTTTCTTTTCATGACTCACTTTCAACTATCGAGAAAAGATAGTTTAACTTCCTATGAAGGAAACTTTGCTATTTACTAAGTTAAGACATTCTTCACTTTTAACTTCTTTCCCTATAGTGTAATACATTCTTGCCTATGTTATTATTTTCATAGGCACTAAATAATAGAAATTAATATTCTTTTTACTTTTATCAATTGTATTAATTTGATATTCAAAATTTAGGTATATATATTTTTGAAATGCCAAGACTTATCATGATATAAGTTGTTTAGACTGTAATATAAGGAGGTTCTTTTACCTTACTAAACTTCATCTTATATTCATATCCATCCACATACATACTACCTACCCAGTGAGAAAATCAGAGGATACAGATTTTAGAAAAGAAGAGAACTAATTTGTTGTATATTAGTGTTCACAACTCACAAAACTGGAAACTAAAAGAAGTGTTTCTTAATTCTAGGGCAGAAGAGTGTTTATTTTAGGAATCTGTGTCAATTTGTTAATTTGGTAAATTTTTTAAAGCTTTTATTGGTTATTTTGTTTGTTTACATCTCAAATGTTATCCCTCTTCGCAGTTTCCCCTCTGAAAAACCCCATCCTACCCTCCTCACTCCTGCCTCCATAAGGGTGCTCTCCTACCCACCCACCCACTCTTCCTCACCTTGCTACCATTCCCCTACACTGGGGCATCAAGCCTTCACAGGACCAAGGGCCTCCCTTCCCATTGACACCAGAGAAGGCCATCCTCTGCTACATACACAGCTGAAGCCATGGGTCCCTCCATGTGTACTCTTTGGTTGGTGGTTTAGTCCCTGAGAGCTCTAGGAGTGTCTGGTTGGTTGATATTGTTGTTCTTCCTATGGGGTTGCAAACTCTTCAGTTCCTTCAGTCCTTCCCCTAACTCCTCTACAGTGGTCCCGTGCTGAGTCCAATGGTTGGCTGCAAACATCTGCATCTGTACTGGTAAGGCTCTGGCAAAGCCTCTCAGGAGACAGCCATATCAGGCTTCTATCAGCAAGCAGTTCTTGGCATCAGCAATAGTGACTGGGTTTGGTGACTGCATATGGGATGAATCCCTCTGGATGTCACCCACCCTTCTCAAAATTTTGACCCAGAATTGCTCCTGTCTAAAGGAAACACAGGAACAAAGAGTGGAACAGAGACTGAAGAAAAGGCCATTCCTTAAATGTGTAAATTGAGTTTCAAACTTAGTTACAATTTCAGCCATTACAAAGCAATTCGAGCTCAGAAACAGAACAAACAGAAGCCAGTATTAGGATCACAGTGGTATTAGAGATCTTTCCAAGTTATCTGATTATTTCAGTTTTACTTCTATCACTCTTCAGAGAAGATCCACAGGAGACACAAAGGCAATCTATATAGCGAATGTAGATGATAAAAAGAACAATGTGGGATTCTGACAATTGCTAGAAACACCACATTCCCCGGACTTCTTATTTCCTCTTTTAGCAGGAGAATTGTATTTAGAACCAGAAGATAGAACTAATATTTGTAAAGATAGAATGAAATCCCAAGAAGTGCAGCTAGGTTTGAGGTCTCCTTCAATGGAATGAAAAACTACTTTATATGAAAAATGGTGTTTCATAATTCCAAGAAATGCGTGATGGCATTTGAATCACAACCATGCAGGAGAATGGACATCAGATAGTAGTTTGACTTGTAATCCCAGTTGACAAATGGAGAAAGGCAACATGACAGCAAAGATGATTGACAGTGTCAATATCCACCACCATGATAAAACAGATTGTTGTCAGAGCACTGAAAGTCTTCTGGATCATTCTTCCATTGGCCATACTGTGTTTACCATTTTATTAATGACTTTAAGAGAGGTTTAAAATAATACACACTCATACGGGAAGATGTAGAAGACTTGAGGATGATAATGATGGTTTATGTGTTGTAACTGGAATCTAAAAATTTTCTTAAAAATATTGACTGGATAGTTGGTAGCTGAACGCTCCATGGAGACCAATACCATTTTTTTCTCTTCAATGCCTGAAGACATGAGAAAGACATTTGATTGAAGATAACAGTTTTGGCAAGGCATGGGGGAATTGGAGTTTCAACTTGAGTCAATGAAGGATAGCATTTTCAAAGCCTTGTAGATTGGGTTAGAAAGATACCAAGACCTGTCTCTACTTACAGAACATTTGAGTCTTTCTTGCTTAGCTCATAGATACCTGTTCTGCTTGCTGGGGAGAAACAAACTCCCAGTGTGATAGTAACGGAGAGTAACGGACTCAGGATTGATGTGATGAGTGTGGATTTGAGGGAGAGATTAAGAGAGGTCATGAACTTGTTGTTCACTATCTTCTGATTCTTAAAGGCTCCTATGTAAACAAGAATTAAGCTCATACACATGCATGCATACACACACACATACACACACACACACACACACACACACACACACACGTGGCACTAAAGGAGATGAAAGAAAACAAACAAATTGTCCAATCTTGGGTAAAATTTTTAGAAATATATTTTACTTCAAAGATAACAAGCCATGTTGGCAAGGATACTTCCAATGAGTAGAGTCAAATGTGGCAAGACGGGTCAAGCATAGGTATTTCTTAAAACTTACCCAACTTTATTAGGAGGGATTGTAGAACTAGAGAAAAGAAACTTTGGAAAGATAACAATACAAAGATGGATGAATAAATCTTGGTGATTAAAGAGTACTCATTCCATAAGGAGCACATAAGATTTGATCAGAAGGCATGAATGTTTAATTTTATTTATTTTCAATTTTATTTATCTTATTGCCTCTTCACACAACACTATCTAACTATATATTTTAAATTTATTTTGCATGGTATATACTCACTTATAAGTAGATATTAGCCATAAAATACAGGTACCATGTTATACTCCACAGACCCAATAAAATTAAACAAGAAGGAAGGAAAAAGTGAGCATGCTTGAATCTCACTTAGAAGGGGGAATAAAACAGTCATAAGAGAGAGAATTAAAAAAGAGGGGCAATAGGGAGAGGAATGGGGTATTCAGGGTCAGGTGTGGGGAAGAACAGAAGGGATGGCTAGATGGCCACAAAAATTAATGAAAGTCGGCAACTGATGGGCATGAGAAGGTGAGCGGCATCTCATGGATGAGATAGAGACCAGGGATAATGGAGGCACCAAGAATCAATGAGGATAATGTTAGCTGTGACTCACAACACTGGTGGTATGAAACTGGTGGCAAGAACCCCAGTGAAGCAGTAGAGACATCAATCCACCCACAAAACTTTCAACCCAAAATTACTGTCTACAAGTAATGCAGGCAAGGGGGATGGAACAGAGTCTGAGGGAATGACCAACCCATAACTGGCCCAACATGTAACCCATCCTATGGGCAAGCACCAATCACTGACACTATTAATGACATTCTGTTATGTTTGCAGACAGAAGCATGGGGTCCTCTGAGAGGCTCCATCCAGCAGCTCACTCAGACAGATACAGACACCCATAGCCAAACAGTGGATGGAGCATGGGAACTCTTAAGGAAAAATAGGAAGAATTGTGGGCCTCAAAGGGGATAGGAGCTCCATAGGAAAACCAACAGAATCAACTAACCTGGACCCTTGGGGGTTCTCAGAGACTGAACCACCAACTAAAAAAGTATACATGGGCTGGACCTAGGCCTCCCAGCACATATGTAGCAGATGTGCAGCTTGGTCTTCATGTGGATCCTGAACAACTGAAGCTTGTGCTATCCCAAAAGCTGTTGCCTGTATGTGGGATATGAGGGATGTGTTTTCTTAGCTGGGCTGCCTTGTCTGGCCTCAATAGGAGAAGAAGCACCTAGCCCCACAGACACTTGAAATGGCAGGGTGGGAGAATACCCAGGGAGTACCCCATCAATTCAGAGGAGGAAAGGAAGGGGAAGGGAGAAAGAATTGTGGAAGAAGATGACCAGGAGGGGGCAGTGAGCAGGATGTAAATTGAATAAATAAAAAATTAAGTTAAATTTTTAAAGAGTAGATTGTAAGCAATTGAGAAATACTCTCCAATATGAGGCTCTGGCTTCCAAATTCCATTAATCTCTCTCTCTCTCTCTCTCTCTCTCTCTCTCTCTCTCTCTCTCTCTCTCTCTCTCTCTCTCTCTCTCTCTCTCTTCCTCTCTTCCTCTCTCTCTCTCTAACACACACACACACACATACATGTATAAATGGCACATATAACACGCATACAAAAAATTAAATGTGTGTGTGAAAGTGAAAATAAATCAACAATATTATAGAGAGGCTTCTCTCTAAAAGTAAGAAATAATTTCATGTAAAAATTCATAACAGAACTAAATCTAGCTTCTATGAAAATAAAGAAAAAAGCAAAAATAAGAAGAAAAATAGTATCTATATAGAAAAGAAAATCATTCTACAAAGACAGCTTACAAAACATTGAGAAATATCAAATATTTTTTAAAAATAAGTAAAAATGTACTATGAATATAGCAAAATATATTATATAGCACAAACTGAAACTGACTCAGAAATAAACTGATATGTAAGAAAGAAGAAATTGTCTCATAAATAAGAAAAAACAGGAGGAAGTGAATTCATATAAGTAAAGATGTCTTGAGACTTGGTGACATTAAAACTGAACATTGAAAAAGGGAAAATGATTACAAACTAAAATTATTAAGGAGAAATTCAAATATTTCACAGAGAAAGATGTTCCAATATTGATAAGAGGTAAACTTACAAAGAAGTTAAGCAGTGTTTTGGCCAAACCATTTATTACAAATGGTTTTAAATCTCATGCCTTATATTAATACCAAGCAGGACTTTTATAGAAATGTTAGCTGGAATGGGAAATTAATACGATGAACCAAGGTTACACTGCACATTAAGTCAGAAGAAAGTAAGCGATAAAAGAGAGACTCGTGCTCAAAGATTCAAAGACAATTTTAAAACAGGCCGTTGGCAAAGATGTCTGACAGGACTAGACGAAGGAGAGGTATGGGAATGAAATACAGCACACCAAATGTCTTCAGTCACTACATTCATAACAGAATAATTGAGCTGGTTCTTTTCACAAAGACCGGAAAATCAGTTCCCTCTCTTGAACACTGATAACTGACGAAAAACCTCATGGAATTTCTGCACAAAATGAATCACTAAGTAAACACACTTTGACAGAGTGATTTACTTTGTACAACATTACATATGACAAGGAATATAGAAATTATAGATGTGAAATGTCAACATTTCATATCTATTAATGAATTGTTAATAGCCGTCAAATCCAAAAAGGAAAGAAACCCAAGCATTGTCTTTGGATCTAAGACACAACATAATTTACCAATTTGTTTTTTCATAAAATATCAAACATGAGTTTGTGTTAATCACTAGATTAAACTACAGTTTGGGGAGAAATTCCAAGTGTCCACTAGCATTTCGAAATACACAGTAGACCACTCACAAGCAATATAAGAAAACGCATAGATTTTTATTGTGCATAAACACATGCATGAAGAAGGTGGAAAGGAGAGGAGGGGCTACAGTGACTTGGTAATATTTATAAAGTAACTTTAGAATGTAATTTTAAAAAACTATAGAGTAAATGTGGCTTCTTGATAGATATTATACAGACAATTTGGTAGCAACAAGGATGTCTGCTTATTTACTTGACTCGTGGCTACATAATAAAGTGTTTTTCCTCTAGGTAATCATTAAGTCTTCAACTGTTTAATGGTATTTCCAGTAAACATTAATCAAAGTTAAGAAAAGAATGAAAATAGTCTATTGTTATAAACCAATTATTTGCTACTAAACAAACACGTAGCCAACGGCGCACCTCTGAGAACATCTGACATATCATGAGCTGCGACAGTTTATATGGACTTGTATAGATATTTCTGAAAGGACTGTGTGTGAGACTACTCCTGGAGAGTCATAAACAAACACTCATCCATCCCAGATAGAGGAAAGATGACGGATCAAAGTCAGGATACCACCGAAGTCAAATTTGGTGAACAAATAAATGTATTGGGGTTACATATATATGGGTGATGGCTACATACAGGAGCAGATATGGTAGAGACAGCTGTTTCACCAAAGCCTATCACAGCCTTGACGAAGGCTCACGAAATTGGGAAAGCCAGAAAGATCAGCGTCTCGTCCAGGTAGATTGTACAGTCTATTCCGCGAAGCTTGGCGGGGCCGAGCTTCTTCTAGGCAGCTTAGCTGGTGTCAGGGTGTCTCTCATCTGCCCTTATGGCTTTGATAGACTTGTCGAGGGTGAGCCCTAGTGCATCTATTCAATTTACTTTGGAGATATTTACTCCCAACTCTGAAGAAGCTCTCCTTCCCCTCCAGGGTACAATGTTCCGCCTCCTTTTCCAGCATCCTGAGTGAATGAGGTTCCCAGCATGGAGGGATTTATTATTTCAAGAAGTTGAGTTTCTTACTAATTGGTTAAATAGGTGGAGATCTATGCTTACCTTGCTAACGTGTGCTATACAAACAAAAGGACACTTGATTAACAACCAAACATTAATTAACAATAGGCAAAGTGGTACCTGCTACCACTACTCTAAAGGCTCTTCAACATAATATATTTTTAAATTGTGTTTATTCCGAAATGTGAGCTAGAAACCAATTTGCCAATAAAAATTCTAGTAAATAATCTTATGTTTATATAAACATACCTAAAACATTCCATTTTCTCTAGTCAACACAGGAAAGATTGGTTGAATATGTCTAAGCCAGTCACAAACATTTAATTTTTTTAAAATGCACTCGTATTTTAGAGAACAAAGTTTAGTAAAAGAAAAAATGTCAGGTGTGGTTTTCAGTGAGTAGACTTAACCAAAACTGAATGAATCATTTAGAACAAACAGTATTGTTGATTAGAATCTAATCCCATCTGTCCATGTCTAGAACGGAATAGGCTTCCCTCATACAGATAAAATGCTTCCGGTTTCAATATGATTGACATGGGAAAGGGGAAGTTTTGGCAAAATTGGCCCATGGCACCATTTAGAGAAGAAACTAGGAAACCTAAGTATTTTTATGGTTCATCCCTACTTCATGAAACAGACTAAGACGTCCCATGGGCTTGTTGAAGACAATTTCAGAAGTGCTTTTGTGCACCAACGGATGTCCTTTTAAGCCTGCTAAATCTTATGGAAATTTATGTTTAATTCTAAAACCTGTTCCACCCACTACCATATTCCAATTAAAGCATGGCACTGACACATCCCAGGCCTCCGCCTGGTTCAATGTTTAGACTACACATAATTTCACATGCTGGTATCTCTCCAAACCAGGAAGCCTCTTTGACCTATAATTTGCATAATGCATTCATGTTCAGATTAGTCACATGATTAATGAGTGCCTTGGAGAATGTCCAGTTCTATCACGTCCACTGTACTTTCCTTATTCCTGCCACTAGACTCAATTAACAATGCCAGCTATTGCCAAGTGCTGTGCACGGTATAAATTAAACTTGTTCATTTGTTCCGGAAAACAATCACATCCACTGCAATGTGGAAATTGTTTTCCATCAGTGAGTATAATTAATTGTTAAAATGTGAATCAGAAAGCATTTCCTTTTGTTGCACAAACCAAGGTTTCAGCTATTGAGTTTTCCATATTTATCGCATGTGATACTTGTTCTTTACAGTCTTCAATTCAAATCCCCGAAGAAGCACTACAGATTCTGTAAGGAAATTCTTAAAATAATGAGGTTGTAGTTTAGAACTTGAATTAGGTAGCAATCTTTTATGAGGATAAATGAGTGTAAAATTGGCTTTTTAATGAAATATGGGGGTTATGGATTATTCAATATTGCATTTTTACTTCTTGCAGCTTAATTGAACTTTGCAAAATTTAACTCATTGAACATCCAGTCTTAATATAAAACTTGAGGCCTATCTTTCTCTGACATACCTATCTAAATTTAATGGGCTTTATTTTTTTCTGCTTCATGTCATTTTAATTCATTGTCAAATTTTTCACACTGAAATAATTAATTATGATAAAAATAAAACAAAATTTCTTTTAAAATACATATATTTCTAATGATATTATCAGACTGTATTTTTTATTTCACAAAAGAAAGATAGTCATTGGGCATATGAGTCAAAATATTTTGCAGAAAGCTGCTAATTTCCTTGGTCAAATTGAGTCTTTATACCATCACGGGGTCATAACTGAGTCTTATGAGAATAAAATATAAGAAATAAACAAGGTATTTGAACTCTGAAGGTTTTTCATGCCTAAGTTCCAGCTACTTTGGAGGCTGAAGCAAGATGTTTGCAAGTTCAAGAACAATGTGGGTTAGCAAAAGGCTAACCCACAGTGTTCAATACCACAAAAAGAAATAAATACGTAATTAAACAAATAAATAGGCTCTCCCATGCTCAACAGTATAATTTAATGACAAATATGGAAGAACTGTTGCCCTCCCAACAATGACTATTCAGAGTGCCCAGAAAACACAATGAAACAGATAACAAGTTCTTGGCTCTATGAAAAACAATGAAACAAAAATATATGTCCAGGAAAATATTGAATACTCGGTATCCAGAGAAATGATAGTATAATGAAGTAACTGACTCTATAAAGAACACACGAAGCTGATGCCTGACTGATAAGGGGTCAGTCATGTGATGTAGAGGGAATCTTCCAACAGATGAAGTAACTGGTGAGCACAAGAGTCCAGATAAGACACAATGGTGTCTAAGGAAAATGCATAGGTGATCCTATGTATTAATATTAATATAATATTAAGAAATTAATATGGAATGCTACAAGAGGATAAATACAGGTGACATTTAGAGAGACAGGCAACTGTGAAGTTGTGAAGGTACCGTCAGCCAGCAGTGTTAGGACAGGGTTACCACTCTGGTTACTATGTGCAAGACAAAACAAGAAGTCTTGTGTGTGTGCGTGTGCACGTGAATTGATTGCATGGTCTACCTCTTATGTTACTGTACCGCAAATACATTTAAACTAAGGATGACTTGAGGATGGAGGAATAACAGAGTTTAAAATTATAAAAAGAAGAACTTTTAATCCTGAAAACAAAATGGTCCCAGAGTTAATGAAAATTCTAGTCCATCAATGTGAGTTTTAATCTATTTCTGTTGACACATATCCAGTCTCTTAACCAGTCTTTTTCTTTTTGATTTGCTTCAAGGTTACTCCAGGTTCATGAATTCTTGATGTTTTCCAGAAAGCTGCACCTAACATGATTGATTTTTGCCTTCTGAAATTAAAAAAAAAGTACTAAACATGTTTCCTTGCACTATTTAAAAGGTAGTATTAATTTCACATTGATCTTATTTTCTTGTTTTAGAAGAGATCATTACTGTTTTGCTATTAAAATATTAAAAGGCTGGATACATTCCAAATGACAAGGTATAAATTGTTGAAATTTTTTTTGATATTTCTAAAATTACTGGGTGGGTAATTATCACTCCTGTAGCTTTGTCTTAGGACACCATTAAGAGAGCCTGTCTATAACCTGTCTTATTGTGAAAGGGGTTAATATCAAAATGCAATGTTCTTCAATGCTCTCCCATTTATCTTTGCAGGTATTATGACCTAGGGGTATAAATCACACTGGCCAGAGCTTCACTGTGCAAAGGTCAAGATGATTTGTTTTAAGTTTATTGGCTTAGAGAACACTGAGAAAATACCTCATAAGTTTCAGATACTGCACGCATTTTTCAGCTCCTATAAATCAAAACCACAGTATTTTTCAAATGGCAAATATAATTTCTATATGTGAAGTCTTCGAAGCTGCACTCTTGAATTGATTATAATAGAGCTGCCTTGTTTAAAATATAGCTGAGATCATTTATTCTTAAAGATTTATATGTTACACGCCTGAAGATTTAAAAAATAATAATTTTCATATTTCAGTAAAATTCACAGAAATACCAATGGCAACATCTATACTCCTGTGATCAGTGGCTTTCCAGGTCTTATTTACATTCCTTCTGTTGGCTTTGTTTCTTAGATTGTCTCTACCGAGCTCCATGTTTTAGCTCATATATAAATAAAAAGCAAGCACTTAAATTGTATAATGAAAAAAAAAAGTTAATTTTGAACGGGACTTTTGGAAAGCTTCTCAAACCCATCACATCTATGATTTAAATCAATGCTAACTTTAACACCTGACTTTGAGGAGGAGGCAAATAGACACATTTTATCCCTTAAGTGACTTTGGTACCTAAAGACCACCAAGGTACTATGCTTAAACCAGACACTTTGGGGAAGAAAACAAATCCTTTCTTGTAGATGCTACATGTTTACCCAATACTTTCTAGAACACAAATATTTTAAAATGTCTCCCACCAAATCCCTAATTCATTTAACTGAAAGTCATTTTACAATGTAGCACATATAATTTATATCCAGAGGATTTTGTCCACCCCCATTATTTAAATCATCTTATTTTTTGAAGTTAAATTTCTTTAGAGTGATCACTTCCACATGTGTAACCTACATTTTGATGGTTGTGCTGGCTCTGCAATGGTAACTGTGTAAAAACAATCATTTGAGAGGAAAAGCCTTGGTAAGGGCCTTTGTTTACAAACCGCTGTGGAAATAGAAGTTCACACACAGTCTTTCCTTTCTTTTAAAGTAATTTAAATATGAGATACAGTTAACTGTGTGGTCCGTATGTTCATGATGAATATAAAGCTCTCGTTCATCTTCACTGTCCTAATAACATTTAATATCATAATACCTGGGGCCAGGATCGTGCTATTGCCCTTGTGGTTTCTGATTACCAGGGGAGAGGATATTGAACTTTACCCACAGGCAAACTTATTAGAATTAATATTTATACACAATTATAGGAATTGCAGACCTCCAACAGAATAAAAGGAAACAGAGGGCTGCTCAGGATGCAGAGGGATCCATGTCTGTACAAGCTTCTCTTGGGAGAACAAGCCGAGCTGCTGATGCTAACATGCATGCTCACTGAACCGAGTGAAGAAGACTGAGCTAGAGTGTCAGCAAGGCAGGAAATAGACTTCACACTCAAAAACCACCTCACAGGGGATCATTGTTTTGGGTGAAAGGACTCGGGCTCATAAAATCAATGTTTACATGCAGAGAAAAGGGTCAAGTGTCCAGTGAGATGAACACCTTAATCAAGAAAACCCAAGTACAATTAGCAGATCAAATTACATTCCTTCTACTTACCAAGAAGAAGTCAACTTTTTAAGCAACTTTGAGCAAAGTAATGTGGGGTGCGGGTACACACACATGTTCTACATGTGTGTTAATGAACATTGACCAAATCGGAACTCTTAAAAAGTTTCTGGAAACTCTCCTTTAAAGGTGGAGAACTCTTTTTCAAGTGTTCAGAAATAATTAAAATTTACCAGTATTTTTACACAATAATCCCCAGGGTAGGAAAACACTGTCAGTGGCAATACCTAACAGAAAGATGAAATATGAACAAACCTGATAAATAGAGAGTCACAAAGTATCTTTTTCCAGAGAGAAGTCCAAATATCCTAGCAGTTTTCAAAACAATAGGGTTAATTAATCTATGAGTAAGGAATATCCTTTGATTACATGGAAGAAATTCTACTGAACACCATATATGCAGATAACAATAAAATACTTATACTGTAGAGAACCATGCCATTAAAACACAATTAGAAATCTTGTAGATACGTGTGACAATTCTGGTGAATCTCACAAGCATTTACTGGATGTAGTAGAAGTAGACCAAAAATTATATAGATTATGAAAGTGTTTTGTCAAATTGGTCAAAACAGAGCAAACGTGTTTAGGGCAGTGTTATCCACAGTATAATTATTTTAAAGTATACATAATACATTTATAATAATGGGTGCTGATACTCTGCTGTGACGTGGGTATGTGCATTGTCTCAGGAGTATCATTATATAAAGGTACCTCCACTATGAACTACTGTTCTGTTGCAGTCATGGAGTGAAATGTATCTGAAGAGTGTTTACAAAGTGGAATTAACAGGTGTTATATGGAGATATCTTCTGAGTTGAAGCATCCTTCCCAGTGGGAGGAAAGAGGCTCGTAAGACTCAGGAAGTAAATTAAACATATAAGACCCAGGAACTTAATTAAAGTTACAAGGTTCAGAAACACCTGAAAGGTATAAGCTCGCCATGACT
This sequence comes from Rattus rattus, assembly GCF_011064425.1. NCBI lineage: Eukaryota > Metazoa > Chordata > Mammalia > Rodentia > Muridae > Rattus > Rattus rattus. The sequence goes on along the minus strand of NC_046168.1, from coordinate 12,863,603 downwards.
CCTCACCATGGTTATAATCAGTAGCAATCTAAGCAGTCTTCAAACTGTGTCAAAGTTATGCAGGAAGCTTCACGGATAGAGCTTGTGTGAGTTTATACTCCTGGTAGGGTAAACTTTTGTGATGTAGGAACCCTTAGGCCCATGAGGAACACGAATGACCCTCTAAGGAGCACCTGAGCTATAACCCTGTAAATGACTCCAAAAAGCTTACTGGTTTGCTAATTAGATACAAATGAAATTCTTTCTCCAGTGTCCTATCTGGAGTCTTAGAAATGTGTGTTCTCTCTGTCTCTGTCTCTCTCTGTCTCTCTCTGTCTCTCTCTGTCTCTCTCTGTCTCTCTCTGTCTCTGTCTCTGTCTCTGTCTCTCTCTCTCTCTCTCTCTCAAAGCACACAGCAGTAGGTCAAAGATGAAATGACTATAGAGAAAATAGAAGTCAAAGATAATGACTAGCGGGGTTGGGGATTTAGCTCAGTGGTAGAGCGCTTGCCTAGCAATGGCAAGGCCCGGGGTTCAGTCCTCAGCTCCGGAAAAAAAAAAAAAAAGATAATGACTAGCTTTGGAGCTTGAATACTCAGATGGACAGAGTGGCATGTATGCATGTAAAACACAATACACGAGAGTTCAGTAGGTTAAGCTCTGAAATTAACCTGAAAGATAAAATATAAGGTGGTTCAGACTCTCAAACACAAATTCCAAGTACGTGGTTGGATGTGTAAGTGTAGAAGTAAAAGAGGTAATCTGACAGCTATTTTGAAATATATAAGCTATATAAACTGGTGCCCGGGTCTTATCTATGGCAATTAAGTGTGTGGTGCTAGGCATTGATGAAACAGCTAAGTGGATGAGGACTCACTTAACATGAAAGGGGTTTAATCTTCACTACCACAAGAAGGAAGAAAGGGAGGGAGGGAGGGAGGGAGGGAGGGAGGGACGGGGGAGGGAGGGGGAGGAGGAAGAGAAGGAAAAATGATGGTAGCTTAAATTTTTTGGAGGGAATGTCAGGGTGAAAAAACACATCTATGAGGAATGCTTCTATGATGCTTAGATTTATTGCCCAGAAAATGTACAATGACCCTTAAGAGCATCACAGAGGCCTGAAAACAATGACCCAGGAAATTGCCACTGATGGCATCAGGAAGCAGCACTTCTCACCATAGTGGCATGATCAACAGTCTTGACTACCCCTTAGGAGCTCAGCAAAATATGACTGGAGGATGTCCCTTGGGTTTGAACAAGGTAATGTTTCTTCTATCATTAGTGGTAGACTAATAGCCTAAAGAAAATGCAGAAGTAGAAAATACAGACAGCAGCATAAAAAGGTGCGTAATGAAAAGAAATAAAGAAGAAATGAAAACAACACACTGGTAATTAGTTTAAATGTGAGCAGGTAGCATGTTCAAAATACGACAATCTACCAAGGTTAAATGAAAAGTACAGTCACCAGCCAGTAATTTCAACCTCTGCCTTCTTCCTCCAGGATCAACGTCTGGAGAGACGTCAGACCATCAACGTCTCTCATGTAATAGAAGCTTGCCTCTTCCTTAACACATTAGCATGTCAGGATGCTTTAAAAAGAAATGATTGTTTCTTTGTTGTGATTATTATCAAAGGGCTTATTTCTTAGGTCATCATCTTTGTGTGACCTAGGCTATCCTTAGACTTTAGTCCTCCTGCCTCTGCTTCTCTGGCAGTGGTAGTACAGGCTTAAGACTGCATTCTCAGTGTGAAATATTAATGTAGTTTTAAATGTTATTATTTCGTCCTTAAACTATAAAAGCATTGTCTAAAAAAAATAAAAGACAGGCAAGTAGGAATGAAAATGTGACTTTTCTTGTATGGAACTTGACTCTGTCACCACATAACTCAATAAATTACCTACATCATTTTGTTTGTCCTCTAGAAAAATATTTCCAGAAAATTATTATTATGTCACTGGAGTAATAAGAACAAACATTTAAAAATCAAAACCACTCAATAACATTTAAAAGGAGTTGTTACAGAGTTTGTTCTTGACCATGGTTTTCTTTTAATCAGTTTTCAAAAGATCCAATTTTAGCTTTGGAAAGTTCTGCTTCTATTTCTAAGGGAAGTATTTTTTAGCTTTATTTTACACACATGAGAGCAAAGGCTCACGTTGAATCAATGGCCAGGAGAAAATGACATGTCTCATTTGGAGACTGCTATTTTGACATTTAATTCATTCCTTGTCTATCATACATATTCTGTTTGTGTAGGATATGCACAAAGTTATAAAATATTTTGATCTTTTTGCTTTATTCCTCTCTTTAACAACTCAGCTCACAAAATCTGAGTGCTTGCATCTCCAAAACATTCCATGTTAAAGACAACTACTTCCGTTTGTGTGAGAATGCACAGTGTGAACTGCCTTCAACCAACAAATATCAAATCACGGAACAGTAACAATTGGCATACTAAATTTTTAATCTAGATTATTCTAAGTACTTCCAAATGTCTACATCTGTGTATTTTTTCATATTATATACTGATATGGACAGCTTTATTGTGAAATATCAGATTATTTCCTCTTCATTTAAGTGGAAACAGACTAATATAGTACTTAAAATTACAATATTAAAATTTACAACTTTAACCCAAATCATTCACCGTTCTTAACAGAGACTGTCCTCCAAGAGTCTGTACATTTAAGAGCAAGTGTTAAGATCTCTGAATTCGAGGTCAAACAAAAGAGATGTGGAGGCAAGCCTACTAATTCCAAAGCATAACATGTGGCCTAATAACCTGAATTTCTGACCTACTAATGCTTGAAAATATCGATAGGTATATAAGTTCTAAATATATTTCTAAAGACATGATCTTACTGTATCCATTGGACAGTGTGAGCGTAAGTTCGAGGAGGCAAGTGTACAGCCCTAGAGCTACACAGACATGCTTTGTGTCAGTGCCCCTTTACTTCACTAGCACTCAGCTAATTTGTAGGTCATAAAGATGCTTTTTTCTCGTTCCTACTTCATGTAGCTGGCTTATTAAAAGCCAATAGACTACTATCCATGCTCTTTAAAAGAAATTGCTGAAATAACAGACAAAGCATAATTGCAAGTCATTCGACTTTAGAACAAATGTTTTCTAATTATTATCATTGAATACAAAAATGAAATATTGAGGAGTCTTTCTGTGGTGGGCCCGCAGGCTCCCTCCAAAGCTTCTCTCTGGTTGGGAAATAACAGAATAGTGAATGTCTGTTCAGGTCTGCAGACTGACCACAGTCATTTTAATAGGAGAACATAGTTGTCATCAAAGAAAGCTACGTAGGAATTTCAATGGCTATGTTACTACCGAATAATCTGAAAGAACCCTTTCAGTTCTCAGACTGATCTAAATCCTGGCCTTTGGGGACAGGAAGGAGATTGTAGAGAACTCTTCTGAAGATTTATGCAATCTGGAAGGATATATCACATATCCACAGCCTGGCGTTATTAAGCTTTCAGTTCTGTTAATTTCCTTCAACTGATTCAATATCTCGCAGGCATCTTTCATATTCCATGAGATCACTATCATACAGTTGATAGTCTCTTCACATCCCAGGTTTCTAAAAGAGACTCGCACAGCAAGTAGAAGCAGAAATTTTAATTTCTTCTCCATTCATAGTTTAACTCTTGGGAAAATGTATGGTAATCATAAGTACTTTAAATAATTCAGGCTGAAATGGTAGAAATAAAAAGTAATAGAGTGGCATTCTGGCTACTTTTCATCTATAAGGGATGAAATTTTTGGACTGTGCACAACGCACAGGTATCTTCTTGCCAAAAGCTGTTGTTTTTGCTGTTATTTTCCAGTTCAACTGAATTCTCCTGAGGAAGTAATGTCCATTTCATCTCCAGTAGCTTGTGAAGCAATTGTTCCTTTATTATCTCTCAGAACCATAAAGAGAGATAACAGAATTGCCTCCTCCTTTCAGATGAGAAAGAGCAGAGATATGTGCCAACAAGATTGAAGTCGATAGGACAGTAAAGACTTTTGCTGTTTACTCACCCAAAATCTTGGCCCATTTTCTGTGAACCATGCATCTTTAATTATAAATTGACACATGTGTTGCATTTAGGCAAATACTAAGTAAGACACAGATCATAAGAAACAAATACTACATATTATAAGAAAATATTGCATATTATAAGAAACAAATTGCAATAAGTCAGGCCCAAGAAGACAAGTACTACATATGTTCTCTCACTTGTAGAACATATATAAATGTGCATGGATATGTGCATATATACACACATCTCAGAAAAGCAGGTCAATGTCCTCAAGAATGATGATGGCTACTGTAAGCAAAATTGAATGGTAAGCCTTTAAACCTTGAATCAAATATTTGAAGAAATAATGAGGTCAGCTCTAAATACTCGAGTGTTTTCCCAGGAAAGGTGATCGAGTGCAAGTGTGCCAAGATGAGCAAGCACCCAGCACACTCCAGGAGCAGTGAGGCCAGTGAGGGTAAAACCAAACGACTACGGTTCAGCAACACAGCATTAAATCATATGGGCAAGGCACGCTCTCCTCTATGCCCTTTTCCTTATTTATTTTTCAGTTGGTGGATTGAAACGGCAGGTTGCTTGCCGTTGAGCTGTAGCCAAGCCCTTATCAAATCACAGACTTGTTATTTTTATCATCATGGGGCTTCAAGGACGTGGCCAATATGTCAATTTTTACCACAAGTGTAAAGAAAGATTAGTGGAAGCTTGTGGCCAGTAGCATCACCTTCTAGAACTCTAAATAGGAAAGCTCAGTGGGAGGGTAGATAAAGAAGCGTGGAAATTCAGACTAAAATGTGAGATGAAAAGATAAGGCTAAGTCAGAGACATAGATAAAGAGAGAGGGTATAGGAGGAAAAGAGAGCTTGACATCTGGAAGACCAAGTCACAAAGGTACATGTCTACTGTTAATGGTAGTTTATACAGAGATGGAGAGGAAGTGGGCATTGGGTAAGCACTGACAGAGTCAAAGCCATCCTCTCTAACAATCTGTATCCATGCTTTGATCTAAACTGGAACCAAAGCTTGCTTGGTCAAAAGTAAAGAAGTTAATCAGAGTTCCGAGAACACACATTAGTGAAAGGGGGCAGGAAAAAGGTTACCGGGTGTACTTAAACTGAAAGAAAGCCAGATTTACTGGCGAGCAAGTAAGCAGTCCCATGAAAATAGAATTACATCTCCAACCTACTGGTTTCCATAAGAATTCCCTTTCCCCTAGTCCTTCTCAGACATGGAGGAGTCACTGCTTGGCATAATCCTTCAAGTTGGATTTCTACGTCTTGGTCTCCTTTAAGAGCACTCATTCTTCATAACAGTAATCATCTCCTTTCTCCAGCCCTCATAATCATAATCATGCCTTCAGTGGTGCTTTCTAGAACACAGGTATGTTTCACTCTTTAGAATAATTAAATACATTAATATCTGCTAGTATGTAAGTGAATCTACAGTACTTGGGGCACTACCTCCCCCCTGAGCATTTATATTTTAACAGGGATTTTCTAGTGACACAAAGAAGCGAATCTATTAGTGCACATGTTAGATGCTAAGGAGGACATTTTAGTGTGATGCAAACCACATCATTTTTCTAAATCCACTGTTTGTCTAAATCCACTGTTTTCCATCATTCTACTTTGCACACTAATATTCACTGTGCTCTGCAAATGTCTTGTTCCTATCCTCAAAGTAATTTGTCACTTAAATAAGCTCCTCATTTAAAGAATTATGCTAAGCAATTTAGGAAGAATACTCTATATGTGGCATTTTATTATGTTTCTATAGAGCTCGTTACAGTCCTTTCTTATTGCTTAGACAAACATGAATCTTTTGAGTAAGACTATTAGGTGGTATTCCTGGTGTATAAGTGAATTTAAAGGTCTAAAACACAAAAGGAAGGAAAGCATTTTCAACCCTATTCAATTATGAGAATGTGTATTTACTGAAAAGAAAATATAAATATAGTCAGAAAGTTGGTTTCATGAGTTTCTGTTCTGTGAAAACCCAATCAATTCTGCGGCAGTTGGAGTAACTATGTCATGAGTGATTCTGCTTTATTCAAGTTGTTTTCCTTCCACAGGAAAAAAGGGAATTGAATAGGTCCTTAAGGCCAACTTAAGTAAATTGTGTCCTGCGTTAAGATAATGAGCTCAAGTCATTGTAATGCAATGAGAAAGAAATGGACAACTGGATTCCAGATAAAAAGACACAATCAGCTCTCAGAGACAAATAAAAGAAATAAAGTAAGAAAACTTAATTTAAAAAAAAAATTCTTGTCTATTTCTCTACAGAGCTGACTCCTGAAGCTGGTACAATACCTGGAAAATACTTCATGAAAAAAAAATTGATATTGAATAAAGAATAAAATCAAGAGAATTGAAAATAGTCACAAAAATAATAGTGATATTTGCATAATGTTCTTAATGTTTCAAGGAAATTTTCTTCAGCCTGTAGCTCACCGCGAAAAGTTGTCTACCTCAATCAATATGCTAATATAAGGAGATCAGATCTTCTTTAACATTACAAAAATAGCAAAAAAACAACTGGATATTACAGAATCAGCATTTTTGCTATTCTATTTTTCTGTTCAATTAATACCAAAGCCACTGCAGTGACATTGGCCAGTAAGAGCTCCTGTTCAGTTCTCAGCAAGGAGGCCCTGCTGATTCCTGAATGGCCGTAAATGAAGGCCAATTCATTCTTTAAATGTTCAGATTTTTGTCTTTTAATAAAATATACGTCTACCCTGAGGTCCTGTGGTAGACTAAGCTGTCGTTCCTCAGTATACCGTGAATTCTAGCTAATTAGCTCATTTTATATTCTCATCTGTTCTTCATCTTCCCCTCCCTTTCAGGAGCACTGAAAAGGCATCAACTGTTCAAGCTCCACACATATGCTTAATAGAATCCCTGCATGTGATAGCAGAAGGGGGAGATAATCACCGATTAATACACTACTTGCTCAAAATTAAAACATGTTGGAGGTGCAAGAAACACAAGTTCTTTAGGGTCCTTCTGTCACCTAATATGGTAGCAAAGGAAAGGTCGTTGGGACTTTTTGTTTGCAGCTTTGTTAATTAGCTGAATCAAAAGCCTGTGATCCTGAAGTTCTCTGTCTTCAACTTAATAACAGTAACCATGAACAAAATCAATTCAAAATTTAGGAAAGTGTCGATAAACAGGGATGTGGACTAAAATGTGTAGTCTACAAATAAAAGCTTGATATGTATTTTTTTTTTACTTTAAGGGAATTCATCTTCTATTCCAGGAAAAGAAGAAAAGACAGCTACAATTTTATTTTTATATTCTAACTGTGTGTAATAAGACTTTCAATGTCAAGTCATAATGAATCTAAAAGAACACAACCTAACAAACAATCCTAGATTATTTTCTCACAGACGTCTAATAATTCCAGACTTCCTTGAAAAGCCTTTTTGAAGAACTTCTGAATGCTAAATAGATGCCGGGAGATTCATGCCACACGAATTTAGTTCCTAGCAAGCAGAGCTTGGAGGAATGGTTGCTGTACATACCCTTTCCAGCCCTTCCTGTGGACCATCTCACTGCTTTCCTCGATCACTGACCAAGTTCAAAGGAGTAAATGTTTCCAAAATTTCTTCTAACTGCTCTTCCTGAATTGAAAATACCTGAAGATTTGGGCTATGGTATTTAGATTTTTTATTTATAGAGGCTAAAAAGATTATATTGTAGGGTAGAAATACAAGTTTTGCTCAATAATATGCATACGGTGGTGACATCTAATATATGGTATGTTCATTTGCTGACACGAAGGGTCAAACAGTAGGATACTAGTATGGATGTTACTTCTTAATATCTCTATAATAATTATTCATGCAAAATCAAGTTATATTTAGCATGATGTCAAATGCTTAGAGATGTTGCATTTCAACTTCCATCTAGGTACATTCTGCTCTATTGTTGCTAATATGATTTTTGCATAAATCGTTTTCCATTGGAAAAGTAGAGCTAACTTTAAAGATTCATACCATAGCTATCTTCTATAGATTTGAGACATAAAAAAACCCATTGATTACTGATATTAAATATATTACCAGCAGATATAGAGCAGAATTTCTTCCTTTGAAACCGGCATTGACAATACCAATATTCTTAAATTTTTTTTTATGAAGAGTCTAAAAATTTCAACTTGATGTTTATCTCAAAGAAAGATTATACAAAGTAGAAGGTGAGGACAAGAAAGAACAAAGAACTAATTGTATTATTTCGGAAAATAATATATCCAGAAATCTCAGTTGTTACGATAGCAAATAAATCTGGATAAGTACTGAAAATATCCCTTCCCTGTTTCGGTTATAAGTATCCATGATGGGTGTTGATCTTCTTTAATTTGTAGGATATTCAAACCATGCTAACATGGATTTCCCCTAGAGGTGTCATTAAGTCATCAGGCAGAGAATATGTAAGCAGCAGAACAGATACGAAGTCAATTGTCTGAGCCTTTTACCTTCAACCATCAGGATAACAATGGAAAATTGTTAACCAATATCCCATTACAGAAGCCAAGAAACATGCGAGAGTCAAATTGAAAGCAATAAACTACTGTAGCCATTCTCAACCTTCTTTCCACACGATCTTGTTTCTTTCTAGATAAAAGTATCATTTCAGCTGTCAGCGCTGAAGTTCAGGTAGCCTTATCTCCAGAAATTGTTGTCCTCACAGTCTGTTTGCAAGAGGCATCACCATAACTGTTACATTTATTCCTTGTTAAGGAGACACTGATAATTTATTTACATCTGTTACACATGAAGGATTTGTAGGAGAGGCCAGTTTGTGTGATACCAATATGTACAAACCACGGAAATAAAAAAGAATGAAAAACAAAGTTCACTTGTGATATTTAGTATATAGTATGTAATATATATATAAATAATATTGTTGCATGCTATATATTATGTAATATTACTGAGTTTTCCAGCAATGTGCATGATCCAGAACTTGTACCGAGAGTTTCCCTTGTCTATAACTCAGTGGACAACATTCCAAAATTAAGACATTTCAAAAATTGGAATAAGAAACTAATCAAACAATCACTGAAGCTGATCGCTTCTAACACTGTCCAATGTGATTACTTTCAGAAACAAAATTCAGACGCTTTGGGAATCCATCCTGCTTAACAGTACGTCAGTTTACTTAAATCTTATTGGTTCAGTTAACCTAATGAGGCGGTCTTAAGGAGCTTCTCTATTTTAAAACGTAATACATTGGGGCCTGGCATAGATGGTGATGACCCTGCAGCTAAGAGCGCTCCATGGCCTTGCAGAGGGCCTGTTTCCCTCTCTGGTGCCTACCGAGTGCTTCAGCCCCCTCAGTAAGCCATAAGGCACCCTGCAGTCTGTGCCTCACTTGCTGGGAAGTAACACTCTGTGTGAGCTTAAGCTTAATGCATTTCTAGCCAAAGAATACTGTAATGAACTCTGCTTGAGAGCTCCTGACTCTCCCTAAAGCAGTTTTCTGAATGAGTAAAGCAATTTTAAAGACACCTTTTTTTCAATCCAAACAATGGTAACTTGTTCCCCATGGCCGCATGTCTCTGCTGGTAATGTTGTGGGGAAGCCGCACCGGAGGAATTAAGAATGCTGAAACTGGGTACAAATCATAGATTGCCTCATGGTGTCTAAGTTTCCTCATCTAAAAATGAGGATGGTAAGTGAAACTATGCCTACACTTAAATGCTTTCCCCAAATGCATCATTGAGAAAAGTAACTAGTTCTACAATCGAATACTCGAGACCGAAAATGTGATCAGTGTATGGTAATCACATCAGTTATATTACCCAGAGCAAAGGTTTTTAATCATTTTTTTCTAATGGAAAATATCCATTAGTGAATCCAGAAATCAGCATAATGGATTTCAACCATCATTTACCAGAATAACTGGAACAAAGTATGGAATATGAAAGTGCATTATGAGAAGAAAGGACAAATACTCTCTCATGACTCAGAAATTTATACACATATATTCATAGGCTGGGAGATAAAATAAATTATACTTCTGCTCTCTAATATTATTAACAGTGCTTAAAAACCACTTATTTTAGTGTATCTTTTTGAGTCAGAGGAGAAAAGCAGCTTCTACTTACCGATCGTGGGGTCATGGTAGTCCGGGAACTGGTGGCTTATAAACTGCATTGTGACTGCTGAAGAAAAATTAAAAAACACAGTCAGCTCACGCCTTTAGATTATCCATCAGCATAAGTCTGCATTTCAATCTTTTCTAATGAGTAACTCTCTTGTATGAATGACTACATTAGCTAAAACATGATAATAATAGTAAACTATTATGAAAGACAGAAGGTCTATACTCTATATCTGTGGTAAATATGTTCAATGCTTAAGTGCATTTCGATCCCTGGTATAAAAGAATATAACTTGAGGATAGGGCCTCCCGGTTAGCTCTGGTTAGTTGGTAGCTGTCAGGAAGCGTCTGGAATCTTTTTGGTCCTGTGTTTTCTGATGCCAGCTGAATCTATGTCTCTGTCACCAGCTGAGAGGTCAAGAGTCTGGCTTCAAATGGAACAACTAATAATTATGTAGGTGATCTGTCATCTCAACTTGAAAGATTCAGTACATCTAAAACTGAAATGAAATGCCCTCAGCCTGTCTCAGTAGAAGTAAAGGGACACACATCTCTTTGCTGACGTGATTAACTGCCTCAACATTTGTATCATGGCAACTCTATTTAGGTTATTTAGGCCAAAAAATTCAGAATACCCAGGAAACAACTCATAGACCATATGAAGCTTTACAATAAGGAGGACCCAAGTGTAGATGCTTCAATCCCACTTAGAAAGGGGAACATAATAATCGCAGAAGGCAGAAGGAGGGAGGGACCTTGGTGGGAAAGAGCGGGGAGGGAAAGGTGGCAGCATCAGATGTTGGAGAGACAGGAGAGAAGCCCAGAGGGCTAGGGGAATGAATAGAAAAACGCAGCAGTGTGGGGTGAGAGACAAGAGGAACCTCCAGAAAATCCCAGACACCAGGCATGGGAGAGGCTCCCAGGACACATTGGGGGGTGCCCTTAGTGGAAACGGCAAAGAGCAGAGAGGTGAAACCTGAAGAGACCACCTCCGCTTGGTAGATGTGGCCCCCCGTTGAGGGATGAGGCCACCCACCCGTCTCAAAATTTTTGACCCAGAATCGTTCCTTTCTAAAGGAAATGCAGAGACAAAAATGGAGCGAAGACTGCAGGACAGGCCATTCAGAGACTGCCCTAACTTGGGATCGATCCTATGCGCAGGCGCTAAACCCCTGACACTATTGCTAATATCATGTTGTGCTTGCAGACAAGAGCCTGGCATGGCTGTCCTCTGAGAGGCTTTTCTAGCACCTGACAGACAGAGACAGATACTTAAAGCTAAACAGTGGACTGAGCTCAGGGACCCCTATGGAGGAGATAGGGGAAAGACTAAAGGAGCCGAAAGGGATCGCAACCTCATAGAAAGAACAAAAGTATCGACTAACTAGACCCCTTAGAGGTCCCAGAGACTAAACCACCCCCCAAAGAGCTTGCATGGGCTGGTCTATGACCAACTGCTACATATGTAGCAGCGGACTGACTTATCTGGCCTCAGTGAAAGGGGATGCATTTGGTCCTGTGAGGCGATGCCCTAGAGAAGGGGATGCTAGAGGGGCGAGGTGATATTGGGTGGGTGAGTTGGAGAACACCCTGTTAGAAGCAAAGGGGAGCTTGGATGGGATACGGAGCTCATGGAGGGGGAACCATGAAGAGGAACAACACTTGAAATGTAAATAAATAAAATAATTAATAAAAAAACATTTAAATTGTTTTTAGATCCTTCTCCTCTTAGATCCCTCAGAAAACAATGTAAATATCCTATTTCTCTAAAACACATTTCCAATGGACCCAGATTCATAAGCCTACTGCTTAAGAGCGACTGACTACTAGGTTAAAGACCATGGCTTCGAACACAGTATCAGCCTGTAGGGTTTTTCATAGCCACCCTATCTCTCCAAGTGTCTTGTGCTCAAACTTCCTGAACTACTTCCTTTGAGCAAGCCTTTACTACATGCTCTAGAGTACTATGGTTGTCAGACCACCCAGTCTTACTGTCTGAGCAACACTGAGGCAGGCTTAACCCTCTTCTCATCTAAACCTCAACTTTTGCACTTCTGTGTTTTATTCCTTTAATAACAAATTTAGTAAGAGTTGTGTTCCTTTTTGATTGGGTCACCTCAGGATGACAATTTCTAGTTCCATCCATTTGCCTAAAATTTTGATGAAGTCATTGTTTTTTGGGTTTAATTTTATTTTTCTTGGATATTTTATGTATTTACATATCAAATGTTATCTTCTTCCCCTCTCTCCCATACCCCCACCCCTGCTTCTGTGAGGATGTTCCTGCTCCCACCCACTCCAACCCCAATGCCCTGGCATTACTCTACATTGGGGAAATGAGACTTCACAGGACCAAGGGCTTTTCCTCCTATTGATGCTGGACAATGACGTCCTCTGCTACATATGTGGCTGGAGTCATGAATCTCTCCATGTGTACTCATTGGTTGATGGTTTAGTCCCTGGGAGCTCTGAAGGGGTCTGGTTGGTTGATACTGTTATTCTTCCTATGGAGAAGTCACTGTTTTTAATTGCTGAGTAATTTTCCATTATGTAAATATACCACATTTTCTGTATCCATTCATTTGTTGAAGGACATCTGGGTTCTTTCCAGCTTCTGGCTATTATAAATTAGGCTGCTATGAACATAGTGGAGCACATGTCCTTGTTATATGTTGGATCATCTTTTGAGTATATGCCCAGGAGTGTTATAGCTGGGACTTCAGGTACTACTATGTCCAATTTTCTGAGGAACCTCCAGACTGATTTCCAGAGTGGTTGTACCAGCTTGCAATCCCACCAACAATGGAGGAGTGTTCCTCTTTCTCCACATCCTTGCCAGCATCTACTGTCACCTGAATTTTTGGTCTTAGCCATTCTGACTGGTGTGAGGTGGAATCTCAGAGTTGTTTTGATTTGCATTTCCCTGATGACTAAAGATGTTGAACATTTCTTTAGGTGCTTCTCAGACATTTGATATTCCTCAGTTGAGAATTCTTTGTTTAGCTCTGTACCCCATTTTTAAATAGAGATATTTGATTTTCTGGAGTCTAACTTCTTGATTTCTTTGTATATATTAGATATTAGTCCTCTATCAGATGTAAGATTGGTAAAGATCTTTTCCCAATCTGTTGGTTGTTGTTTTGTCCTATTGACAGTGTCTTTTGCCTTACAGAATCTTTGCAATTTTATGAGGTCCTATTTGTTGGTTCTTGATCTTAGAGCATGAGCCATTGGTCTTCTGTTCAGAAAATTTTCTCCTGTGCCCATGTATTTGAGGCTCTTGCCCACATTCTCTTCTATTACTTTCAGTGTATCTGATTTTATGTGGAATCCACTTGGAGTTGATCTTTGTACAAGGAGATAAGAATGGGTCGATTTGCGTTTTTCTACATGCTGACCTCCAGTTGAACCAGCACCATAAGCTTGGAATACCCAAGATACAATTCATAAGCCACATGAAATCCAAGAAGGAAGACAAAAGTGTGAATGTTTCAGACCTTCTTAGAAGTAGAAACAAAAATACTCATGGGAGGAAATATGGAGACAGTGTGGAGCAGAGACTGAAAGGCCATCTAGGGACTGTCCCACATAGGGATGCATCCCATATACAACCACCAAACCCAGACAATATTGCTGATGCCAAGAAGTGCACGCTGACAAGAGCCTGATATAGCTGTCTGCTGAGAGGCTGTGCCAGAGCCTGACAAATACAGAGGCAGATGCTCACAGCCAACCACTGACCTGAAAACAGGGTCCCCAATGGAGGAGTTAGAGAAAGGACTGAAGTAGCTGAAGGAGTTTGCAGCCCCATAAAAAGAGCACAATATCAACCAACCAGACCCCCCAGAGTTCCCAAGGACTAAACTACCATACCAAGAGAACACAGAGATGGCCCTATGGCTCTATCCACATACATAGAAGAGGATGAACTTGTTGGGCATCAATGGCAGGAGAGGCCCTTGATCCTGTGAATGCTCAATGCCCCTGTATAGGAGAATGTCAGAGTGGGGAGGTGGGAGAGAGTAGGTTGGTGGGTGAGGGATCACCCTCACAGAAGCTGAGGCCTGGGGTGGGATAGCGGGGATTCTGAAAGGGAAACCAGGAAATGGGAAGACATTTAAAATGTAAATTTAAAAATGCAATTAAAAAAGAGTTGTGTCTATTCTGTTTAGAGAGACTGTGCAATCATTTACATCTGATGAGCATATGAGTATGAAATGCTCCTTATAGGACCAGGTAACAAACTGTTTATCTCCAGCTAACAGCACTGGCTTGTGAGGTTGTGACAATATGTCAGGTGGGACCTAGCTGGAGGAAATGAATCACTGGAGATGTTGCTTTCAGTGATATTTGTCTCGAGTCCTTTCTAGCTCTATGCCTCCTTCTGTCCTCAGGAGAACCACCTCTACCAGCATGCTGCTATCACCGTGATGTTCTTCCTGACCCTGTGGGCCAGGTAAGCACAGAATAAATGATTTGAAACCATGGACAAAGTAAATACTTCTTTCTTGAAGTTGTTCTTCCTGGTGTTAGTTAGAGCCATGCAAAAATAGCACGCACACACATACACACACACACACACACACACACACACACACACACACACACACACACGCCTCAAGAACTATCTGTCTTCTTCATTCCATGTCTCAGGAGGTCTGATCACCTCGCCCTCTCTTTCTGAAGAAACCCATCCAATCTGCTTAGGTTGAGCCCATCCTGGTCCTACTCAACATTTCCTCCGCAGGGTTCCACCTCCATTCACTGGCTGTAATTCCCCGCAGTCCTTGCTGCATTGGGCACTTAGCTCAGTACCACACCTACAAAAAATGTTATCTTTTCAAATATTACACTGTTTGATCCATAATTTAACTTTTATCTAAAATCTACCAGTATGCTTTCTGGACTACCAGAAAACATTTACATAATTATGTTAATTAGTTACTGTATATTTGGGAAGAGTTTGGAAGCCATAAACTATCTGAGCACATCTCAGTGAAAAACACATCATTATTTAAAAAACTAATTGGTTTATTTAAGTATTAAACTTATAAATCACCAAATTAACATCAGAAATAACCTGTCAGAGTCAACTACTACAGCTGTTTATAAGAACGCAGAGAACATATATTTAGATGCTTGGATGCTTGCCTTAATAGAAGCCTGCTGTTTATTGGAGAGTTGAGAAAGCCCTTCAATTACCAAATGCTCTGCCACTGAGACAGAACCAAGGAAAATGAAGCCAGATTTGGTTCTTTCCAAAACTTCAGAAGTATAATTTTAGCAGACTGATGTGTAAAAGTTTCTTTAGTGTTTTTAAAAAGAGCATCTAATGGAACATTTAATAGCCATTTTTAGGGAAATAATAAGCCAAAAATATGAAAAATAATTTTAAATATTCATGTTCAACATACAAATATATGTGGTTCATTTCAAGTTAGTAATTAAAAGAGTACACATGGAGGGACCCAGGGCTCCAGCCGCATACATAGCAGAGGTTGGCCTTGTCTGGCATCAGTGGCCTTGTGAAGGCTTGATGCCCCAGTGTAGGGGAATGCCAGGGCAGTGGGGTGGGAGTGGGCGGAGAGCACCCTCATAGAAGCAGGGGAAGGGTGGTGGGATAGAGAGTTTGCAGAGGGAAAATTGTGAAAGGGGATAACATTCGAAATGTAATTAAATAAAATGTCCTATTTTTTTACAAAGTAAAAAAAAAACCTTTGAGCTTCTGCAAATGAAAGGAGTAGTTCTGAAAGGCTCCCCTTGGCTAAAATAAGAATGTACATTTAGGAATGAAATTTCCATTTATGACATCAATAGACAGTAGAAGCACACAGTTTCTACTTAATAATCCCTATGTACCCAAGGATGACATGCTCATAAGAAGCCACTGGAAGTTAATATCTGGCCCTGATGGATTCCACAGGTAGCTACTTTTAGAAGATGTTTTCTACCTAGGCAGACAATCTCCCTGCACCCATTGTCTATGCTTCCTGTTAACCTACCTACATACACTGTGTTGATATTGCAGGGACCTGTAGGACGTGTAGAAACAAGAACTCTGGTAAATCCCAGCACAACTTGGAAATCAGCCTTTTGATCAGAATCTAGGACATCTATGAACAGTGCAACTTAGGAAAAGCTGGAATCTCAACTCAAATTTGTGTTTAGAAATTAGGTTTTCATGTACTGGCCTTACCGTCTATGTTTGTGAAGTGGAATGGCTCCTTGGGAAGCAGTGTTTAACGATTTTAACCCTGTGCATGAACAATGCGTGAAACTAGAAGCTTATCAAGTCTGTTCAATCAGAGAAAACAAAGACTAGAACCTGAAAACTAAATGTGGTATATAAATTTTATGAATATTTACCCAGAGCTCACCACATCTATTTTTATTTTTCCTTACAACATCGCAGAACATCTCTAAAATGATCAATTCGACACTGAGGCACAACAACTCTTCACAGTTATAAGTCTAGAAACTTACTAAATCAGATCTTGTGGTAATCAGGACACTTTATAGCATTTACTTATTTGAAATAGTTGAAATTTTCTACAATAACCAAAACTGAATAATAGATAAACTTATTACTTTCAAAGATTCACTTGAAGTAAAGTCATTGTCAGTTTAAGTTTTATAATTGCTATCAGTGTCTGCCCTGTAGAACCCACTGGGAGGCCATTGCTAACACCCAGGATCAGAATGCCAAGGAAGAATCAGGACACCAAGAGGAAGGCTCGGGAACTGGTTAGACTCCCTAAAGCTTCTAAGAGTCTTGACCAAAATTCTGCATGTGGGTCATGTACAATGTGATATTAGGCCATCTAACTTGGATATCCAACCCAACCATTATACTGTTAATATGTGCAAAAGTGCATTTTTTTTTAACTTGAGAAGCATTATGGGTACGGACACCTCATTTCTCTTTCTTTTTAGTGTGGTATTTAAATTCCTTCACTTCTGTCAGCTATCAAACCCAGGACAAGTGGCTTACTGAGGTGTCCATTAACACACCAAAGCGGACCTTAGGTACCAAGTTCTCCCTACACCCCTCAGTCTCCACTTGTCACAGGGTATGACTGACACGCCCCACCCTTTACCCTACACTTTTCCAGTGGTGGAGGAGAAGGTTTATTGTAGATAAGAGACATTCAGATGTGGGAAGGCAAAGATAATATCATCTTAATTTCTCAGTGACTATTGGGTGTTGATGTATGTGAAGAAGTCAACAAAGCTCTAAAGCTAAATCTTTAAACTCAATGCAAAAAAAAGAGCAAATAAATGTTCTCATTGATATTACAGGTCAAATATGCTCTAGATTTAATATATTAGTTTTCTTATAAATGGTGTCTATTTATTAAGTATCATTAAGCTTAACAACTAAATAGTATTTACCTAAGGGAACAAAGAACAAAGACTATCATTCAATTAAAATGTCTTGAAATGATTTATACAAGAAAAGTATTCTATGCACTACAAAACTTGAGTTTATGCTCATCACGTTTATTGAGCATCTATGAGATAAAGATGATTATAGTAAATTAGTAGGATACATCTTTTAAAGATATTTACTTGATGTTTTAGAAACTTCAGAATGAGAAAATTCAGATGCATGCATGCAGAAGCAGGAAGGTGGATGGAAATGGGTGCCTGGGGTATAGACAGAATGTATGAGGACTCTATTTCCTACTTGTCTTAAAAGCATTTCCAAGTGTGAGAGGTAAATGGCTATAGCAAAGCCCTTGTCTGCACTTCAGTTCCTTACTTCTCATTCATGTCAAAGTCGAGCATGCAGAGAGGAATGGATTCCTTTCATCAAGTGGGTCTCCCACACCCTCAAGCACCATTGAAACTATGACACAGTGTTAACAGAGAAAAGATAGCAATTCCTGGATGCTTCCATGGGAAGATCCTGGAGGAAGTGTTACAAACACTACATATTCCCCCGTGTGCCTACCATTATTGTAATTTGTCATGTGCCCAACCCTGTCTGTAATGCAGCTGCAGTGTATTTCAAGAGGAAGGGTTCAGGGTTTGTAAAAAGGTAACAGACTCTTAAACAAAGCGAAGGTAAGAACACTCAATGACAATGTGATATTTTCAAATTTAAGAAAATGAAATCCTTTAGAGCTTTGCAAACATAGATGCCTTTTACAATTTCCTGAACATCTCGAGGAACCATTACAAGAAACTGAACTTGTTTAAATTTCTGAAAATCACAAACTATATGCTGAAGGTTAGAGAAATAATTATTTATAAGGGTTTTATGTGAATTACTGAGTGAAGTGTTCTTGTAGATAAATTAAAGAGCCACTGAGAAAATTAAGGAACAATAATAATAGAAAAATAAGTCCTGTTTTGTAGTGTTACAGCTTATTTTCATTGATTTATAAATAGAATATATATGTACAGGGAGAAAAATTTGGTGAGAAAATTTGATTCATTGACTATAAATTTAATACAAAAAATTAGAAGTGAAAGAAACAATGTTTTGTTTTACTCAGGTATCATTTCTTTGATTTCTAAGATTATTACAAGTACTGTCTAACAACTGCATAAATTCTACCTCTGTAAATATAAGAATTTACTAAAAGCTAAGATATACATAGAATAGCAAAATACTTACAGATTTCGTGTAAAACACTTTTGCTTTATTGGTGGTTACATAATTAACATATTTCGTGTAAATGCAGTGATTCCTAAGAGTTTATATTCAGTAAATACCCACAATGAACAAAGACCCCTCCAAACAGATACAACTTCCATACAATAATAGTATTAAGAGATTTAAAAAATGAAAGAGAGCTTATTTTATTTGATCTCTCCTTTCTATGTATCTCTTAATTCAAAATTTTCCCTTTGTTATTTAGAGGTTTCCATAAGTTACGATTTCATTTTTCCAGTTAACTTTAAATAAGCTGTTCTTCTTTTGCATAATGCAGTATTAAACCATCAAATTTACGTTTCTGAGAAATCTGACAATATCATATATCATCCTCCTTGGACTGTTAGCAGTTTATGGCCAGAGGCAGACTGTCAATTGTAAAAAAAGGAAATTCACAAAAAAGAGTTATTTTCTACAGAGTGAATCACAGAACAGCTGACATGCTGCACAGAAGCAGACCATTTGTTACCAATTCTCCTGAGCACACCCACCCTTCCAGAGGAATTTGATTACTTATGGAAAGCACTAGAATGGAGCATTCTGCATAATGATATCATCTAACAGCAGAGCACAGGACAGTCAGTCCACACTGCCCCTTTGGGAACCGATGTCCTGAAATGGCAAATATGAAACTAAATGACTGGTCACCAGGGGTTAGTCACTTTTCTCTCATTAGGGAGTGTGGTAAGACTTGGAAAAATTACTTAAACTTACCATTTTTATTTTATGGTGGGCAAAACAAAAGAGATGGGGAAAAGACAAAATAAGGCCGGTCATAGATTACCCATCCTGCCATGCTTCGTTCTCCACTCCATTGTCTTATTGCCAAAACCCATACGACCTCGCCATCAGTTTTATCTTCCTCATCTCTGTCTCTAACAAGTAATTCGTTTCTAATTCCGCTGGTCTTCTGGGAATTCTTCACCCCCCAGTCACACTCCCTGTGAAGAGGCCTGAGCTAATGCTATGCTCTCGACCTAGACTCCTCTGTTAGACATCTGTGGGGCTTGCTGCCGTTCTCTTTCATATCATTACTCATAGATGAGCCTGTTGGTGGCTGTTACCTTGGCCATGGTGTCTCCTCACAACAATAAAACCCTAAGACAGAATATCTAAGTATGTTAAAAAGAAAATGCTATGGGAAAATTTTAATATATTTGCAATTTCTAACACAACCAAAAATGTAATATTTCTACCATTAGAGACTATATACAGAAAATTTCTAAGAAAGATATTTAATGGCTTTCTTTTCTTTACTTTTCAGAACAATATTTCATGACCTGACACCAATTTCTCTTTTAAAGTTTCTATTGCTTTACTAGAAACTACGAACAAAAACAACTTGTGAGGGATAGGCATATGGAAAGTTAGGGCAGGAGCATAAATAGGGCAGGAACTAGGAGACAGAAGTGGATGTAGAGGCTATGAAAGGGTGTGGCTTACTGGTTTGCTCAGATTGTTCTAGAACCCAGGACCACTAACCCAAGGGTGGCACTGCACCCAGTGAGCAGAGTCTTCCCGTATAAGTCAATCAAAAAAAAATATGAAAAACCCACTAAAAGTTTGCCCACAGTCCAATCTGGTGGGATCATTTTCTCAATTGAAGTTCCCTCTTTTCAAATGATTCTGGGTTTTGTCCAGTTGGTATAAAACCATAGATATATTTAAAATTGGGGTACATCTTTTAAAATGTCATTGCTTAAAATTATCTTGGGATTACAGTGTTTAAATTAAACAAAAGTCTTTAAGCAAAAATAATTTGTTTAGGATGAAATGTTCGCATATCTGCTTAAAAGCATGAAGATTGGACATTGTACTTTATCTATTTCAAGAAGAAACAAGTCAACAGGTCTAAGATCTCTGTTTACTCCAGCTTGAGGCTCTACAAAAGATTGAGAAAATAGATTGAGTCATAGGTTTCCAAAGCTACAATTTTTTTTCTAATTTACTCCAATTCTTTTCTCTCAACTGAAAATGTGTTTGATCATAAGTGTGTCAAAGTTGTCTTCCAAGTACATGAGCATATACTGAATGAGCATATACTGAAGGAGCATATACTGAATGAGCATATACTGAAGGAACATACACTGAATGAGCATATACTGAAGGAGCATATATGGAAGGAGCATATACGGAAGGAGCATATACGGAAGGAGCATATACTGAAGGAGCATATACTGAAGGAACATACACTGAATGAGCATATACTGAAGGAGCATATACTGAAGGAGTATACACTGAAGGAGCATATACTGAAGGAACATATACTGAAGGAGCATACACTGAATGAGCATATACTGAGTGAGCATATACTGCATGAGCATATACTGAGTGAGCAAATACTGAATGAGCATAACTGAATGAGCATATACTGAAGGAGCATATACTGAAGGAGCATATACTGAAGGAGCATATACTGAAGGAGCATATACTGAAGGAGCGAAGGAGCGTATACTGAATGAGTATATACTGAAGGAGCATATACTGAATGAGCATGACTGAAAGTTGGATTATACCGGGTGCTCAGGGGTCATCTGCTGACTATCTTCAATGAAAAGGTCATCTGCCTGAGTGACATCATACACCCCTTCTAAAGTCAATGTATTCTGAGAAGTAAAGTATATTTATAGAACTAGGTGAAGACTTCTTAATTCTCACTGTAGCTTTCATTGTGGAATATATTAACTTTTTGGTAGATTTTAAAGAATGTTGACTGGGCTGCCTTGTCTGGCCCAGTGGGAGAGGATGTGCCTAGTCTTCCTGTGACTTGATGTGCCAGCATGGTTGATGCCTAGAGGAGCCCTCCCTTTTTCAAAGGAGAAGGAAAGGAGAGATGGGAGAAAGGGGTTGGGAAGAGGGGAGATTGTGATCAGGATGTAAATTGGATAGATTAATTAATTAATGGGGAAAGCCAAAATAAATAAATAAACAAAAAATGCTGTTAAAAATTGAGTGACATTTATTTTAAATAAGCAGTAGAGCCTCCTTTTCTCTAGTTGATGTATTTTAAACATGTGACTTTCTTCTCTGTGGGGCATCTATGAAATTAGGATTATGAAAGAGGTATCTATACTGGTGTTATGGTAGCTTCTGAATGCAAAAGATAGAGCAGAAAAATTTATATCCAAAACCATGAAATACAGTAACAAGAGCAAATGTAAAAATTGTAAAGAGTTAAATTTTCTAAACCAATTAGTATCATTTAAGAACAAAATCATCACAGTTCAAAGATGGACAGAATATCTAATAGTGCAACTTACTTGTTCATTAACAATAAGATAGTCACTAAGAGGTGTTTCTCCATTCTCCCGTGTGTGTATGCAGGTAGGGTAGAGAGGGGTGAGGAGGGAGGAACTTAGACTTGAGGGATGACGTACAGATTGGATGGTGGCACCAATTGGTTGAGGAATGGTGCTCAGCTGAAGCTGGAGAGGAGAAGCGACTCTTCAGTTCTCCATTTCTACGTTTAATTTTTCCCTTGCATAGAATTCCTTCTGCTGCTTCCATATTTTTCCATAAACTACTGGTAATAGAAAGAAATCATCCTTTCCAGGGTTTAAGGCACCTATTTATCTTCACTGACTGATATTAGCCAATGATGGATGAAACACAGACACATAATGGATATTGAAAGTCAATATTACCACTTATTGTTTATTTGTTCCGTGCTGACAACTTTGTACTCAGTGAAACAAAAAAGAAAAATAGACATTTTCAACAACCTTTTCTGAAGTCTTTTGTCATTTAGAACAGGCTCCGCGTCTTTAGGTAATGAATTACTATTGATGATAGGACGCCTGTACTGACATCTGCCTCCGTGCCATTCTCCTTATCTCTATTCTTAAAGAATAATTAATGGAGACCATTATTAGAACTCCTTTTGCATGATGGAACTGCAGGCAGTTCTGAAGTGCTCAGAGTTTAAGATGTGTGCAATTTATCATAGGAGTTAGCAAAGACAATCTTATACATCCCATACGAGAACGCAATTTATTATTGGTTATACAGATGCATCCTGTCCAGATGGCAATCTTTCAATAAAATTATATCCTGTAATTTTAGAGAGTTATTAGTGAGGAATAGATGTTACCATACACTTGGTGTTGAAGACTTCCTTATCATAGGTTTAGAAGAAAATAAACAAAGTATAACACGTGTGATTTAAGGGTTTCAATCAGAGTTCACGATGCCTAAGCATTCTTCTTGACTTGAGGATTCTCCTTCTTACATTTGATAATTCTGCAATAACTAGATGTTGGTGATAGACTAGCCAACTTCTTTGCGAGCTTCCTAGCTCAGAGTCTTACGTAAGTTTTTGCTCTTTTACCTTATTACATTATCCTTAGTACCTGAAATTACCCTTCTTGAACTATTAATGCTTCAAAGTTCTGGACTCACTTTCTAAAACTGTTGTTTTTCTTTCAACTCAGAGTTCTTTTTTCTTCTCCATCTTTATTAAATTAGGTATTTCTTATTTACATTTCAAATGTTATTCCCTTTCCTGATTTCCAGACCAAGATTTCCCTAACCCCTCCCTCTCCCCTTCTATGTGGGTGTTCCCCTCCTTATCCTCCCCTCATTGCCGCCCTCCCCGCAACAATCCTGTTTGTTTGGGGTCCAGCCTTGGCACTCCCCTTCCACTGGTGCCCCTACTAGGTTATTCATTGCTACCTATGAGGTTGGAGCCCAGGGTCAGTCCATGTATAGTCTTTGGGTAGTGGCTTAGTCCCTAGAAGCTCTGGTTGGTTGGCATTGTTGTTCATATGGGGTCTCAAGCCCCTTCAGCTCTTTCAGTCCTTTCTCTGATTCCTTCAACAGAGTTCTTTAATGAACAACAGAACTTCACAAAGGAAAGCTGACAGCAATGTGTGTAACATTCTGCCTTCTTACCACATCATATCTATTTACATCAATAATGGCATTAAGTATACTCTGATTGGCAATGGTTAGGAGGTCAGAAATGATAGATAAGTTTTAGGATAATTCTGATACATTGGAATGAAAGGTCAAAACCAAAAGGACAAGAAATCCTTCTGTAGAAATCTTATGTTGTAGTTAATATAACATTATCATTATAAAGTATGGCACAAGCTAAATCTTGTATAGTACCCATTCAAATGAGAAAACATGTAAATGTTGACCTCAGATGTACACAGTTATATGGCACAACTAAGTTAGAGGCTTGGAATAGATTATGACAACATTAATAATTTTCAGGGTGTTTCTCTATACTGAACTTTTAAAAGACGTGAATGGCTCTGATGGTTACAACAGATCTTGAACTGTGTTATATTCAACTCCTCCTTCACTACAGCCCTGAGGTGAGCAGCTGACAGCAGGGGTTCTTCTAGCCCCCAACACATTGGCTTGGGCGCTGACTTAGCAGAGAATCAAGCAAGGAACCAGCAGAAACAGGTTATCATTCAGTGTAAACTTAAAGAGTTGAATCCCAGCTATCGTGTCTAAGGCTGTTGTTCTTAAACCACTCAAATGGTCAGAGACATCCATTCAGAGGGAAATGGAGTCCTCCTTTCTGTAACTTTATACCTTTATAAAACTTTATCTCTCCAGATAACCAAAAACAACGTACTTTAAGTTATTGAAAAGCAAATACAATCAGTCTGCTGTTTTATAAAACTTTTCCAAATATATGTTACACTGATTTGAAAATGACTTAAATCTAAAATATAAACCCAGATTATTTGGTTAAAATTTTCTTCTGCTTTTGTTCTTGTTAACTATAGCACTGCCATTATACTACTCCAGATCTCTAGATCTGAGTGAATTATAGACAGATGACTGGTGAACTAGACATGGTAGTAGTGAGTCTTGGCTTCTTAAATCTTCAGGATTTCCATCGTTTCCTTCATAAACAATGACATAATAGGAACTACGTGGAAGTTATAATTGGAGCCAGTACTGCCTGGTAGAGACTCTCCCCATCCTATAACTATGGTATGACTGTACCTATAACTACAGGTCTGACTGTGATGCCTGAATTACAATGAAGTTCATCACAAGTCGTGTGGGCTGTTATTAAACACTTTCCGAATTATTTGTTTGCCATTTCATATACCTTGTTGCAAGGTTTTTGTACACATTAGGAGGATTATCATCATATTATAAATAAAGGACTGCAGGGAGTTTAGGATACTTGCCTATGATCATATAAGAAACATACCTGTACATGAACATCAGACATTTAACTGTTCTTAGAATAACACTGGTCAGTGTACCTCTGTGGGACATTTCAAAAATCCTTATGCAGTGATAGTTTTCCCATTAATACTCTGATTGATTGCCCAGGTCTTATCTATGCAGCGAGTGCTGGGACAGACAGTCTCATAATAGACTTCTGGGTATCCTGTCTCTTACAATCTTTCTGCAGCTCTTCTGAGTCAGAGATGCAGACACTGTGCTACACTTAGAGCCATTGAGAATGGAGCCCAATGGATCTGTTGGTCTCTGCATTATGACCTGTTGTGGATTTCTCTAATGATTTCCATTTGCTATAAATAGAAGCTTCTTTAATGAGGAGACTCATGAAGAAATCTCAGGGAGTTCCACCCCTACACAAAGAAGTACAGGTGACTAATCACCGCTGAGAGAATTAACCTTTACCAAGGATGAGCTCCTTAGTTGAATATCCAATACAAAGTGGTCACTCTCGAAACTATACACACGATCAACAAAACAGACTCAAGGTTATATTTATAGTCTTTGTTAGGGTTTCTGTTGCTGTGATAAGTCACCATGACCAAAAGCAACTTGGGTAGGAAAGGTAATATTTTAACTTATACCTCCACATCACAGTCTATCACCGAGGACAGGAACACAAACAGGATGGGAAACTGAAGGCAGGAGCTGATGCGAAGACAATAAAGAAACACTGCTCGTTATTCATGACTTTACTAAACCATGATTTCATGGCTCTCTTATTCCAACCAGGACCAGCTGCATAGGGATGACTCTGCCCATTGTGGGAGGTTCTTTCTAAATAGATCATTAATCAAGATAATGCACAAAGGCTTTCCTACAGGCTACTCTGGTGAAAGCAGAAGTTCCCTCTTCCATAAAGACTCTAGTTTATGTCATGTTGACCAAAACTACCCAGGACATATATATAACAATAATCAAAGTAAAAGAGACTATCGACTTGAGATTTGGAAGGGCATGAAGGTTTTTGAGAGAGGGATGATGGGAGGGACTGGAGATAAAGAAAGTAGGAAATCATTTAATTGTTTTTAACTAAAATGTTTAAAATAAATATTTTAAATGTTGAAAAATAAAAACATAATATAGAAAAAATAGCTTCCAGCATACAAACTCAGTATATATTGATTTGGAATTTAACTGGATGATAAGGGATAAGTAAGCTTAACAAGTTGCACATCATACCAACTATGTATGTATGTATAACTATGTATAACATTTCTTGTTACTTTCAGTGACTTGCTGCATTGTCTGAAGCCAGAGGCAGAGATTAAGCTTCATCCTGCCAAACGCAGTTCTTTGCATGTAGCACCTACCTCATAAATACTCGGTGATTATATTATTTGATAGATTATGATTTTTAATGTAGCAAGAAAAAACAGGTATTATCAAATATTGACAAACACTAAATAGTATTTTTTTATATTTAAAAAACTATGAAGTAAAGACCCTTGTTCCATTCTACCACACAAGACTGAGCTCCACATGAGAAAAGTTTTTCACTGTATCTGACATCCACCAGTCATTAATATGTCTACTGTTGTATCTGAATACTTGATTCAATCAAATTTGCTTGTCTATGTTTACTTTGACTCTGTTCCGTCATTTTCTATCATTCTCTTTGTGACATTCCACTATCTTAGTGTGCTCAAGACAGAATTTCACGCAGGGTTTTGACAACTTAGAACTCAGTTTGCAATTCTACATTAAGAGAACACATGAAGCCATTGCTTCCGTGGAAGTTAACTGTACTTTGTCTCCTGTTCCAAATCCCAGTCAGCTTTTGTAAATATGGCCTCAGGAGATAGCAGAACGAACTGACTACTGCATCCAGTTGGGGCTTCAAGACAACCAGGATGAGGACAACGTGTCCTTAGAGACAGTTTTTAAAAATGACTAAGTCTCAGACAGGGACTAATCTAAAACTTCTTGGAGAAAAACTGAATGATTTCCAGTAACTCACTTAGTAAAAAAAGAAAGCTATCATTGACATATTAGAAAAGATGGTCCAGAAGAAATCAGGGAAAATTTACATAAACGACTGGAGGAGAAATAAAGCATGCAAGAAATAAGAAGAATTTTGATTTACATTACATCTCACCAGCTCTTCAGACAAAAGCATATGTCTTTATGTTCACGGAGTTACTTAAAATGTTTACTAATGAAGCATACAGTTGCTTTCCGTGGATAATGATTAATCTCTTCTATTTAACAATTTTTTCCAGAAAAATCTGAAGGATATTATGCATCTCTTTTTTTTATATAGCAGTAAATATACTTTACTAGAGGAACAGCCCTAACTGATTTGCCTCTGTTGACTCTCTGACACACGGCTATCAGTCACCCATGTGCATGCTCCATTTGGTGCCCTGGTGTCTTGTCCTCTTCATCATCCAACATTCATGGAGACCTCCCAAGCAACATGGTTCTGGATGAGGCCTCACAGTGAGAGTAGCAAAGAACCTGGGAAACATTCCCACGGATTTTCCAGCTCTCTGCACTCTAGTTTTAAAAGCTGTCCTGTTGCTTGCTCTATCTGCCTGATGCTCTGATAATGGAAATGTTTCCTAGAATTGTAGAAAAGAAGCTTCTGGTAATTTAAAAACAAATTGCTGTTATTATAGATGGGTCATTCTAATTCTTAAATTGTGCTTTACTTTTTTCTGGTATAGATTAGCCTTGCAGAGTATTATCCCTGTGGGGTATTCAAAGTCTGTTTCTGAAACTAAACATAAGTCTAAATATACCGAATCCGAGAGACACCGCTGTGGCGGAAGCTGTAGCTCACTGTCTGCTAATCACAGTCATTTTCTTCTACATTGAGCTGTCAATCATGCTGTGTATGGGATTCACCTCAGTGTCTATTACTTAAATTAACTCATGGGCATCCCTCCAGATGTATGACAGCAGTGTTAATCTAATGCATTACTATTCACAAGCTCTTGGGTAGATTTTGATAGTGTGTTTACTCTGCCTTTGGGACAATCAGAAGTTCATGCTCAGAGAAGAGTGCCCCAGAAAATCAGTGATTGCTCCTCAGAAAAGTTACATAAATTTTCTCAATTTTCAAAAAGGAGTCATGGTTTTCTTACAGAGAAGGCAATAAGGGAAGTGTATGAATCAGGGAAAAGGTATAATGTCATGATGGTGAAAGACGGCATCACTATGCAGGCTGAGCTTAACATTAAAAAGCAACAAACAATGTTATAAGCACAGTTTTCTGTCCTCACTGTGGCATCTTATCTAAAAGCAGATAGCTTGGGATTGCCCTGTGAATGTCTGGTGAGGAAGAGGACAAGACACCAGGGCACCAAGTGGAGCATGTGCATGAGTGACTGACAGCTGTGTGTCAGAGTGGGAACAGGGATAGATTTATTAGGGCTGTTTCTCCAGCAAAGTATATCTACTGAGATATAGATAGATAGATAGATAGATAGATAGATAGATAGATAGATAGATAGATAGATAGATAGATAGATAGATATAAAGGTCACATGCAATATCCTTCAATATCTCCAGAAAACAAAAATTGATAAATAGAAGATATTAAGCCTTATCCACGGAGGGCGCTATCTGGTGCATTATGAAATAGCATGAACACATGATCTTGTCTGAAGAACTGGTAAAACGTGAACCATAACACAAAGACAGAACGGGCAGGTTTTACATTAAATAAATAGCTTCATTAATTTCCAGCAGCAATAGTTACTAGGGCGCTGGTCACGAGCTCTTTGTATTTGCTACTTGTCTAGGAAGAGAAGGTCTAGGTACAAAGAAACATAAATTCCACGGGCAGTTTATAGGGCACCTGAGTAAGGCAATGAAGAGGAGTCAGCTATCTGCTGGTTCATGGTCAGGTGGACACATTGATGAAAACTACCAGGATTTTACGGTTATAGCACTACCTACCATAATAATAGCATTCTCAAAATGAGAATTCTGCAAGGCAAACTCTCTCGGATGTCCTGCATCCCTTCAGAAGTTTATTTGCTGCTGTTATTTATCTTAGTGACCTACCTGTAAATGCCTGTTCGGGCTCTGTTCTTGACTTTAAAAGTGGGAATTAAATGAATTCATCTAAACAACATAACATGCCTGCCCATGGTAGACAAGTAGCAGCTGTCTAGCTGGATATTGCTACATAATCAATAAGGCTAAGCTCCCTCAGAGCCTTTTCATAATATTTGTGATGGTGTCTTAGTCAGTGCTCTAGGTCTGTGAAGAGACAACCCTGACCAAGGCAGCTATCATAGGAGAAAGCATTTAACTGGAGACTTACTTATAGTTACAGAGACTTAGTGCATTATGAACATGGCGAGACCCATGTCAGCAGGCAAGCAGACACTGCAGCAGTAACTGAGAGCTACATCCTAACTCCTAGTCAGAGGAAGAGGGAGGGAGGCAGCGAGAGAGGGAGAAGGAGAGGGAGAGAGAGGGTGGGAGGAAGAAGGGAGGGAGAAAGAGAGGGGAAGGGAGGCAGGGAGAGAGGGAAGAAGGAGAGAGAGGGGGAGAGGAAGGGAGCGAGACAAAGAGGAAGGGAGAGAGGGGGAGAGGGAGAGGGAGAGAGAGCCTTACTGAACATGGTATGAGCTCCAAGTCCATGTGGTATGGGTTCAAGCCCACCCCAGTAACACCCTTCCTCCAACATGGCCACACATCCTATACCTTCTAATTTAGTGTCACTCTCTGGTGGCTAAGAATTCAAATATATGAACCTATAGTGGCCATTTTTATTAAAACCACTACAGAAGGCTTATATGTATGTTTCTCTACACCTTAACATTTTACTAATAAAGAGAATGTCCAAGGTGTTAAAAATGACCCGAGTTATCAGAAAAGCTAAGTCACCCTGAAAATCCATAGATACCACAGCATATTGAATATAAAAACTAACAAAAGTTATATTTCTCTCAGTATTGAGCATACCTGTCACCAAAACAAATAAACATTTATTGCAAAAGATTATTGGGAATCTTTCCAGGAGGTTCTCTCCTAGGAATATATATACTTACAGGAACCATGGCTTTTAAAAAATAATACTGGTCATATTTTAGGCTGAGAAATGACCAGTGTGGGACTGTGTAAATGGTGGCACTTGTGGAACAAGCAGTTGACACTTGACAGCCATCTTGCTACACCTTGAAGATATTGAAGAAATAAATCATCAAGCCTATAAAGAATTGAATTCTGAAACCTCGTGACTGGGAAAAAAGGCAAACACAACAGAGATGTGGAGGGTGGATTTGAGGCACTAGACACGTCTGAAAAGCCCACAACATCAGAGAGGATCTTGTGGTGATGAGTCCCTTAGCTTTTGCCATAGGGGTTGGCCATGACAGGAGCTTCTCACTAGACATGATTGTTACAATCCTCGAATCACCATCTTCAAACAGAGAAACCTATGTCTCGTTACTGCCCTAATCAGTAGCAATTAAAATGTCCAAATATATTATCTATACTTGTGAAGTTTTCTCTTCCATGGTCTGAATTCTGAAAAAGCAGTCCTTTACTCTAGCTTCTAAGATGGAGTTTACACAGGCAAACCCACCCTTTGAAGGTGTTATATAAATTCAGTGCCAGCAGAGACATTTTGTGGATAAACTACATGACTCGGTTATTTATTAAAGAAGGAAAATAGCTAATAAAAAGATTTATTCATATTTATTACGGGTACTCTCTAACACCCCTTCTATTGTACCCTAATACATTATAATCAGCAGACCAATTTGGGGCCCTCTTTGATATTACAATCTCCTTTATTGTTAGAGTTAAATCACAGAGGCCTCTCGCCCTTGGCTTTCCTAATGTGGAACACTATATATAAAATGAGTTACTGCAAATAAGACAAGGGCTGTTGCCATAAACCTGTCAACTTCGTCTCTGGGATTTTCCTTCCAAATAGCATGACACACTTCTAACAATTACTTTGCATTGGAAAGAGGCAAGCCTCTATTAAACTTGGGCATTTATGGGTCTTGTGTTTCAATGCATTCCCAGCAACGCAAAGGCATTGGGAATATTAAGCATGAAGCTTTTTGAACTGTTTGGGGGGTGAAGGGCCGCTGTGTGTGCACGCATTAAGCTGGAACTCGGTGTTTGTTAGCACAAGAGATGCTCACTTGGCAGTGGATAACATTTCAGTTGTAGTCCCATGCAGCTTTCTTCACTCTGCTAAGGCACATCTAATGGTTCCGGAGGAAGCAGGAGCTGGCTTTGTGTGGGAATAGTGTCAACCATAAAACCACCCTTCATTGCTTATATTCGTCTAAAGCTGAGACAGATGTGGCAAGTGTCTTGGCCCAAGAAATTAGAAGCAACTCATATGCCAACAGCTGTAGAAAACGTTCAGTCTGTTTCCGCCCAGATAACCCAAAATACTATGCTAATCTCTCTTGATAGGTAAAAGCAAGGCAGCATAATATGAAGATATAAAACAAGTCAGAACTACACTAGAACATTTATTTTTTTCATAATATCTGGTATTTTATTATTCTTTTATTTAAAGCAGTGATGAAAATGAAAAAATGCCCTCTGATTTTCAAATACACACACACACACACACATATATATACACACACATATATATACACACACATTTATATATACACACAAACATATATATACACACACATACACAAACATATATATATATACACATACACACACATACACACACACATATATATACACACATACACACATATATATAAACATACACACATAAATATATATGCACACACATATATATACACACACATATATATACACACACATTAATATATATACATACACATATGTACACACACACATATATATATATGTATATACATATACACACACACCAATAATAGTAATAACAATCATCATCAATGTTAATAAGAGTAGGAGCAAGAGGCTAGAGAATCAGCTCCACAATCATCCTCTGATACCCACATATATACCATGATAATCACGTAACCAACACCTGCTTTGGCAGGTATACGATTTCATTGAAGAATACAGCAATGTCAAGAGGTTTAACTGTAGATTTCATTTGAACCAAATTATACAAACTAAATTAAACTGAAATTAAACTTTAGAAAATGTTTATTAAATAATAGATATGAAAATACATATTTTGCAAATTTAGACAAATTAAATTGTAACAATTACATTGCAGTCAAGCTAGAGAGTTAAAGATTCGTATCTTTATCCAAAACTTCTATCTCCAGACAGTGCCAAAGTACAGATTTCTTGTCAGGAGTTGGTGACATTGCCAGCTGTGCTTATTGATCTGATCTGCTCCTCCACTGAACATTTAGAGCTAAAATTGCACTTTGATTTTGGTTTATATACAAGAAACAAAAATCCAAGACCCACCAGTAATATTTTGAATATATTGAAAACAATGACTTGTGGATATTGCCAACCCTAAATCATTGGCATATTTGACATAGGATATTTTTTACTATGTGTTTAGAATTTAAGATTGTTTAGAAAGTTATATGAAAGGTCTTTTAAGTAATATGTTCCAACAAGAAATTCAACTCATAACATTAAAAGTTCTTTTATTCATAGTATAACTCTCTAAATACTATGACAAAATTATTTACTACTTGATTGATAGTTTACAAGATTAATAAATAATAAACACTAAACACTTTCGTTCAAAATCAAAGCTCATCTACCTACTTCTTCCGTTCTATTACTAAACTGACAAACCTGGCCTGTTAAGTCCTCTTCGCATTCATGAGCCTGCAGAAATGAATACATGTTTGCTAGGTACCCACACAGCTGGGAGTTGGTATTAGTGGAAATCACCAGATACCAATTGCTTATTGCAGAATTATAAATCCTTGTAGTGAAAAACATGTTCCAATAGCAGCCCCTTATTTCACAGATATCCAGAGGCTTTGAGAGATACAATGAGGATGTACGACCTCTGCAATGGCAGCACTGGAAGCCAAAGTCATAGTTCCTATATCAACCACTAAAGCCTGAAATATAGGCTTTTCATCAGACAATTGTAAATGCAGGATAGAGAAAAACAGAATGTAATCATATTTGTGGAGGGCAAACACGTAGGCAAAGGCAATGGTAGCCTTCCCTAACTCCAGAAGTATTCATTCACCACAAAGCTATCACTGGATACGTCAGAAGCTAGTATAATACTTTAAGCTCTGCTTCTCCGAATGGTGCAAAGCTTTGTTAGGAGAGAGGTAAGTGCATTTGTTACTAGTGACTGGCTTAATTCCCCCAACTCACTAGCTCTAAGTAATGTGCATTTTAGAAGTGACAAAGATCTCTTTACATCCTGTTAGTGAACCATACATTTCCATGAGAATAGCATGGGAATTAAAGAGAAAGAGGCATCAGACAGAACACAGATATGGACCAGCAATTGGCAGGAAGGCCCATGAAACACAGGTGTAATATGAATTTCTAGAGCACTTTTCATTAATACAGAGATGACTTTAATAACTGAGTTCTGAAAAGAAAACAATGGATCTTCTACAGACAATTTCGAAATCCATATCAGAACTAAATTCTTATTTTCATGAAGCAGGTTAGTTGACCAGATGCTACACTACAATTTCAGCAAAATTTTATTTCCTAAAAATTTTATAATGACTTAAATAGGTCATTTTTATGGGGTGCGGTGTTTTTTCTAGAATTTTTTTATAATAAGTATTGTCCTGCCTCTCTCTTTGGTCTTTCTCACACATGGAAATAATAATAAAGGAACTGGTTTCATTTTAGCTGGACTTTTGTTCTGTTTTATTGTTTATGGGTAAACACTAAATAGAATGTTCTGCCTTATGATGGTCTCCTTAGTCATTTATACATGTACTGGTATTTTATTGAATCACTTCTTTTACTTTTGTCATTAATAATGAAAACCAGGAACTCACAAATTTTGGGCAACTGCTCTACAGTGAGCTAATCTAACCACAGGTACCTTAGCAAATATCCCAGAGATTTCCATCCTGAAGGAGAATTCTAGAAGATGAAGGGAGGGGAATGGATTAAAGGATCACCTAAAACTAAGTAAGTATGAAGATGGTATAAAGACACCTGTCACATTGTAATCTAATGTTAAAAATTATGGTTAGTACCACACTCCAATTAACTGAGTTAACGAACCAATTGCATTAATACTGAAAAAAAGTTAAGGGAGACCTTAGAAACCTTTGAAATAGCTTAGTCATTAAGTCCTTCTATCACCTAGCAGAGAGCTATGACTATGCTCTTACTAACTCTCATATGCCAAGAGAAGCAAAGGAAAATACATGGCTCTTCTATAAAGAAGTTCATAGTCTAACTAGAGAAAGCCCTCTTCATACACAAGAGTAATAAAATATCAAGAAAGATACAGTGGCAGAAAACTGTGCAAAGCCAAGGTATGTTGTTTATAGTTTTAGGCAAGAAAAAAACTGAGTCCCTAGGCTGTCTTAAGGAATACAAACAATGTTTAAGCATATGTTATGATGTGTGTAGGGTGGGTGTGGATCCTTTAAAGAAGAAAGGATAGTATAAGCAAATATTCTTTTGATATTACTAAAGGGAAGGTTTAGGAAGGGATTATTTAGAACAAAGATTAGAAAATAGACCGCACTGGATCCCTGTGGTTATAAGAAATTAATCAGGCTGTTAAACAACCAAATCTGTCTTTAACCCTGATGAGCTCTTGAGCACCAGTAGCCAGAAATGACATAGTTGACATAACACTTTGATAAGAGAGTTCAGAGGAAAGAAATAGGGACATTGGAAGATAAAGGGATTTAGGGATATATCTCAAAGTGATAATGAGCCTTTTGAGTAGGACACTGAAAATAATGATAAATCATGGAATAATGAAAAAACAGGTTCAAAAATGGCCACCAAGAAGACAAGGAAGTTATTAAAAAGATTAATCATGAATTTCTTACAGCTTCTTAAATATATGTTAATTTTGGAATGAGAATACATTATAAACAAAAATACTGAAGAGAATATAGTAAATTAAATTATAACATGTATGTGTCATGTTTTAACATGTATGAAATCATTTTTTGTTGCAGCTTGGTTGGCAGACAAAATACACACCTAACAGGTTAATATTGTAAAGGCAATTCTGTTTATCTGAAACCCAATAACTGAACAATTCAGGTGATATGTAAGATGGAGTTTACTAAGCATTTTAGATTCTGGTATTTGAAGTAAATTATGTCTATAAGACTCATAGCGGATCTCTGGAATAAGTAGAGATGAGTAAATGGAGCATTGAAAAAAGGGTTAGTGTTTGTGCTCCCACAGCTTATGAGGCTGGTATCACAGAGGGAAACTTCAGGGAACCACATTACATCTTAGAGTGTAACTGTCTTGGTCGCTTTTCTGTTGCTGTGATGAAACCCCAGGACCAAGACAACTTATACGGAAAGCATTTAATTAGGGCTCACAGTACTAGAGAGGAGTAGAGTCCATGACCATCATGACAGGGAGTATGGCAGCAGGCACGCAGCTGTGGTGCAAGAGCCGTACATGACACCTTTCCAAACACTTCTACCAACTGGGGAACAGTTTATAAACGTTTGAGTCTATAGAGGCCATTTTTATTAAAACCACCACGTTCCATTTCCTGGCCCCCATAGGCTTGTAGCCGTTATCATAATGCAAAATGCATTTAGTCTAACTTTAAAACACCCCACAATCTTTCAGCCTCAAGATTGTTTCAAAGTCCAAAATCTACAGTCATTCTGGGACTCAGAACATTCTTTTAAATATCTATAAAATAAAAAAGCAAATTAGATGTTTTAACACATAATGATGCACAATATACCATACAATTCCAAAAGAGACAATGGGGCATAGTGATGAAATACTGGACCAAAGAAAGACTCAAACCAAGAAACGCAAATTCCAAATTCTATAGTTCTACATCCAGCCACAAAGGGCTTAGATTGCTCTGCTCTTTTAACTTCTTTTTTTTTTTTTTTTTTTTTTTTTTGTGCTTGGGACTGAACCCAGGGCCTTGCCTTTGCTAGGCAAGCGTTCTCCCCCTGAGTTACACCCCCACCCCCTCCTCTTTTAACTTCTTGACTGCAACACACTTCTCTCTCCTTGGGTTAGTTCCACTTCCTGGATGGAACATTCCCTGGTAGGCATATCATGCCTCTGGCACCTCCAATGTATTAGGCTTGCCAACACAGTCCAAGCTTCACCTCTGCAGATTCATATTCGACCTCTGAGGCTTCTCTGGCATGAGCCTGGGATCAACAGGTTTCCATAACTTTGGGAGAAGATTCTACAACCCATTTACTCTTATATATTTCATGACTCTAAAGCCAGAACCACATGGCCAGTGCTGCCAAGATCTGCTTCCTGATTGAGATGAAACCTGAACTCCTATTTGAATACATTTATATAAACTTTGAGTTGCTATTATTATTGTTGTGGGGGTGGTTGTTGAATTATCTTTCCTTTGTTTCAGGAGTAGAATATTACCTGTGCTTTTTTAAAAAAAAAAAAAAGTTGGAACCTTAGGTAGGCAAGGCCTTGGTCTGAGGGCATGAATTCTTTTATTCCATTTTATACTAGGCTATTGTTAATTTTTTTTATATCTTCAAGCAAAAGACTTAGCTCTAACATTAAATTTCCTGGTTCCCTTTTTTCCTTAAATTGCATATTTTGTATTTTTCTAGTTAAGTCTTGAGAATGAAATGAGTTCAAACCTCTTCAGTCTAGCCTTACACAGGTTCTTAGGACAAGGTCAACAAACCAGCCACATTCTTTGCCAAAATATCAAAAGAATGGTCTCTAATCTACATCACTTTCAGCACTACTCTCTCCCCAACTCCTCCTAGGATAGCCATAACTACCACTTATCATTCAACCACTTACCTAGTCCAAAGTCCCAAAGTCTTTTGCATTTCTCAAATTCTGCATGGTCAGGCCTGTCACAGCAATAACCCTACTCTTGGTACTAAATTCTGTTTTAGTTCCTTTTATATTACCACAGAAAAACATCATAACTATGCTATCTAACTTTTTGTCAACTTGACACAAGTTAGCATCATCTGAGAGGAGAGGACCCCAATTGAGAAATTTTCTCTATAAGATTGGTATATAGATAAGCCTGTAGAACATTTTCTTAATTAGTGGTTGATGTGAAAGGGTCCATTGTGGGTGGTACCATCCCTGGCCTGGTGGTCATGAGTGTCATAAGACTGAGCAAGGCACAGGGAGCAACCCAGTTAGCAGCACCTCTCTGTGTCCTCTGCATCAGTTCCTGTATCCAGGTTCTTGCCTTGTTTGACTTCCTGTCCTAACTTCCTTCATTAATACACTATGAATGTGGAAATATAAACCAAATAAACGCTTCCCCCAACAACATGTTTTTTTTTCATGTTGATTCATCATAGCAATAGTAATCCAAACTAAGACAAAGACCAAATAAACATTTAATAAAAGCACTGAATTGATGCTCCTGGCTCCAGAGGAGCATGGAGTCAATGACCAACATGGCAGGAAGTGTGACAGCAGGCAAGCAGGCATGGTGCTCAAGTAGTGTCTTGAGAGCTTATGTCTGACACAAAGACAAAATGATATGGGATTTTGAAACTTCGAAGCCCACCCCCAAAGGCACACCTTCTCCAACAAGGCTATACCTCCTAATAACTTCTGAACCAATGACATCAACTGGGAACCAACCATATGAGCCCAAGAAAGTCATTCTCATTCAAACTACCACAGTGGCTAATAGAGGACTTGTAAACAATTGCAAAATTCAAGGCAAATATCTGAAATTTCACGTTTCTTCTTTATTAGTTTATTAAATAGTAAGGCCAACAGTGAGACACAAAACAGAGACATTCATGACAAAGAGAGACAAGGAGGTTGGGTAGCCATGATATCTGAAGTGAAAGCGATGGCTTACTGTGCAGCTATGCCTGAGACTCCAGAACAGAGGTGTCTTTGTTCTGGATGTCAAGAAGCCTTTTACAATGCACTAGGAGTTTATTATTATACACAAGTGTTGTTACTACTGATACATCTGGAATTATTGATATGACTAAGTTATCCTTTGGGAATTAAAAAAAAAAGGACAGGTTTTAAGAAGAACATTACAACTTTGATTTATATTGAATGCAGGCTGCATTATTCCATGATAGGTCCTAAACTCAATATTTTCCAAATAATTTTTAGGGTTATTTCTGCCAATTTGTAAATGTATTGAATTAACATTTTATATTTAATTCCAGTAAAAGTCGCTTGTTTCTACAGTGACCTTATGGTAATTTCTGCCAATTTGGAAATTTATTGAATTAACATTGTATTTTTAATTCCAGTAAAACGTACTTGTCTCCACAGTGACCCAACCCTCTTTTCCATGTTTTTTTTTTCTATCTGTAAGCCATCTATCCAGTCGCACCACCTTGCTATGCAAAATTCTCCAATGCTTATTTTTTTCTCATACTTCATTTAAAACTTAAATGGTAGCCAGTAGTGGTGGCACGGACCTTTAATCCCACCACTTGGAAGATAGAGTCTGGTGTATCTCTGTGAGTGCAAGGCTAGCCTGATCTATGGAGTGAGTTCTAGGGCAGCCAATGCTATGTAGAGAAGTTCTGTTTTAAAAACAAACAAACAAAGGAATGAGAAAACTTCATGTCCTATCTCATCAGGCCATTGCTGTGTCTGTGATCTTAATAAAACCCCTTTCTGCAGTTGTCTTTCTCCTAATGCTCAGGTCTTTCCTTTTTTTTTTTAACTTGAGTATTTCTTATATACATTTCAAGTGTTATTCCCTTTCCCGGTTTCTGGGCAAACATCCCCCTCCCCCCTCCCCTTCCTTATGGGTGTTCCCCTCCCCATCCTCCCCCCCTTGCCGCCCTCCCCCCAACAATCTAGTTCACTGGGGGTTCAGTCTTAGCAGGACCCAGGGCTTCCCCTTCCACTGGTGCTCTTACTAGGATATTCATTGCTACCTATGAGGTCAGAGTCCAAGGTCAGTCCATGTATAGTCTTTAGGTAGTGGCTTAGTCCCTGGAAGCTCTGGTTGCTTGGTATTCTTGCAGAGGGCATCCTTGAATAGCATAAAATAGGTATCTCTGCATCATTAGCCTCTCCTATTCCCATCATAATGCCTATATTCTGTTATATGTTACTATATAACATAGCTCATTATTTGTTTATTCTACAACACAAATTCTGTCTATTGTAAAAGACAACTGAGTCTTCTACGGATGCTCAAATGTACAGGCTGAGTGACTGAGGGGTAAAATGCACCTACAGTAAAATATTTTTCTTAAAAGTAGTACAGAAGACATAGCCTGCTTTGGCCTTACGCTTTCCTCACTCAGATAAGGAAAAAGTAATCTAAAGGCGGTAATTTTGACTCCAGCCCATGAAACACTGAATCAGAATGCTGAGGACTGGGCCAAATATCAATGGCAAATGCTGTTAGATGAACAAAAACGACGGGAGGACTGAAAACTCACACTTGTTCTCGGGTCACACTGAATGCATTTTAACCAAGAGTAAGGGCAGTAGGGAGCAAAAAACTCAGCTTCACAGATCTTGCTACTTCTATGAAAACATATTTTGACTCTGTTCGTTAAATGCCTCAGCCATTGTGTAGTGATTTCTCCAACATCATGAATAGATTCGGTTGAAAATTATCAGAGCAAGCTTTTTACAGACCGATAAACCCATGAGAAACACAGTAGCCCAGTCAGTTCACGTGTACTGTAGATCTGGGTGCTGTGGCAACAGTCACATGCTTCTCACAGATGATTCTAGCAGGTTCCTTGTTTTCAGCTCCTTTCCTTCCTAACCCTGTACAGGACATGAGCGAGAAACAAAGTAGCCCAGAAACAAAAAGAAACGTTAGTTTTTTGACACTGTATGTTTCCCAGTCCTCTAAGAAGTGTTTCCAATCCGGGGACTGGCTTTAGTGTCTTGGTTTCTCTGAAATTGAAAGTAAATTCTTCCCAAGTCCTGAGGACCCATTTGTTTCAAGCTCTTAGGTTAGGCCTTAAGTGTCACTGACTACTGTGGGCTTAATTCTAAAGTATGCTTTTGTTTTCCCCCAAGTCTGATACTTGGACCTTTTGTATAATCTATGGATCTGACAACGCAAATACAGCTCTATCATGGGTTCTCAGTTCAGAGGTCTTTAATGTAAGTGGAACAAAAAAGAAACACTTATTTGCATTAAAATTATTTTCTTCCATTATTAATACACTCTGCAACTAGGGTCTGTTAACACCAATCAGTTAGTCTTCACTGGTAGAAATGGCAATTTCTTCCAGATACATGGGAGAGGTGCAGGTATCTCAGGATGTGGCTGATAAAATCAAAAGTTTGAACTGCAGGAGACATATCCCTGTCTGACAGATCATGTGTAACGTTTTCTTCACGCGTTATATCACATTAATTATTAGTTCACAAATTTGTTGCAGGATAATTGGTTTTCTTTGTAACTTCCCCTATTTTATTTTCATTTAAAGAATTATTCTAGAGGAGGCCAGTAAATGCTCAGAGCTATGACTTAAAGCCCAAGAGGTGGAGGGAAGGCACTGTATACATTTTTAGTTATACTCTTAATTTCCCTCTTAATTGGACTATTAGTAAATATAATGGTCAATTCCCAAAATATTCATTGACATATCTCATAATTTATAGGATTTTAATTAAAACATTTAGAGTCTTAGTTCATTTTTTTGTTCTTGCTAGCCAGCTTCTTTGTAAGGCTAGACAGAATTAGCAATCCAGTCACTTAGAGCTGAGTTCTTTCAAAGTCTTTATGAGGCTATAGAGCTGAAGGGGAACCATCATTCTTGTAAATAAATAGAAAGCGAGTCTTCAAATCTTCAGCAAATTAAAGTCCTAATGCTTCAGCGGTGACGAAGGGGGTCAGTTAATGGGTAGGCAGCAACTCAGACTCAGTAGCCAGGATGGACTGCTGTGCCAGCTGCTGTATTTCTACCTCGTCCTCACTTTGCACAGTCTCCATGGTGCACCCTATCTGCTTCTTTGAGCCCCAGTTCCTCCGGGTTTTCACCACCGCCCACGTCTTAGGAGGTGGCTCAGTGACTCGTTGTTGAACAGAAGTGACACTGTTGGGGAGACAAAGGAAGAAGCAGCTTTTCACACACCCTAGTCTTTCGCTCTACACTTACCAAGGACCCACAGACATGAGACAAATAAGAAAACATGAGTTCAGGCCCTTCCCTCTTCCGGCTGTTCTCTGGAAGGTCCATGCCCTTCTCCTTCTGAACCCTTCAGCTGAGACCTCAAGTACCTGAATTTTAAAGGTGACTTTAGTCAAAACTGGTTACATATATATATATATTCTTTATGTATATATATTCTTTATATATATTCTTTATATATATTCTTTATATATATTCTTTATATATATTCTTTATATATATTCTTTATATATATTCTTTATATATATATTCTTTATATATATTCTTTATATATATATATTCTTTATATATATATTCTTTATATATATTCTTTATATATATATTCTTTTATTGGATATTTTTATTTATACTTTAGATATTATCCCCTTTCCCGGTTTCCCCTCCTGCTATCTCCCCCAGCTTCTATGAGGGTGCTCCCCATTCACCCAGAACTCCCTCCTACCTCCCTGCCCTGACATTCCCCTACACTGGGGCATAGAGCTCTCACAGACCCAAGGGCCTCTTCTCCCACTGATGCCAGACAATGACATCCTCTGCTCCATATACAGCTGGAGCCATAGATCCATCCCTGTGTACTCTTGGGATCATGGTTTAGTCCCTAGGAGGACTGGGGGGTCTGGTTGGTTGGTATTGTTGTTCTTATGGGGTTGCAAACATCTTCAGCTCCTTCAGTCCTTTCTCTAACTCCTCCATTGGGGACCCCTTTCTCAGTTCAATGGTTGGCTGCGAGCATCAGCCTCTGTGTTTGTCAGGTTCTGGCAGAGCCTCTCAGGAGACAGTTGTATCAGGCTTCTTGACATCCACAATATTGTCTGGGTTTGGTGGCTGTATATGGGATGGATCCCCAGGTAGGGCAGTCTCTGGATGGCCTTTCCTTCAGTCTCTGCTCCACACTTTCCATATTTCCTCCTGTGAGAATTTTTGTTCCCCCTCTAAGAAAGAACTGAAACATCCACACTTTGGCCTTCCTTCTTCTTGACCTTCATGTGGCTTGTGAATTTATCTTGGGTAGTCCCAGCTTTTGGGTTACATTCCACTTATCAGTGAGTGCATACTATGTGTGTTCTTTTGTGATTCGGTCACTGTGGGACACTGAAAGGCACTCTGGTTCCCAGCTGAAGAGGCTTGAGCCCCACTGACCCTGAAAGGGATGGTAGGTGTTCTGCCTGACTTCCAGGAAACCAGGCCATCACTAGCCGCAGCCCTCCATAGATTTGTGGCTATCAATCATGTAAGGGCAATGCCCCAAGCTCCTCCACAGGTAAAGGACATGACTAGAGATCACATAGGCTCAAGACAGATCTCCATCATAATGAGGTATCCAAAGGCCTGGAGGCTTAGCCAATAACCTTTTCTTCCCAGACACTCCTCCCTGCAAAAGGTATTTAATCTCAGGCCCAATCTGAGAAGAGGGATACGGTTTTACTCATCCCCTCTGCCATGACAATAAATGCGTTAAAACCACGAACTGTCTCTTTCCATCAGGACCCACTGTGGGCAGCCACAGAGAAAGCCTTCTCCTGCAGAGCTGCCTTCTAATCTTCCTTAGAAAGCCTCCCTGCACTTCTTACCTCCACCACCAAGCCTGCAGCCCATCCCCCTCAGGCCAAGGACTAGCCCCTGCAGGACCAGCCAGAGCTCCCACTCTTTTCCCCTTCAACCCCATGCTAGATGCAGCCCAATGGGCTTCCACTCCATTCTCAGCTCTTCTATGGCATCCCAGGGAGCCCAGATACCCAAGAGCCTGAGAACCAACAGCCTGGCCTCCTTGCAGCCAGCTCGAGCTCTGTCCCCTTGCCTCAGACTACACTTCCCCACCACTTCTGAGCAGTGTCCCACAGCTTCCCATAGCAGCGCAGCATGGGTAAGTGGTCAACTTCCACATCCTGCCTCTACATGGCAGAGTGGATGTGGGACCCCCAAAATAACTCTACCTCACTCAGGATATTTTCTTATGGATATATTTTAAATGGATATATTACTTATATCCATTTGCCTAAGAATTTCATAAAGTCATTGTTTTTAATAGCGGGTAGTACTCCATTGTGAAAATGTACCACATTTTCTGTATCCATTCCTCTGTTGTATGAGGGACATCTGGGTTCTTTCCAGCTTCTGGCTATTATAAATAAGGCTGCTATGAACATAGTGGAGCACCTGTCTTTTTTATATGTTGGAGCATCTTGTGGGTATATGCCCAGAGAGGTATAGCTGGGACTTCAGGTCCAATTTTCTGAGGAACCAGACTGATTTCCAGAGTGGTTGTAACAGCTTACAATCCCACCAACAATGGAGGAGTGTTCCTCTTCTCCATATCCTCGCCAGCATTTGTTGTCGCCTGAGCCTTTTATCTTAGCCATTCTGACTGGTGTGAGGTGGAATCTCAGAGTTGTTTTGATTTGCATTTCCCTGATGACTAAGGATGTTGAACATTTCGTTAGGTGCTTCTTAGACATTCGATATTCCTCAGTTGAGAATTCTTTGTTTAGCTCTGTACCCCATTTTTAAATAGGGTTATTTGATTCTCTGGAATCTAACTTCTTGATTTCTTTGTATATATTAGATATTAGTCCTCTATCAGATGTAGGATTGGTAAAGATCTTTTCCCAATCTGTTGGTTGTTGTTTTGTCCTAATGACAGTGTCTTCTGCCTTACAGAATCTTTGCAGTTTTATGAGGTCCCATTTATCGATTCTTGATCTTATAGCAAAAGCCATTGGTGTTCTGTTCAGGACATTTTCCCCAGTGTCCATGTGTTCAAGACTCTTCACCACTTTCTCTTCTATTAATTTCAGTGTATCTGGTTTTAATGCTGTCTTTAAAACTGGATGGTTTTAGTTCCTTTGTCAAAGATCAAGTGACCATAGGTGTGTGGGTT
This sequence comes from Rattus rattus, assembly GCF_011064425.1. Taxonomy (NCBI): domain Eukaryota; kingdom Metazoa; phylum Chordata; class Mammalia; order Rodentia; family Muridae; genus Rattus; species Rattus rattus. The sequence goes on along the minus strand of NC_046168.1, from coordinate 12,819,556 downwards.
CATTTCTGGGTCTTCAATTCTATTCCATTGGTCTACCTGAGTTTTCACTATCTTGGCTTTTTTGTTATCCAAATGAATTTGCAAATTTCTCTAACTGTGAAGAATTGAGTTGAAATTTTGATGGGAATTGCATTGAATCTGTAGATTGCTTTTGGCAAGAAGGCCATTTTTACTATATTAATCCTGCCAATCCATGTGCATGGGAGATCTTTCCATCTAAACTGTTTTTCTAACTGAAAGTGTAATGTAACTGCTAAAAAGCAGAGTTTAGAACTACACAGTGGGTCATATTTCAGTACCTGAGAAAAGAAGGGCTATCTTAATTGGATAATTGAGTACCTCCCATGTCCCATCCAGTTGACAGCTCATTACTTCATTATTTTGTGTCACATAAAGCTTCCTAAGTCAACTGAAGAACACTTTCATTTGCTTGATTCTGTTTGGCTCGACTGACAGTCTTTAGAGCCTTCTGTATAATTATTATAGAGATCTAGTGAATCCAGTCAATTTCAGGGACTTCCTATAGCTATTTAGAGTTGTTTACCTTCCTGCTTAAGGAGCTTCCCTGTTTCAGTCTTGGTGGAAACTGTTACCCAATAGCATCTTATGTGTGCCTTGTGCCTACAGAGGCACAAAGATGGGTTTTTTGGATCCCCTGGGAATTGGTGTTATGGATGATTGTGAACCGCCATGAGGGTGCTGGAAAATAAAGGGTCCTCTTCAAGGTCAGAACACCACGGTCTAGCAGTCACTGAGTTAGATGTGTCCTTTTATCAAAAAGCAACAGCAGAAAAAGGTGAAGGAAATTCAGTGTTCCTGATACCTTTGTTTTTCTGGACACATCTGGAGCAGGATTTAGGATCTCTGAGTCACTGTCTCCTTATATAAAGTGACTTTCACACTCAAACTGAACCTGTGGATCATCACCGGCTACACTCATCCCTGGTCCTACAGATCATCTTTATGCAGAGACAATCGGACCTCTTTACCTCAGCCTAAACTAAAACGGTTATAGTACCTCTTATCTTAGTAAACCTCTTGATACCTGAACTGAGCTTGAAATGGAGGTGGGAACTAAGGCAAAGAGGAATATATGTTTCTAAGTTATGTCTAATGGTCTACAACTGTTACCCAGCACTCTGAAGGCCTGATCAGAAAGATCATGAGTGTGGGGCTAGACTGGACTACACAGCTGGGATATAAGTTGAGCTTCAGACCTGTCGAATAAAAAAAAAATAAATAAAACTAAACTGTAAATCCTGTTCTGATCCATTCTGACAACAACAAAGAAGCCCTTCCCACCTTCCACCCAGGCTGTGGAACACTAACTGCCCCCAGTTCCATACAGGACAACTTGTTATTTTATTTTGTGTCAGGCTTCAGAGGCCAAGAGAAAGTCACCTTAATTTATTTTGTTTTGTTTTATTGACAGCTTTTAGAACTCACTGTGCAACTAACTATTAGAATAGAAACCCCCATAAGTTAACTAACCATAAAAGGTAAGAACACCCCAAAGGTGTTTGAGAACTATTAATGTACCCTTGAAAAATCAGAAATAATTTGTGGGCTGCCAAGATGCCTCATACAAAAGGTGGAAAAGAAAATGAGCAGGGAGAGTCAGATGAGTATTTGACAGCCATGAAGGAGAGACGCAGAGAGCTGTATGTCTCTGCCACAGAAGGAGGGACATGTGGGCTAATAAATCTTGTGTGGCTGAAGCAAGCTCTATGTCACCGAAGGAAAATTATGGCCCTCTCTCCAAACTTCAGATGGCCCATAGCTTAGTTTTCTGTGTGTTTTTAAATAAATGATTACTAACAGTAATGTGTCATGTCTAATTGTGTACTATTTGGAAATAGCAAGAACTAAGAAATATATATAAACCAAGTTCACTCGATATTTGAATAAAAATATCACAAGCCACCTTTAGCGTTTTAATGTGCATATATATTTCTGCGTGCCATAACTCATTTAATAGAAACATGCATGGAGCAGATACAACTTTAAAACATGCATACTGAGCTATAATTATTTTTAGCTAATAGTTCCTATTGCCACTTTAATAAAATTCTTATATTATTTAAAACTCAGAATAAATTTAAATTTATATAAATTTAAATATAAATTTAAAACTCAAATTTCCTCCAAATACCCTTCATCTTATTTGCTTAGCCAGGATGCTCCTGTACCTAATCAAACTTGCTACACAGTTTGTTCCTTGCTTGGTTTTTGATCTTACAGCACTGGTATGTATGCCTTGAATTATTTATCAATCTTAGTCTTGTTGTCATTGTTGCTAACTTTAAAATATATCTTGCTTTACTAAGAATTTTTATATTCTTCCAATATCTTTCATTGTTAAAACAGAAGTCCTGTCTCCTTTATCTCTTAATCGGCATTTACAGCAATCTTCCTACTAGAAGAATCTCTTTGATGTATACATATGTACTTAAGGTTTTATTATTATTTTTCTGTTTCTGTTAATGACTTGGTATTTGAGAGAAAACGTTAAGGTTATTTCACTTTTACATGGATTAACAATTATTTTATATTTTAATTCTAATTTATACTGTTTTTCCATACTGAGAATTAATTAGTACAATGCTTACTTAACTAAATATATATATTAAATGTATAAAACTAACCTTGATAAATAACTTATGAATAAAAAAATTGATCTCTAATTATCATGGTGAAATGAGTATGTAAAATACATATTCTTTGTTTTTCATTGAAGCAAAATTTTACCTAAGTTTGTATACCAATACTTCATACAAATTGAATTGTAAGAAAAGTTTTTAAACTGGCAACAATATCAGGGGTTGATATCTAAAAACAATTGTACAGTAGCAAATATAAATAAATAAATTTTAGTAAACTTAAAAAAAAATCATGGAGGCTTGCTTTTCCATGACGCTTTGTGAATGGAAGTTAGAATGGAGAAAAATATGTTGTCAATTGACATTGTATCAATAGGTGAACTCCTTAACAGAAATTAATTCCTTTGTGAATGGTAATGTTTAATTAGTTCAGAATAAAAGACATATATGGGTGGTCTTGAACATACAAAAACATGCGTGTCATATTTTTTTGAAAGACAGACTTTTAATAAAAAATTTAATTGAATTTTGTCTTAAGAGACACACTTTAAAACGAAGTTACTATGGACTTTGTTTAAATATATGACTTGTCTTTCAAGTTAGATAGACGTTGGTATTACTTTCAGGATAATTTAATCACACAGAACTAGTTACAGTTCATTCAAAGTCGCTTTCGCTTTGCCAACAGTTCCATCCTGGCTCCCCTGTGTCTGAGAACCCTGTCAGCCTCAGGAAAGGAGCCAAAATGCACTTCACTGGGAGAAAGGAAAGAGACAGGAAAAAAATGGCTTTTTGAAGGTGACTGCATTTTGTACGAATTTAAAACCCATTTCCTCCCTGCCTTTTGTGAATAAGAAGATATTTGCAAATTTCTGCAATTCTGTGTTCCATTTTTTGACATGTCAACATGGGATGCAGTTCACCAGGAACAAACCATGGCTGAGGACGGTTAAGAAGAGAGGAAGTGTTTGAAAGCTTGAAGTGTTGCTATTGCCCTGGACGGATTTTCTTTTAGATCATAGCTGAATTCTATTCTGCTTTGGCCCCTACTGTGGTGTTTATACTTTCATATGTTTCTGGATTGTCTGAATCCATCCTTTTTCCTTATAAAAATTAAAATAGGTCTTGGACCCGAACGTAGAGGATGGTGTCAGAGTGTGTCAAGCCCCTGAGGTCTGCAACATGGAAACTCAGTAAAGATTCAAGCATCAGCTACCTGTTGTGCTTGTGCGACAGACGCGAACAAGAGGAGACGCCTCCATATAGTTAATAGTCTAATTAGAAAAGTGTGGCGGGGGTGTCAAGAATCAGACAAGAGGGAAAGAAAAAAGTGAAAATATCACGATATACTAGTCTTAAAAGACCCAAAAGAACAGGCTGTGGACTCCTGTGCTTCTGAATAAGCATCTTATTCTGTAACTGACATCAGCCTATAGTTTTCGTGCTCAGAAGTTTTGGAGTTTTTGTATTCAGAATGGTAGCTTCATAACAGAAGAATGCCAGATTCTGTAAGTTAACTTGTGAGTTCCGCCCTTCCTAAAAGTTCATTTCCCTCTTCTACTCTTCCTTCTGTTTCTGAGAATAAAATATTCCTTAAGTTGCCTAAATCCTTTGCTATGAGCCATTGTCTGACCATCCCATCCCTATATCAGCAGTCAGACAGCTGATAAAAAATTTTCTCCTTATAGTGGGTCTATCCTAGAGACCCGCTATATAGCAGTATCCTCTGCAATTGGTAGGTTCTGTGTTGGGAAGAAGCCCCTTAAGACAGAAAGTGAAGGATTTAAAATAGCTTGAGAAAGTCACTGAAATGAACAAGATTCACTAGGTCCCCCTCTCCCAGAAGTAAACAGTAAGGACTGCCAAAGTCACTCTCAAAGAAGTCAAGCTACCTGCAAGAAGCAGACACCAGTGGAGCAGCCTAGAAGAGAATTAGGCCAACTGAGGCACCTGGAAGGGAAACCTCCAGCCTGTTGTGCTGCCTACAGGCTGTGCAGTGCGCTCCAGGTTTCCTGCTTTTATGACCTGTCAACCATGCTGAGATGGGCTTTGTTGATACAGCTGTCTTCAAGATATTTCTGCTCTTGTGAGTGGTGGCTCACACATATTCATGTAAGTTACTGCAATAAACCTCAGGCTCTGTTCAGAGCCAAAAGAGGAGCTTGGGTAACCTGGAACTAGCATCACATGTGATCGCCTGATGTGGGTGCTAGAAACCACTGTGCTTAGGTCCTCTGAGAGAGCAACGCATTTTCTTTTTCTTTCTTTTTTTTTGTTTGTTTGTTTGTTTGTTTTTTAGATCCAATTGGTAAGATATAATTGCCCACTTAAACACACAATGATGCCCGGTACTATCCATCCCTTGAGAACATTAATAACAACCTGTAAATACACAGAGCCGAATCTTAACATCACCTGCCATCTGGTCCTGCCCCGGCTTCTCCCCTCTCCTCTTCTCTCTCCCCTAGTCTCCTCCTCCTCCTTCAAACTTCTCTCCCACCCATCCTTCCTTCTCCTCCAATGACAGGCCTCCTTCTATCCTGTACCTGCCCCTCACCAGTACTTTACAAATTCAATGGAGGTGACTCTGGTGAAGTCACTGGAGTTCTGAGTCCTTGACTAGGCAGCTGTCCTTGGGGCAGTGGAATTAGCATCAAAATACAGTAACTTCAGAGCAAACCACAACATTTCACCCTTTTTGTCTAATCAAAAAAAAACTTTTCTCTCAAATATAAGCTGAGCACAACTACTATCATTTTGTAATTAAGAGCACAAAATATATCTAACACCCAGTCCAACACTACATCAGTTAAACAGAACATTTAGTTATCCATTCTAGCTTAAGAAAGGCTTAAAATCTGTATTATATCTTGGCTAGCTTGTATACTACCTGATAACTATCCAATAAAGTATGTATATTTAGAAGCAACTCGTTTTCTTAACCACTGAGCCATTACTCTGGCCACTTGCATCACAGTGTCCTGGATAATTTCTTAAGGGAGTAAGATTTTAAAAGCTCAAAAAGAGCTAAGTCTTCCTCACCTTTCATTCCTAAGAGGTGACTCAAAATATGGTGCATCACAATGTGTTTGATATTAAGTTTCTTACCTTAAAGATGACTGTGGTAGCATTTTGGTTTATTTCAATATTTTCTTCTTAGCAAGCACTATTTTGAGCACCGCACTTATGTTAATTTAGTTATGGTCAACCTCATTCTATAACACACTCTGCATCTTCTTTTCACCCAAGGAAAGTTATGGTTTCTCGTTAGTCTTATTTAATTTTAAGTTTATCTTACTCAGTTCTGCCCCACAATGATTCAATGGTTCTAACACAAATTTATTCAACAAAACTGTCATTGAAAGCCCTGGTCACATAGCTTCAGAAAGCCTTGTGTCACAGTGTCCTCAAAGTTTCCACGTCTTCCCAGGTTCATGTGAGTCTCGAGACATTTATCTAACTGTTAACAGTAGCACTGGAGTCACACATGTTTTTATTGGCTGTGGGGCAGCAGGCTGTGAAAAGTACACACAAAAGTTCCTAATCCCCAGACACCACACAGCTGGCGCGTTCCCAATCTCCCAAGAGATCAAGGCCGCATGTAGTTGCAGCCCAGCACAGACGCCTGTAGAGAGGTTTGAGACAGATCAGTCACGTAGGGCAATGTACCAAGCCCCTCCTCCACAGGTGAGGGCGTGACCGCAGGTTACATAGGTTCAAGACAAGACGGATCAGCCATAGAATCAGGACCACTCCCCTGTATATGTAGATGAGATCTTCCAAGCTCTCAGGCCAAACCTGAGGAAGTACCTGCTGTCAGACCCTGACCCACCCAAAAAACTGTATTTAAGGGAAAGAGTGCAGGAATTATTCCATTGTCTGAGAGCTTCTGTCATAAGAACTGTAACAAGGTCACTTGGGGAAAAGGTCTGCTCTCCTGAAATTACCGCCAGAAGCCCCCCTGCACCCCATTGACAGCTAGTCTTCTGCTGACTCAGCCTAACTGAGCAAACAAAGAGTCAGCAGCGGCGGAAAGAAGGACCAGCAGTGGAGGCAGGGAGAGCAGCCCCCCCACCCCCACCGCACGTCCCTGCCCGAGTTCTCTCCCCCTCACTATAACCCACGCACCTAGCTGGACAAGAGATCTCCGTGGAGAGCCCCAGGCACCAGAGCCCCACAGTTGGATGGTATTTAGAATATTTTATTGATATTTCTTAATGTGGTAGATCTCAAGGTAGCTACGTTCTAATCACCAGCACAAAGGCCACCAGGCAAGTGTCGTGAAAGCATGAAGCATGGACATGCCTTGGGGCCTGCTTTGGAAGTCGAAGTTTGCTTCTGAAGATGCTCTTATTATAAATCTATAATAGAATTTTCATTCACTTATTAATTTAATTTTATTACTTTATTATAAAAAGCTCAGCCTAGTCTCAGAATAAACTTGTAAATTCTAGTAGAAAAAAAAAGTATAATCATCATGACAGTTCAATTTATGCCACGTAAAAACTGTCATCTAGACCAGAACTGTGAATGTGTCCCAGAGTTCTCATCCTTGAAACTGGTGTAATACTGTTTACAGCCTATTTTGTGTAAAGACAGGGGGGAAAGCCTGTGAAAAGCTTTACAAGTACTATTAAATGACTGTTGTTAATGTCATCTAAAGCATCATTCCTTAAGGAAAAAAAGAAAGAAACAAAGAAAAAATAAAAACCTTACTGTACTTAGCAAAAAATTTTGGTGGCAGATACTTTTTTAATTAATTATTTTATTCATTTACATCCCGAATGTTGTCACCTCCTGGCCCCCCTCCCAGAATTCTTCACCCTATACCACCTTCCCTTCACCTCTGAGAGGGTGTCCCCACCCCGACATCCCCCTTCCCTGGGGCATTAAGTCTCTGTAAAATAAAGATGTCCAACAACAAGTTCTCCATTAAGATGAGGCAGGAGATTGTAAGGGCAGTAGGTTGGGAAGGAAGGAGTGCAGACGTCTGAGAAGTTACGTCTTCTGAACATGACAAGGTGGTTGCATTCGCAAACTCACAAAGGCTGTGGTTGTCTACACAAGACCTGCACTAGATCGAACCAATCATTATTCCAGCATAATTCGTGTAAGCCCCTGAGGTCTTTTGACAGTTAAGTCTATGGAAATGGGTTCAGGTAACGGTGTTGCTCATGCTCCAGTGAATTGGCCTTTACCTGTGCACATGCAGACAGCACAGATTGGATTCGATGAATTATGAGAACAAGATCTGAATTTGGAAACAGTACATGGTCTGGGAAGCGTTGGAAGGAGAGAGAGAGTTTAGGGTGATGCAATCAAAATATATTTCATACATCTATGAAATTATAGAAGAATAAATTTCATTTATATTATTTAAAAGAAAACACTAAGACAAGATGAACATCTTCCTGGGCCCTGTCATAAACAGAAGAGCCTAGCCATGGCAAGCCTATATAATACAATAGGCTTCTCATTTGAAAAAGACTGGTAGAATATAAATAGCAAAATACACAATTTACTACAAATTATCATAACATCAATTGCTTCATGGTTTTCACTAAAAGCTAATAGCAAAATTCAAACTGAATTATTCATGAAATTGTCCACAAATATTTTCTTGAACTTGAGCTGAACTTTGATGAGCACAGTATAATCAGTGTAATCCGTCAGGCCATCCAGTCCTTCTCAGTCCCCATTCCACTTCGCCTGGGTCATTACCCAACAGCTACCCTCTATGAACTGAGTTCTGAGTTTCTGAATGGACTGAAGCCCCTCCAGGTTCAGTATGTTCCTCCCTGCAGTCTTTGTCTCTGAGAGAGGCTGTTATGTACAAAGTGTTAACTGAGGGAAAGCAGAAGGCAAAGGCTGGATCGTAGAACACTAGAAGAAAGTCCAGGATGGGGGTCATGGACAATATAGTCAACAGGCAGCTAATCTGTGTGATCTCACTTTATGTTGAGGGAAGATCTTTCTTCCAGTTCCCAAACCCGTTCTTATGGATTGAAAATGAAATATAATTTATCTCCACTCATTCTTTTTTTTATGGATGGAGACACCAGCCTCTATACTGCTGCACGAGACAAGAGGCATTCATTTTCCTCAAGTGACTCTGATACTCCTGTTCCTACTGTACCAATGAGAAAAATACTCAGGTACATGGTGGGTCCAATCCAGCCCATGGGACGACTGAGTTTCGCTAACTCACTCATCAATGATCTGCTTCTCTGTACAGGTGCTTTGAGTTCTGTAACACGTGAGAATATTGAGGTCATGGCAGAACGCTGCAGGTGTTCCACACCTCCATCAGAAACTGTGTGCTCCAGGCAACTGTCATAAGCAGAAGGTCACAGTTGCCTTAATTTGGACATTTGTTGTGATAGGGCTTCAGAGCCTGATTTCCCGGAAGCCTGTGTGCCTGGGAACCCTTCACCTTAACCCAGATTGTTCTCTGGAAATTAAAGCAGAGTTGGCTATCCAGTTATCCAGCAGAGAAAATGTTCTGCAGCAGAAATTGGATTTTATGCTTTAAAGACCAAGATGGCCTTTGGATTATTTGCTATTTGGATTCTGAATGTTCACTGTGCCATCTCAGCCTGGAGTAATTGGGGGAAGATTCCATTTTGCTTATCGTTTTATTTCTTAATATTCAACAAATACCCGATGGTCTATTTTTCCTTGTATTTTTGTTCGACTTATATTCTTTTACATATGTGGTATATTTATCTAAGAAAAATATTTTCAAGTCTAACTTCTCAAGTCATTTATCACTCCACATGCAACAGTGAATAGATAATTTTTAATGATATACATGCTTAAATAAGGGAACACTAATATCAACAGGGTCAAACACAAGCACAACATTCAGGACACTTTTACTGTTGAAGCTACTAGGATCTCTATTATATGAGCAAAATTGTTAAAGAAACAGAAAAACTCTTTTTACACATTCCCTAAAGGCATGCTGTTTAGAAGAGGTTCCATAGAGAATTCCCTTGGATGTTCACATTGACGTTCTTGGAGTTATAATACTCACTGTCCAGTTTACTTGCATGAACCCAAATTAAAGATTAATGTCTTCATCTTGATGTCATATCCACTCCCTGACTATTTCACAGAATAAGGATGCAATTTAAATGAGATTCCTCGGGGATATTTTATTTTAAAAAAAAAACCTTCTTATTTCCTAAAATCTTAACTGGCTTCAAGTTTCTTATTTCACCATAAAGCGATGTCAGAATTCATACTAGTTGATTATAGATGGGTTGTTTCAGTTTGTAAGACCTACAAATAGTCTCAAAAATTAATCGAGGAAATTAGTAGCCTCAGCGTAACATCTGTGGGCCACAACAGTGAGTGACCAGCACAGCAAGATATCCAGTAAGGGGAAATAGTGACACATATCCCAGTGGCAATAAAAGATCATCTGATTTCAATAAAGGTAATCAATGCCTGGTACTATAAACCTAACCCACTCTCCATGACTAGTTAGCCCATAGGCCCTAAAGGAGAAACTACTACTGCCACTCTCCTAGACCAATGTTTCTGACTACATTCTGAACACTTACTCTTATATCCACAAAGAAGTAAAGCTTGGCCCTTATCAAAGAAGATTCTGTTTACAGGAGAAACCACTTCAAAAAGTCACAGTTGTTCAAATGCAGAGAACGATTGACTGGGAAGTGCCCAGCACCAGCTACAATCCAGCCTCCATAGATACAACTCACCTCAGAAGGAACACCACAGAAGAGGGATCAGAAAGATTGTAAAAGCCAGAGGATGGGACAGTTAATGCAAGATAGTGTCCTCTGTTACATGACAAGAAAACTACACCCTTGGAATCTCAATATCATCTAAACAAGACCTGAACAATGACACCAACTGATACACCAATATGGATGTGGAAATCTCACAAGGCCCCTTCCCTATGCTACAAGTATTTACTGACTACTAAGAAAAGGACTGACTACTAAGAAAAGGAAATTCTATCTTCTCCAGGAGGACCACACTGACAGGTGATCCAATCCTAAGCACTCAGCACTAAACACACATACATTTGAGCAACATCAAACAAACTCAGCAGATTGTATTTATAAATATAATAATATTAAAGAACAGGAGTCCATGAATGTGAGAAAGGAGTAGGGCAGCATGAGAGGATCCGGAGGGAGGAGGAAAGTGGAAATTATGAAAATGCAGTACGCTTACAAAATCTTCAAAGATATTATATTGTTACAAACAAGAGAAGAGAACTCGTTTTCTATACACATGAGCAGCACTCTGTATAAGAGGCAGATGTTAGGAGCAGGCAAGGACCACGCCAATCATGCTGAGATTCTGCTGCTATTCATAACAACACATACACTACGCCTGACTCTTGGAAACTCTAAAACTTATGTCAAGGTAAGCCACCAAAGCTTGATTTGTATAAGAAACCATGCACATATGAGGAAATTTTGGAAATAGAAACCAGGGAATGGCTTCTATGAGAAAGAGTAACCCATTAACAAAATTTAAAAGTACTACCTAACGTAATATTTTAAAATAAAAGATCAGTTAAAAATGTTACAGACCAACATATGAAAGTCAACGTGGTTTTTGCACGTGGTTTTGCACAGAGAATGGATAATGAAAAGGCGATATATGTTATACTGTTCAAAGGCAAAAAATAAAGGAATCATGAACTGTGGAGGTGAAAACAGAAAAGTTCCTATTGCATGAGGTAATCCAGACCCAGGTTGACAAAAGTCACATGTTCTCTCTCATGAGAGGTTCTGAATTTCAAATTCTCAAATGTAAGTATATATTCTTGTGTAAACCACAGAAAATAAAAAATAATCATTGTTGCAGGGATGATTAGAAAGGGGATTAGCAGGTTACAGGTGATTAGATTGGAAAAAAGTGAATATGGGATGAGTAATTGGGGATGAGAAAAGGGATAAATACAGAAAGAGAGAAGCATAAAATAGCAGCGAAAATGTTTGAAAAAGTCATCAGGACTCACACTATTAATGATCTATCTAAAAATCTATAGTATAAATATACATATATAGTTTAAATAAAAATTTCCCATCTGAGCTGACAACAAACCTTCCAAGAACTGAAAAACACCTAATCAAACCACGATGAGAAACTCTCCTTTCAGTTGTTGGTCAGAGTTGGCCAAAAGACTCCCAAAACATTATAGATTATTGTTCTTGCACTTGGGTGCCTTCCAGAGGTGGATGTAAGTCCCCATTGCTCAAGACACCATATACTTATCATAGCGGCTCAAAGGCCCTGGCCTGGGAAAGATCTGAAAGCCTCCCCACTGAAGGCTGAAGACTGACTTTCATGGTACCAGAAAGTAACATCAAAGTTTCCAAAGTTGGGAAGCAACTAATAGTTCTATGCAGCTATCATGCCAGTGAACCACAAAATGACCAGCATGGTTTGATGAGCGTAAGTGCGCAGTAGGGGTACACACACCTTGGTGGTAACTAGTGGCTCTCGCCATCATAGAGTTCTGCTGAGCTTGCTGCCCTAACATCCCTCTCAATCTAGGAATTATATGAAAACGCTAAGGGGGCTTCCAGCATTCACTGGACAGCATTTCTGGCACTCACAATAATGTACTTGATCTCTGTCAGGCATTGCTGCTGGAGCAGATTAACGATTTAATCACCACCCCACTAGAGAAGAAATTAGACATATAAATGGTTACCACCCTTAGAAAACATTGGGAAAAATAAAATTGTTAGTGAAGCTAGCTTGAGATGCTTTTACTACTGGTTCTGATGTAGAAAATCATGTTCCTGTCCAGATATTTTATATGGGGAAGAGGGAATGTTTGTGTTTTTTTCTACAGGATGCTACAAGAGTGTGCCAGCTGCCTGAGTGTCTGGTGAGACTTGCTGATCCTGGGAGCATGAAGATTCAGCTCTCGTGGTTCGGGTCCCTGGAGTCATTCCTGTGCCCTTAGAGGAAGATGGAGGATTCCCTCTCATCTTTTGTCATCACAGAAATTCTGGCGTTGCTACAGTCAGTGTGTCCCGTCCCAGCGCTGCCGGCCTGGGGCTCCGACCCTCTGTGCACTGCTGCCTCATGAAGCTGCTGTGGACTGGGGAACTCTGCCCTGGTTCTGCAGATCTCAGAAATGGTTCCATTGCCTGCTGGTTGTTCCAGAGAATGACTGATCCTGAACTGTCTTGGGAAAGACCTTGGCATTATTGCTGCTATTGTAGCAGCCATTACTGCTGCAGCCATTGTGTCTGCAGTGTCTGGAATTACCCTCCCCCAATCTATGGTTAGACAAGCACAGTGAGTGAACTTTCTGGAGTAGTTGCTAACAATTGGGGATTCTAAATTTTATTATAGGAGCGGCTTGACTACGGCCCTTGGTGGTAGCAGCTGAGGAGAACCAGATGAGGTGCCCACTACTTATCGGGAGAGGCTCAACTTCCACAATCTCTTAAATTAATGCCATCTGGCCCCTGCTCCTTCGCCCCTGGGCTCAAGTAAGAGGAATGAGAAGATGACCTGATGTAGCTATTCTCAGTGACGGGCAACTTCCTCTGACCCTTGACTAATCTAGACATGGAGCCTTGAGGGCGACAAGGTGGTCCTATGACAGAGAGGCTGGGGTCTGAGAGGTCGATCCTAAGACAGAGGTAGCTACACCCCACGCTTAAACGTGATCGGGCCGGTCAAATGCTCCTCTGCCCAGTTTCTCCCCAATAAACACACGTTAGCCCAGAACGGTGTGTTTACAGCATAAGTTCATTCCAACCATTGGGGTGCAGTCCTAACTGCAAGAGTGGCTCGCCATGGCCGAGCTGGGCACTCTGTGAGGCATGTCTGATCTCTCTCAGACCAGTACTTCCACCTAATGGTTTTTTATAAAAGAATAACGGGGGAGATGTAGTGCCATATTGGATTTGGGCCTGGCCACTTTGTAACTGCATGGCCACAGTAAAAGTCATGGGATTGTTGGACAGAGGCCTCTCCCATGTATTTACGGCACAGGAAGAAAAGACCAAGTAGTAAACACCCGGTGTCTCCACTGCATGACCTCTGCTGAGCCCAGCTGATGCATGTGGAACTGACACACCTGGACCACACCTGGGTGGTGGTCAATTTACTTCTGCCTTTTACTTCTCAGCCTTTATCCTGAGATTTAGGCTGGTCTTCTGGGATTTCTCCCTAATTAATTTAGGTCTCCTAGTCGGTCTTTTGTCACCGAAGTCATGAGCCAGGTAGTCACGAGCCAGGGTTTCCCACTGTGCTTCCCAGTTATTTTCTACCTGGATACTTGGGTATATAAGTGGTGAATAAAGCTACAGGAGACTCTCACTCTTCCTTCCGCTCTTCCACTCTTCCTCTCTCTCTCTCTCTCTCTCTCTCTCTCTCTCTCTCTCCTCTCTCTCTCTCTCTCTCTCTCTCTCTCCTGGCTTGACACGAAAAAAAAAAAAAAAAAAAAAAAAGAAAATCTTAGGAAACAATACGAAGTCCAGAAGGACACACTCTTATTAGTTTAGCTAGGGACCTTTATGGTCAGGGGACAAGAACAATGGCAGCGCTGGCTGAGGTGACTCTCACGGAGCCTGCCTGGTGATGATTGATTTCTTGTACCCACTTTGCACTCAGATTCCTGATTTGTTAAGAAGCTGACGAGTAGGTTTACATTAGGTACACTTGATTTTTATATAAAGTTTAGATTTGTGATTCTCTTAAGATTATTACAAGATTACTTTTAAGGATAAACAATAAAATAATTACTCCTTTCCTTGTAACCACAAACTGCTGCCTGCCATAAGAGAAACTGACAGAAAACCTACCTGGCTTGCTTACACTTTGTTAATCTATAACAAGTTGCTTGGTTATGAATGTACGTGGGTTTGAGGGAATAATTTGATTTCTTTACCTGTACTGTGTAATGTTATTTCTTGTAAAGGTATCGAGGAACAACCTGTTTCTTCAAGATCACTTACTAGTAGAAAACTAAACTGTAATCTCATTGTAATTGTATACTACACTGTAATTGTATACTACATTGTAATTGTATACTACATTGTAATTGTATACTTGCTGGGATATACAAGCTATGGAATGAAGAATAAAGTATGGGGTTGGAACATTGTCCCTTCCCTCTATCAACTATGTGTGTATACATATATACATAAAGCTTGTCTGGGTGTGTGTTGAAACTTTCTCCATCCACTAATTGTGTGTGTGTGTGTGTGTGTGTGTGTGTGTATGTATATACATGTATATGTTTGTTTGTATGTGTAAAATGCTTAAAGCTTGCTTGCTGGAACTTTGCTCTAACCGTTGTATGTGGGAATGTGTATATGTCTGTCTATAGTTCCAAATGTATGTATGTATGTATGTATGTATGTATGTATGTATGTATGCATGCATGTATGTATGTGTGTATGCATGTATATATGTATGCATGTAGGGATGTATGTAAATGTGTATGTATATATTTGTGTATATAAAGTTATAGGACTCTGCCTTTCATTTCATCCATTCAGAGTGTGTGTGTGTGTGTGTGTGTGTGTGTGTGTGTGTGTGTGTGTTCATTCTCTTTCCTTCTCTCTCTTGCCAGCTCCAAGGAGATTAAAGAGTTCATAGTTTTTCCACTGGCTACAGGGAGTGCCAGCCCCAGTAAATTAAGCTTTGTTCCCTCGGAGGAAATTCTGCTGAGCAGCTTCTAATCACTGGTTGCCATTGGCAGCAGCCCCTGCATGTGTCTGGATCCACCCTGTCAGCAGCTCTAAGTGCTGACCTGGAATGGCTGCCTGCCTCTCAGTGTACCCACCACATGGATGCCAAAGCCAGTCATTGGCATTCGACAATAGGTATATAATGCTGGAACAGGAAACCCAGCCAGGGCTAGTGAAGTCACAGATTTTAAGAGAACCCTTAACTGGCACTTTTCTAAACCATCATAATCCCTAACTACATTCTAATCAGTTGTCTGTATACCCACATGTAAGTATAGTCTTAGCCCTCACCAAGGAATCTCCAATTTGTGATAGATAAAAACCATCACTGAAAACCACAACCAGTCAGAATACAGAATTTTGTGGAGTCCTGAACCAAAAGATATTCAAAAGCACTCCAGCACCTAAGGCTTAGGGATCATTGTGAAAGAGGACAGAAAGAGTGTACGAGCCAAAGGACCAGAGAGTCTGCTGTGAGACTGTGTCGCCTTGTAATGTCAGAAGTCACACCCATAAAGCCTCACAAACATAACCACATAATCATGACCTGAACAAGGAAATAAATGGGCCAAAGTGAGCCAAGGAAATCCCATGAGGCCTCAATCCTACACAAAGAACTACCAGAAAATAGCATTCCCCAGGAAAAGGTTACTGGTTATTCAATCCCAAATAATCAGCACTGAAAATACATTTACAAGTAACACTATATAGACTGAGCAAGGTGCATTTAGGAATGGACGCATGGATGCAACAACGCTTAATGAGCAAAAGAATACATGAATTTTGCAATAGAACAAGGAGGGGTATATGGGTAAGTTTTCAGAGAAGACCAGGAAGAAGGAAATGCTATAATTTTTATAACATCAAAAACATTTTTAAATTATTAGAAAAATAGTTTTATCCTTTTCTTTATTTTTTCACTTCTGCTCAAACTCTGATATAACTCAGCAGGGTCCTCATGAAAAAGCGAAAAGGATTCAGCAAAAAGAAAATGAGTAAGTAGATGTGCTCATGGCATCGAGTGTCAGGGGAGTGAATTAGAGACAACACGTATTCCTCAGACTTAGTGCAAGCACGTGAAATGCCTGCATAGGGATGAAATTCAAATTCACCTCCTTCTTGCTTTGATTATTGAATACTGTGGATCACTAATCCCTTATTGTACAATATATTATGATTATCTGGCCCCTTGTAATATCAAAGGTTTTTAACTTCTTTGAATTAATTGACACTGAAGGGCTAAAACGACTTTGAGAGCAATGTGAATTCAATGTCAGAGAAAAGAGGTATTAAGTTTTATATGACAGTATATTTAGAGAAATTGTTATGTTATGTTATGTTAGCCATCCTGCCTATGTAAGATGTAGTTTCAAGATTAAATAAATTATTATAGATATTATGCCATAAAAATACATAGAGATAAATCCAATGATTGAGTTAGAAAAAAAAATAAAGGTCAAGATATCAAATATAATTTAGCAAGCTGTTGTTCTCTGACAATTAGAAAAAATTAAGATAGCACAGGCAGTTTAAATATACATTGTTTGTATATATATGTACACATATATATGCATATGTTAAATATACACAAATAAATTTAAATAAATTTAAAACTCACTACTTAGTATCAAATGTATTGAAGTTATAACTCATATGTAAAAAAGTAAACTTCATCTAAAATTCAATGTAATCATTTTATCTAAATCAAAATCATATAAAGAAGGTTGTATCTGTAATATTCCCCCATTTATCTGTAGCATAGTTTCATGTACCGGCTGATTTGATAAATGGTGTAATATTTCAAAGATGCAGATTCTAAGTATTTAACTCAATTGCCCAGGTAATTTGATTGGACTAGCTGCGTAACGTTATGATTTCTGGAAAACGCATGGAAATGTGTGCTGCGTGTCGCCTACTTGCCTTTCTCTGATGCAAAGGTGAGACATGGGGCTGTTTGGTAACTCAGCTCTCTGCTTCCTGGGGAATGGAGGTGAGAGACTGCTGCAGTGGTCACACTGAGGATGAGCCAGGCTCCATGCAGGTGACCCTAATCGGAAATCATATTTGTAAGGATCAATCCTGAGCTTTGCTAGTTTGTAGAGTTTTATTTGCTCGTTTGTTTCTATATACTTTTTTAAAATGATTCTTTGAGAATGTCAAGTGTAAGTACTGTGTTTTTATCACCTCCACTCTTCTGTGACCAGCCCTAAAATATGTGCACATCAGAGAAACGTTGGATAGACTGGGTAGGTTGAATAGAGAGAAAATGTCTTTTGTTTTTCACATGTTTTAAGAGGCAGAGCAACAAGAGCAGTGGGAAAAGATCACTTTGAAGAGAAAGATGAAAGGGAACTGAGGAAGCAAATGATCAGTGGCCAACAATTGCTGACTCGAAATCTGGAATAAACTCTAAAAGACTATTTCTGAGTAATATTCCATTGTGTAGATGTACCACATTTCTGTATCCATTCCTCTGTTGAAGGACATCTGGGTTCTTTCCAGCTTCTGGCTATTATAAATAAGGCTGCGATGAACATAGTGGAGCATGTGTCTTTGTTGCATCTTGGAACATCTTTTGTGCATGTACCCAGGAATGGTATAGCTGGGTCCTGAGGTAGTACTATGTGCAATTTTCTGAGGAACCTCCAGACTGATTTCCAGAGTGGTGGTACCAACTTGCAATCCCACCAACCATGGAGGAATGTTCCTCTTTCTCCACATCCTTATCAGCATCTGTTGTCACCACAGTTTTTGATCTTAGCCATTCTCACTGGTGTGAGGTGAAATCTCAGGGTTGTTTTGATTTGCATTTCCCTGATGACTAACGATGTTTAACATTTCTTTAGGCGCTTCTCAGCCATTCGATATTCCTCAGCTGAGAATTCTTTGTTTAGCTCTGTACCCCATTTTTAAATAGGGTTATTTGATTCTCTGGAGTCTAACTTCTTGAGTTCTTTGTGTATATTGAATATGAGCCCTCTATCAGATGTAGAATTGGTAAAGATCTTTTCATAGTCTATTGCTTGCCATTTTATCCTAATGACAATGTCCTTTGCCTTACAAAACCTTTGCAATTTTATGAGGTACCATTGTCAATTCTTCACCTTAGAGCATAAACTACTGGTATTCTGTTAAGGAAATTTTCTCCAGTGCCCATGTGTTCAAAGCTCTTCCTCACTTTTTCTTCTATTAGTTTGAGTGTATCTGGTTTGATGTGGAGGTCCTTGATCCACTTGGACTTGAGCTTTGTACAGCGTAATAAGAATGAATCAATTTGCATTCTTCTACATGCTGACCTCCAGTTGAACCAGCACCATTTGTTGAAAATGCTGTCTTTTCACCCTGAATGGTTTTAGCTCCTTTGTCGCAGATCAAGTGAGCACTTGTGTGTGGGTTCATTTCTGGGTCTTCAATTCTATTCCACTGATCTAACTGTCTGTCTCTGTACCAATAACATACAGTTTTTATCACTCTTAATCTGTAATATATCTTGTGGTCAGGGATGGTGATTCCCCCAGAAGTTCTTTTTTTTTTTTTTTTTTTTTTTGGTGTAGTTTTCCCTATTCTGCATTTTTTGTTATTCCAAATAAATTTGCAAATTGCTCTTTCTAACTCTATGAAGAATTGAGTTGGAATTTTGATGGGGAATGCATTGAATCTATAGATTTCTTTTGGCAAGATAGACATTTTTACTATATTAATACTGTCAATCCATCAGAACCAGAGATCTTTCCATCTTCTGAGGTCTTCTTCAATTCCTTTCTTCAGAGTCTTGAAGTTCTTATCATACAGATCTTTCATTTCCTTGGTTAAAGTCACACCAAGGTATTTTATATTATTTGGGACTATTGTGAACTGTGTTGTTTCCCTAATTTCTTTCTCAGCTTGTTTATCCTTTGAGTAGGGGAAGGCTACTGATTTGTTTGAGTTAATTTTATACCCAGCCACTTTGCTGAAGCTTTTTTTAATCAGGTTAAGTAGTTCTCTGGTGGAACTTTTGAGGTCACTTAAGTATACTATCAAATCATCTGCAAATAATGGTATTTTTACTTCTTCCATTCCAATTTGTGTCCCTTTGACTTCCTTTTGTTGTCTGAATGCTCTGGCTAGGACTTTGAATACTATATTGAATGAGAGTACGGAGAGAGTAGGTAGCCTTGTCTAGACCCTGATTTTAGTGGGCTTGCTTCAAGTTTCTCTCCATATTGCTTTTACTATGTTTAGGTTGGGCACCAATGGGAGGAGAAGCCCTTGTTCCTGCCAAGACTGGACAACCACTGCCCCCCCAGTGTAGGGGAATGTCAGGGTGGGGAGGCAGGAAGGGGTATGTGGTTGGGTGGGGAAACACCCTCACAGAAGAAGGGGAGGAGGATGGGATAAGTGTTTATGGTCAGGAAACCCAGAAAGGGAATAACATTTTAAATGTAAATAAAAAAAATCCAATAAAAAATAAAACTGCAGAAAACTAAATAAAAAAATAAGAAAAGACTATTTCTACTGAGTACAATCATCATTTGCACCCATGAAACAGACATGCATGCACTGAATAGGACTTAAAAGTTCTGAACTATTTTAAAGCCTAACGTCAATATGTTAGGTAACCACTGACCTGGGACAGGGAACTTGTTAGGTTATTAGCACTATCTTGAAATTTAAAATGGATCTAAGCCTCCTAAATTTTAAAATAATTTCACGGTTGAAAGAACAGTGAAATATCTGTTACTGTCAAAGAAGGCTTGTGATGAGTATTTCATATGATCAACACATGTTTATATTTTCCTGACCACTCAAAGATACTTGATAATATATGCATAGAAATGGGTCATTTGCATATATATTTTAACAACTACTAAAAAGACACAGTTACTTTATGTTTCTCTTTTAGCAAGCAGTAATAATATTTATACTGACTTCAAAATCATGTTTACTTGGTTGGTGATCAAAAATATTTTAAGTAGAATTTCAGACTGGATCATTTGTCTCAGAAGTGTTTATGTAATTATTTTCTTAATATACAGATTATATGTTATTTAAATTTATTTTTCACTAATGTGTATATTTGTGGATAATGCATGTGATGACATACATACTATCGCATCCACAATGTATACATGGAGATCAGAAGACAACTTCGTATGCTAACCTTTGTATACACGGGTTTCAGGAATCAAAAGAAGGTTTCATATTTCCTCAGCAAATGTATGGAATGGATAGATAGATAGATAGATAGATAGATAGATAGATAGATAGATAGATAGATAGATAGATATTCTCTCATATATAAGACAAAAACATTTATTTGAAAAATTAAACCCTGTAAAGTACTATAATTTTACAGTAAATACTAACTCAAATAATGACAAAAGAAAAAGCTAGAGATATTGACAATAAAGCTTTTTTACTGTGAGTTTGGAAATTTCACTCTAATTTTTTGAAGGATGAGTAGAATTTAAGTATAAGAGAAAGTTCTAGAGGATTATTAAAAACAAGCATATTGCTTTATGAGGCAGGTAGATAAGAGTGTAGAAGGTTTGTTTGGATGACAAGGAAATGACCCTCAGACAAAGCAACCAGTTTGTACAAGGACAATGGTTCCCACTGGGAAATGAAATTGGAACCTGGTGCTAGAGAGTGCACAAGGAAATATGAATCAAACAAACAAAAACAAGGCTTATGCAAGCCGCAGGGAAGCCTTTAAGGAAGTAGGAAGTATTAAAGGGCTCTTCATTGTAACAATTTTCAAGGGTATAGCTTCAGTGAGCTCACTACGACATAAATCAAAACTGAAGTCCTGCCTCTTGGAAGATCATTTATCACTTTCAGGATTAAAGCATTTATAATACCAGCAAATTAAGCACAAATGGATATTAAAAACTCCAGCAGATGATTAATCAGTAAAGGTGGAAGTGGAGGACCTTATTAGTTAGATAGGGATTAGTTAGTGTGCTCAAATACTAGCTATAAAATTTGAAAATTAAACATGATTGCACATACAGGAGTGGTGTCCAACCTTCCAGAGACACTTGAACGGTGTGACCTTCCGTGAGGAGCTCGTTGACATTGGACAAAAGAACGGAGCTATGCTGCCCATCTGAGTTCGCATGACTCTAAGATCTCATTTTACAATAAGGTTTCCCACAGAAGCTCATGTCGCTTTTTTTCTAGGGCCAGACTATATCCAGACAGCAACAGTTTGCAAAAAGTTCAGAAACCTATTTCTTTCTTTGGGAAATAATTGGAGGTTAGCAATCATTCTCTGCAGGCTCCTTACTAGCATTGGATTCTGTTCCCTTCTTTCTTGTCCCTTGTCTCAGGCCACCATTTTTTCATCCACACAAAGATAATTTAGATATGGAAACAAAGAGAAATAGATTTCTACATAAAGTCATTTTGGCCCTGCACAAAATAAAAGAAACACAATCTTCAGCTTGAGGAGAACTGAATAGTGAGTGCCATGTGTGGCTTTTGTCCTTGGTTTGGAAGGCATAATGATAATAACTTTGAAAGGAAGTGCCAGATGCAGAACCCATCACATTCATTTTATTTGTGAATCCCTTGGAAGGTCACGCTACCTTCATCCCGCATGGAACAGATGCTAAGTGTTACGCTTTGATCACTCAGGAAACAAACTGGGATTGGAATATGGGTCACGGATTTCTTAAGCCTCTTCTCAAACAACCTTAACCTTTGAAGAGTAAGCAGTTGTTAGTATTCAGGATGATACGGAAATACAGGAGCTCTGGGCTTGTGCTCGTAAGGAAACCTCCCAAATTATTAGCACAGGATCAAAACAAGGACATTCAAACAAGGACAGATTCAGTTTTCTGACTTTTGGTGCGGTATCTAAGTAAATAATCTAACGAAGATTTACATAAGAAGGAGAGCCAAGGAAGTCAACATGGACAAGATCAACTTGGAGGCTGACAGGATAGGTCATTTCTATCTCCTGGTAATGCATTTCTTGGCCTTTAATACCATAGCTCTCTAAAGGAGGGGCTGTGATTTTTGGTTCTAGAATGGCATGGGCTGCTACAGTTAAAGCTTTCTAAGATCACTTCGAATCGTACATAACAGCCTCTTACTAGCTTTTCATTTACAATACAAACGTGTACATTTGATTTACTTGTGCATACCCATGGACACTTAGAATTTACTTTCATTCGAGGCTATGAGAAGTAATGCTGCTGTAAATACCTGACCAATCCTCTTTATCCACACATACATTAGTTTCCATTGAGCAAACACAGGTAGGAGCTGAGTTTCTAGATCATAGGTTCAACTCATGCTTCTTCATCTTCATACACAACAGCCAATCGTTTGTCAGTGTGGCTGCATAAGCTAATATCCTAACCTGCCTGACAGTTTTTGAAATTCTGTCTATTATAGTTAGGACTTGTGGGTTTTATATCAATTCAAACTTCATTGAATATTGAGCTATAAAGACAAGTAAATTGTATGTAAGGCAGGGGACTGAATAGAGTAGAAAGTTAAAGAGAAGAGTTCAGTGGTGAGAGCCCTGGCTTGTCCTCTTGAGAAGTCTGGAAGAAGAACTGCTGTCAAGTGCCATTAGTGACAACTGAATCCCAACACATGTCTATCCATCTTCAGAGCCCAAGCTGTTTCAAACATGCTGGGCTGTCTCAAAATTACACTCAAGAAAATGCAAATAAGCCCAGTGAGGCAGACAACATGTGTGCTTGTCACAGAAGAAAATTCTATGCAATAAAAAAAAAAGGCTTTTAATTTGCTGTCTGTGGTGAAGAAATGAGACAGCTTTATTATTTTTAATGTTTTTTAATTTCATTTTTGTTGATAGTTTTGTACACGTATATAATGAATATTAGTCATTTCACCCCATCACCTATCCTCTTGTATCCCCCCATTTGTCCCACCCATTCATTCTTCCCAACAAGTCCCTCTTCTACTATTTTCAACTGTGTATGTATGTGTCAGTGAGTGTGTGCATGTGTGTATCTATGTGGTATGTGTCTATGTGTGTATGAGAATGTATGTGTGTGAATTATGTGCCTGTGCACATGTATGCATCTGCATGTATATGTGTATATGCATGATTGTGTGAATACATCTGTGTGTCTGTATCTCTCTGTGTGTTTCTATATGTGTGTGTCTATATATATGTGAGAGAGTGTATGTGTGTGTCTGTGTGTGTATCTGTCTGTCTGTGAATATCTGTGTTTATGTATTTCTATGTGTATATGTGTGTTTCTGTGGGGGGGCATTTGGCTGTCTCATTGGGTTTAGTTGTGTGTGAAAATATATGTGTGTGTATGTGTGAATGTGTATGTGTCTGTGTATGTATATTTCTATGTGAGTATCTGTGTGTTTATTCACGTTTCTGTGTTGGGGGGTTGGGTGGGGTGGGGTGTGTTCCAATAGGTTTAATTGGACTGCTTTCACAAGTATGGGTAGAAGATTAATAACTGGAACATGAGCAACTTACCAGGGGGCACACTACTGAAGAAAGTGACCCTCTTTTCCCAGTAACATCAACTGCTAGTTGCCCTTGCAAAAAGTTTAGGGTACTATAACTCCTTGCATGATGACATTTTAGGGGTCCAAATCTTATGCAGATATTCACAATTGCAATATATTTATATGTATAATGCCCATGTCATGTCCAAAAGAAGATTTTTTTTTGCAAGACACCCGTGTATCCCCCAGCTTTTTCATTCCTTGTGTCCCCTTCCCACAAGTTTCCTGAGCCTTGGGGGTAGGATATGATACTGATGACCCCATTAGAGATACACACACACTGGCTAGGAATTTTCAGGGCAGGTGTTACACTTGAAGTGCTTGTAGTGTCTGAAAGAAAGAGATTATTTGAGGAGGTGGGTGGAAAAGGAGGCCTTAAGGAAAGATAGATAGCAGCACACAGGTGGTATGAAGGCAGAAAAAAGAAAAATGGAGGCAGACTATGTTGAGGGGGTTGGGAATATGAGGCATATGAAGGGAGGGACAAGGAAGGAAAATATTAAGGATTATGAAAAAATCACGTGGAAACTGTTCTTTATATTAAAATATACAATTAAAACAGAAAAGTATAGGCTGCAGTACCCTCTATGGGGAATAATTTTCCTCCACAAAGTCATAGCTCATTAAACAAATTTCCCAGTGGAAGGTGGTCAGGGAGGTTATAGAGTCCCCCAGAACAAGGCTGTTGACATTGTTCTTGATTAGTTGCCCCAAGTAGATAGCAAAATCCTGTTGCTGAAAACACTTTGGTCACAGGTCTCAGAGAAATAAGCAAAAGGCGAGCTGTGGGACAGGTTTTTAAGGTCAGAGAAAGAAAAGAGGTTTTGAGGGATATGAAGGAGCGGATGAAAAAGTTGACCCTGGATTGCTAAAGCTCTCATTAGCATGGGCTGGGCCCCTACACATTTGTAGCAGATGTGCAGCTCGCTCTTCGTGTGTCCGGCAACAACTGGAGCAAAGGCTCTCTCTAAAGCTGTTTCCTGTCTGTGAAATATGTTCCCCTGACTGGGCTGCCTTGTCTGGCCTCAGTGGGAAAGGATGTGCTTAGCCTGGAAGACTTAACGTGCTAGGGTAGTGGGATACGAGGGGTGGGGAACTCCCATTATCAGAGGAGATTGGGAGGGGAAGAGGGACTGTATGAGGGGTGACCGGGAGAGGGGGCAGCAATCCAGATGTAAAGTGAATAAATTAATTAATTAATGTAAAAAAGAAGGCAGAGGGTAGAAAGGAGTAGCTAAACCAAAAGGGAAAAAAGAAAGGAAACTGCAGCCCAGGGAGGAATGTTGGTCACATTTTTTACAGTTTGTGGTTTGTTTTTGGATGCTTTTAAGAACAGAAATTATTTTGCCTACAAAATGAACCTTGCCCTTTTAAGTTTAGAGTGTTTTCTGATCTGGGTGAAACGATGGGTCACTATGATCTTTGTCAGCTTGTCTTCGATCCCCACCTCTTGATTGCTCATGAAATTTATCAAAACTAAAATTAACTCAGGGATATGGATGTTTGGAGGGTTTTTTGTTTTGTTTTGTTTTGTTTTTCTATAATGGGAAATACAGAAAAAATTGTGGCTCAGACAGAATTTGGTATCACAAGCACAGTGTACCTCAGCTATTCTCAGTGTGGAACAAGAAACAATCACTTGTTAAAATATTAATAATCCCCCTTGAAATCAAAACAGTCAAAATTGAGAATATTCCATAGACTTAGTCACAAAAGTTTGCCAGAGTCTTCTCTCCAGCAGCCTCAGGAAAGACCCAATAGAAACTAGCTTGGGAAATAAAATGTGGGTGATTTTCAGCTTTATATGCATTTGTATGTCAGATACTTCACCCTCTGGTTGAAGAAATATGCCCAATGACTGACCCTAGACAATCACGGGGTCACTTGTCGCAACACAGCTTCTATGCATTTTTATCTCACAGACTTAGTCCACACAATTACCTTGGCCTTTCTATGCCACTGAACATCCTGAACATAGAGGGCCCTCCATACTTGCAGGTTCACTGTTACATAGAGCCTTTCACGCTAGCCTGTCCTCGCTGTACACGCCCTGACCTGTGCTCACACGCCACTGTTGCTTTGTAATGCCTGTTTTCTTTCCCTTTGGCTCTGTCTACTTACATTCTGGAGTATCGTTTAGTTTTATTTCAATACTTATACCTGGTATCTTCTGCTTTAAATTACTTCAAAGACAGAAGAAGGGAATTAAACTTATAAATATTTTTTGAGGATTTATTGCCGTGAATATCATAAAAGAAGGAAGAGCCTATAAAATTTATTTCCTACCCTCTAAGGATTTATAATCAAGATGGAACTACACAGTCTAAAGAGATAGCAAGTTAAATAAAAAACTCAAACTTTAAATAACACTTTAAGATTATATATCAGATGCCAGAAAAACCTGGGCAACCATAAATACCGTTGAAAACAATAATAAATCATAAAGACCGTTAAGTGTTTAAGAGAGAGTATTAGACTAGAATCTGTGCAGATGGATGGGAGTGAATGGACTGAGAGTCAAGGAAACACCCCCAAGGGCCCACCTCAGAAGCATGGTTGTACCTGATGGCAGGTTTCAAGCACTGGCTGCTTCATCCTGAGTTCTGTGTCTTCCCACTCTGCCCTTCCAAAGCTCCCTGTGTTTACTCCTCCTCTCACACCTCAGCTGACCCCTCCTGAATCTGGGAAAGTGCCTCAGTTTTCAGCACCCATCTGTCTGCTCTGTCCATCATGCTTACCAGAACCTTCTGACGGGGTAGATCTCCATCTGACTAGCTCTGGGCATGCCTTCTTTTAAATTTATTTATTTTCACTCACTTTACATCACACCATCAGCCCCTTCTTTTCCCAGAGCCTCATCAGGAAGATCCTACCCCCATTCCTTCCTCCCCAATTCCTTTGAGAAGGGGAAGGCCCCCTCTAGGTATCACCACACGCCCCCTCCCTGTACAGGTTCATCTTCTCCTACTGAGGCCAGACAGGCCAGTCCAGTTATGGAGCAGGATCCACAAGCAGGTAGGCAACACATTCAGAGACAGCCCCTGCTCCTGATACTGGCTACACAAAGACCAAGCTGCTCATCTGCTATGTATGTGGGGGGAGAGGTTAAGCCCAACTCATGCTCATTCTCATTCATGTTCAGACTCTGGGAGCCCCCAAGCATCCATGTTGACTTTGTTGGCCCTTTCTGTATAGTCCTTGTCCTCTTCAGGTCCCTCATCCCTCCCCCAACTCTCCCATAAGACTCCTTGAACTCCCACTAATGTTTGGCTGTGGGTCTCTGCATCTCTTTCCATTGGCTGCTGAGTGGAGCCTATAAGAGGATAGTTATGCTAGCCTCCTGTCTACAAGCTTAACAGAGTAGCATTAATAAGTTCCAGGGACTAGTTATTGTGCGTGAGATGGGTCTCAATTTGGGGCAGTCATTGGTTGGTCATTCCTTTCGTCTCTGCTCTAACGTTATCCATGTTCATCTTGTAGGCAAGAAACATTTGGGGTTGAAGGTTTTATGGGTGGGTTGCTGTCCTTCAAAGACCTCTATGTAAAACCAGATACTCTGAATCTAATAGAACAGAAAGTGGGAATAGCCCTGAACGTGTCAGTACACAAGACCACTTCAGCTGCCACCTGTCTGCTCTGTCCATCAGGCTTACCAGAACCTTCTGGCAGAGCAAGTCTCCATCTGACTAGCTCTGAGTACGCCTTCTTTTTATTTTATTTATTTTTATTCACTTTACATTACACCACCACTGCCCTCTTTCCCCAGTAACTTATCAGGCAGATATGTCCAATGGCTCAGGATCTAAGATCAAGAATTGATAAATGGGACCTCATGAAACTGCAAAGCTTCTGCAAGTCAAAGGACACCATCAATAGAACAAAATGACAGTCTACAGATTAGGAAAATATCTTCACCAACTCTACATCTAACGGAGGGCTAATATACAAAATTAGACTTCAACAACCTAAATAACCCAATTAAAGAATGGGGTACAAAGCTAAACAGAGAATTCTCAACAAAGGAATATTGAACAGACAAGGAGCAGGTAAAGAAATGTTCAAAGTTCTTAGTCATCAGGGAAATGCAAATCAAAATGACCCTGGTATTCTACCTTTCACTAGCCAGAAAGACTAAGATCAAAAACTCCAGGGACAGCACATGCTGGAGAGGATGTGGAGAAAGAAGAACCTTTCTCCATTGCTGGTGGGACTGCAAACTTGTGCAACCACTCTGGAAATCAATTTGGCAGTTTCTCAGAGAATTGGGAATATTTCTACCTCAAGACACAGCTATAGTACTCCTGGGCATGTACCCAAAAATTCTCCACCATACCACAAAGAACTTGTTCAGCTATGTCCATAGCAGTTTTATTCATAATAGCCAGAAAGTGGAGACAACCTAGTTGTCTCTCAACTAAAGAATGGATGAAAAAATATGGTTCATTTACACAACCGAATACTACCCCCACTATTAAAAACAAGGACATCATGAATTTTGCAGGCAAGTGAATAGAACTAGAAAATATAATCCTAAGTGAGGTAAGTCAGACCCAAAAACACATGCGTGATATGGTCTCACTTCTAAGTAGATGTTTGCCATGAATTACAGGATAACCATACTATAATCAACAGACCCAAAGAAATCAAATAATAAGAAGGGCCCAAGGAAGAAGCTTGAATCTTTCTCAGAAGGGAAAATAAAATAGATATCAGAGATGGAGGGAGGAGGGGAAGTGGATGAGAGAGGGGATGGGGAGGAGAGCCAGGTAAGGGAGGATCAGATATAGAGAGAGTAAGGGAGAGAGAGAGTGCAAATTGGCAGTGGTGGGGAGGGGCAATCCCTAGGATACACTAGAGTCCTGGGATAGGAGGAGGCCCCAGGGGGTCTACAAGAGCTACTCTTTGAATCCTGAGGTGGCCACTTCCTGTAGCCAGGCAGGACTCAGTGGAGGATGCCTTTTTTGATGAATGTCAGGAAGGCAGGTTTCACTTAGTCATCAAGAGTCCGCATGCTGAATGCTTCACCCTTCTTAAAAGGGGAACAAGAATACCCTTTGGCAGGAAGAGAGAGGCAAAGATTAAAACAGAGACTGAAGGAACACCCATTCAGAGCCTGCCCCACATGTGGCCCATGCACAGGACCACCCAATTAGACAAAGAAGTGCAGGCTGACAAGAACTGGATGTAGATGTCTCCTGAGAGACACAGCCAGAATACAGCAAATACAGAGGTGAATGCCAGCAGCAAACCACTGAACTGAGAACGGGACCCCTGTTGAAGGAATCAGAGAAAGGACTGGAAAAGCTTGAAGGGGCTCGAGACCCCATATGAACAACAATGCTAAGCAACCAGAGCTTCCAGGGACTAAGCCACTACCTAAAGACAATACATGGACTGACCCTGGGCTACAACCTCATAGGTAGCATTGAATATCCTAGTAAGAGCACCATTGAAGGGGGAAGCCCTTGGTCCTGCTAAGACTGAACCCCAGTGAATGGATTGTTGGGGGAGGGTGGTAATGGGGGAGGATGGGGGGGGAACACCCATAGAAGGGGGAGGAGAGGTGTTAGGGGATGTTGGCCCAAAATCAGGAAAAGGAATAACATTCAAATGTAAATAAGAAATACTCAAGTTAATAAAGAAAAAAATTAAAAAAAAAAAAAGAGTCCTGCATGCTTTGGGTATTAGGCCCTGGACAATGCACAGAGGCAAGATGGTTCAGGGAAGGAAGCTATAATTCAGAGGGAAGCATGGGGAATCAAACAAGCTGGCATTGTAGGGGGAACAGGAAGCGAGTACAGACTGGAGGTAAAAGGAATGGTTAAAATATGTTGGGTAGATCCAAATTCTCTAAAGTCATAATTTCAAATCAGGATGTGCATAATGTTTCTAAAGAATCTGATTTTTCCCCTAGAGAAAAACAAACAAAAAGAACTTCATGTGCCTGTAATTTATTAGTTTTCCTGCAAGAACAAAAGAGCATTTTATTATTTAAAATGTATAAAAACTACAAACAGACTGAAAAGATTAATTTCATTCCACGTTCAGGCACAGGTATGATCTATTAAAACCCAGGGCCTCTCTAAGCCCTTTCTGCTGGTGTACAAGTGGTTATCTTCAAATTCTTGCTCTATCAGTAGAGGGGTGTGTGTGTGTGTGTGTGTGTGTGTGTGTGTGTGTGTGTGTGTGTGTGTGTGTGTTACAAGTAAATTACCACAGAGGATTATTTCCTAGAGTAACTAGCAAGTCACTATCACTATTGTCCCTGAAATTACCACTTAGAGAACAAAGCTGAGAAGTACCAATGTGAGACTGCAGAGAGCAGTGGAACAGAGAAGTTCAATATGGAGTGGCAGAGTCACAATATCCAACCAAACTGCACTGTTCTAGAGCTCATCTCAAAGAGATCACTACCTGACCCATGCTACAAAATAAACTACCTAAGCTAAAGTGTGATGCGAGAGGGGAAAAAAAGAAGGGAGGGGGGTAAAGAGAGGAGGGCAGGGAAGGGATAGATGAGGGAGGAAGCAAAAGAAGGGAGAAATGAAGAAGAGAAGGAGGGAAGGAGGGAAGGAAGAAAGGCTAGGACGAAGGAAAGACAAGTTTTAATGAAGATTTGACATTGCGATGATATTATGCAGCTTACAATTAGTATTTTCCTAGGCCACCTCACCCAGCAACTCTCTTGAGATAACTTTAACTAAGCTATTTTGAAGAAAATGGAGACTTAAAGGGTTTAAGTGGCCTATGTGAAGTCAAATGCTGTGAAGAATAGTTAAAATCCATTTACCCATTTGTGTTCAGATCAGAATTCAACACTTAACTATGTCTCTGATTTTTCTCCTAATAATCTATGAGTAACAGTCCTTTCGATGGCTGTTGTTGCTCCATTTTGCCAAGGATAAAGCACAAATGTGAGCTTCCCAGGCTATCCAAATCCCTAACACTCATTTCTTTTTTTTTTTTTTTTTTTTAGTTTTAGAATTTTTTTTTTTTTTTTATTTTTGTTTATTTCTTATATACATTTCTAGTGTTATTCCCTTTCCTGGTTTCCAGGCAAACATCCCCCTCCCCCCCCCCCCTCCTTTTGGGTGTTCCCCCCCCCCCCCCCCCCCCTTCCCCCCCCCCCCCAACAATCTAGTTCACTGGGGTTCAGTCTTAGCAGGACCCAGGGCTTCCCCTTCCACTGGTGCTCTTACTAGGATATTCATTGCTACCTATGAGGTCAGAGTCCAGGGTCAGTCCATGTATAGTCTTTAGGTAGTGGCTTAGTCCCCTGGAAGCTCTGGTTGCTTGGCATTGTTGTACATATGGGGTCTCGAGCCCTTCAAACTCTTCCAGTTCTTTCTCTGATTCCTTCAACGGGGGTCCTATTCTCAAATCAGTGGTTTGCTGCTGGCATACGCCTCTGTGTTTGCTGTATTCTGCCTAACATTCATTTCTATATTGGAATCTTGTCCTGAAAATTAACGGGGAGCAACAACATGGATTGGCATAGGGTTGGACCGTGGCTGGGGCCTTAGCTCAGACATTCACATCTTCTTCAATTTATCTCCTCATCAAATAGGATTAGTGCTCTGACTTCAATATGAATTCCTACAACCCACGAGGTTTCATGTTTACTGCACATGTGCAGGCAAGATGTATACAATACTTAAAAGGGCTAGCTCTGTCGGTGCTACTCAGAGATGGAATTGAGAGTTGTTTCTTTGTGAGTTTGCGGAGTTTTACACACACTCACACATACACATGCAAACATACATACACACACATATACTTTTATTGCTCAGTTTAGAGTAGATTAAGTTGAACCAAGGAAACTGGAAAACTAAGGATTCTTATCAATTTATAGGTGGCACTCCAAGCATGAACTTCTATCCCCCTAGAATCCCTAGCAGTGTAGGTTACTGAAGTGCTGAAGAGCTTGTGGAGATGGAACCAAGTCTGTATTCCTCTGCTGAACCTGTGATATTAGTTTGTGTGATAGTTTATATATGCTTGGCCCAGGGAATGGCACTATTAGAAGGTGTGGCCTTGTTGGAGTAGGTGTGTCACTGTGGGTGTGGTCTTAAGATGCCTAGAATTCAGTCTTCCACTAGCAGCCTTCAGATGGAGATGTAGAACTCTCAGCTCCTCCTGCACCATGCATGCCTGGATGCTTCCATGTTCCTACCTTGATGATAATGGACTGAACCTCTGGACCTGTAAGCCAGCCACAATTAAGTGTTGTCCTAATAAGAATTGCTTTGGTCATAGTGTCTGCTCACAGCAGTAAAACCCTAACTAAAACAAAAGTTGGTGCCAGGGATATTGCTGTGATAGGCCTGACCATGCTTTTGTTTGGAAGAATGTGGATTTGGGGACTTTTGATCTAGAAAGCCATGGAATTTAAGTGGGGTTCAATGGGCCAACCTAGTAGGAATATGGAATACAGTGGTGCTGATGTCATTTGAACTGTGTAGACCTGCTGGCCTAAGAGGTCTCAGTGGAGAAGAATTTTAATATGTGGTCAAGAGACTGTTTTTATGATGTTTTGGTGAAGAATGTAGCTGCTTTTTGCCATTGTCTTAAGAGACTAAGGCTAAGATAAAGAGATTTATGTTAATTGCAATGACAAAGGAAGTCAGTCTCACAAAAAGCCCAACAGAAACTTTGTTCTCTGGTTAAGTCTGATGAAGAACATGTGAACAAATGTAGCAAACTGAGAGAGGAAAAATATAAAATATATAGTTTGAGTATTAAAGGGACATCAGGAAGTGAAATGGGTGAATCTCATGTTCAAGGATATTAAATTGAATTGAGGGAGTAATGACCTTGGGGCAAGATCCCACCCAGCTAAGTTTAGGTCCAGGCATGGTAGTACAAGCCTTTAATCCCAGAAGATAAAGCCAAACAGATCTCAGAGTTCAAGGCCAGCCTGGGACAGAACAAGTTCTAGGTGAAGAAAACCTTCAATCCAGGTTTGGCAGGCAACAATCCCAATGTTTAAGAGACAGACATTTAGATCTCTGAGTTCAAAGTCAGTCTACAGAGCAAGCTTAAGCAGTGAAGGAGAAAGAAAATAAAGTCGGTAATAGAATA
The DNA here is from genome assembly GCF_011064425.1 of Rattus rattus. Taxonomy (NCBI): domain Eukaryota; kingdom Metazoa; phylum Chordata; class Mammalia; order Rodentia; family Muridae; genus Rattus; species Rattus rattus. The sequence goes on along the minus strand of NC_046168.1, from coordinate 12,786,675 downwards.
AAGGGGCAGGCCATGTCCCAGCCCCAGCAAGCAGCAGTTTTGGCCATGTGGCTCTAGCTTTAGAGTGAAAAATAGAAGGGACCACTGGGACAATTGATGCTGGTCAGCTGGAGCTAAGAAATTAGTGGTGATTTAGAAGAGACCATTATCACTGAGGTAATATGGAAAGTGTTTTCTGAGAGCACAAAGAAACTGTGTTCCAGAGAGAGCCAAGGTTGTACCTCGTGCTGCAGCTGGACTTGGTAATGTTGTAAGATGCCACCCAGACGGTACTGGTTATGAAGGAGTCACGAAGAGCAGCTGAGGCTTTGTACTGTGAGAGGCCATGGGAGGCCATTGGTGAAGGTACAACTTCAGTTGCAGTTGATGGCCCAGGACTGAGGAGTCATGCAAAGGAGTTGAGGCTTAGCACCATGAAGAGAGTCTATGGGAGGCTATAGGTGAAGCCTAGTTGCATCAGAAGACTCCAGCCAGTACCATGGAATGATCACCAAGAACAGCAGCAGCAGTGGAGTTGATCAACCTGAGCTACGGAGCTGCAGAAGTGACAACAGAGCTTTGGAGGAACCCAAAAGATCAGGTGTGGATCCCAGACATGATCTTATTGGAGTTTGCACAGCTGGTTTCCTGCCTTGCTTTGGGGATTACAATTAAGTGATTGGATGAATCTCAAAAGAGACTGAATTTTAGACTTTCAACATTGTTGAGACTGCTATAGACTATGCGTACTTTGGAAGTTGGACTAAATGTATTTTGCATTAGGTATGGCCCCCAAAGACTCATATGTTTGAACAAGCCTCAAAGGGCCAGGGCGTGGAATGTGATGGTTCGTATATGCTTGGCTCAAGGAGTGGCACTAATTAGTAGGTGTGGCCTTGTTGGAGTGGGTGTGTCACTGTGGGTGTGGGCTTAAGACCCTCACCTTAGATGCCTAGAATTCAGTCTTCCACTAGCAGCCTTCAGGTGAAGATGTAGAACTCTCAGCTCCTCCTGCACCATGCCTGCCTGGATGCTACCATGTTCCCACCTTGATGATAATGGACTGAACCTCTGGACCTGTAAGGCAGCCCCAATGAAATGTTGTCCTTATAAGAATTACTTTGGTCATAGTGTCTGCTCACAGCAGTAAAACCCTAACTAAGACAGCTTGTATTGGGCTCTGGCAGGATGAAAGTGCAAAGCTGATGCTGTGCTATTGTGGGTGGCAAAGGTCTATGACTGGGGCCTACTGAAGGAACAAAAGAGAATGGCTTGGCTTGGCAATTCACCAGAGAATATTCATGAAACAGCATCATTGGTGAAGACAAAATCTTTGACTGGGTCTGTGCATCAGCACTGTGGACAACAACTGCCCTCAGGAGCAGTTACAAATTCAGCAAGCTACAGTGATACCATCGCGGCCAGTCCTTAGTGTCACTTGGCTGTCTCCATAAGAGAATCAAAATTCCTGCTGGGGAGCCATCGTCCAGGACTCCAGAAAACTTCTGTGTGAAGCCACAGCCAAATGGTGGGTTAACCCAATGAATGACTCAAACTCCCCTTATTTTCAACACTTTCAGGGTGACATGCTGACATCATTGTACATGTGGCATTGCAATTCTTTTTCTGCATCATTTAGTCCTTTGTGTAGGGTCAAGGTTGTATATCATTCTCAGTATGCAGAAGGATGTTTGACTTGTCTTGAAGAACTCCCATTCTCCCCTGGTTCTACTAAAATAATGAAACAAAGAAAACAGTCTCCAGCTATAGCTTCCTTTCCATATATGTGTATGTGTATATATATATATATATATACACTTTCTTATTTACATATTATGTAATTAATAGATGATAGGTAGGTAGATGATAGATAGATAGATAGATAGATAGATAGATAGATAGATAGATAGATCACCAAAGAGATCAATATTTCATAGTTTTAGTCTGATACTTTCAACACATTATTTTCTCCATTAAACCTGCCACTTCCCAGTACGGTCTCATTTTCTCAGGTACTTGATTATCTCAAGCTGAGTTATCACCCTCTCTCTGTGTATACAAGGCCCCAGAACTCCCTCATAAACTGAATGTTGGCCTTGATGTGCTCCCCCACCCCACATTTCCCCACTTCATTTGAATAAGGGCTCCATTTCCTGCTGTTAGGAGAGAACTTTGGGTTTGTTTGTTTGTTTGTTTTTATCTTGGTGTACATGTTTTTTTAATGTCTAGAAGACAATCTGCAAAGATGCAACTATTTTCCCTCTCCCTGAGAAGTGAAACTAAACCTTTCAATATATGTGCAGGCACTTGGGTTTCTCACTTAATCTCTAGGCATCTTTGGGCACATTGTAAATTAATTTTAGGTGAGTCTCGGTCTTCTCAGACATAAAATGCAGATTGTTATAGTTTCCTGTCAAGATCAAAGACAGCAGCATGGTGAATATGCTAGGCGATGGGCCAACACAACACACTATTGGTTGTTAAGATCCATCAGTACAGGAGAGGTTTAGGGACAGACACAGACCCATCCATCTCCTGTCACTTGTCTAATAAGGGCTCACCCAGTACTAACTCTCTTTCATAAGTCTAATCTCTGTAGGGTACATATTGTCTGGAAATAGAATCAGCCATTACATCTCACCTGCACTGTTTCCAGACATCATTTGAGAGAACGGATATTAATTTCCTCTTTCCCACAGAGCTTTATGTGAACCTTTTGGCTAGCTCCTGTAACTGATGGTCTGCATCGCAATCAAGGTCCAACAAGTACAGTTGTGACAGAAGCCCTGGGGTTTTAAAGTCCTTCTATTTTTCCCTACTTTTCTCTGCCTTTGCAGAATACACAGCGTCACGCATGATGATGATATGACAGCTGTTTAGCTCTCTTAGACCCAAAGTTGCGCTGAAAAGACTGAACACAGAGCCTCGAGGTCATGAATCGCATTCTTAGCCTTGTGCCCTTATTTAATACGTCAAACACAGGCTCATTTCTACTTGTTTATACAAACTCACTGAGGTTGAAGAGACTCTTGTGTGTACTGCCTTCTAACAACCCCTTACTTTTCTTTTATGGAATCTAGGATATAAAATTCTGAATTTAAAATCCAGTACACTAAACTTGAACTTACAAAACAGATGAATTGAGAGCTGTGGGAGAGTGTTTTTGCTTGGTTTACAATTATATTTACATTTTACAATGTAGTAGCTGTAGTATTTCTGAGTCCTTTAATGTTTTTATATGTATAATTCTTTTGTTTTATGTATACATATATATGCACATATATGCTTATTTGTGTTTAGGTAATATATTCATACATGTATGTATATGTGTATATATATATATATTTATTTATTTATATGATAGATTTTCCCCTACTACTCCTAGAAGACACAAATTTACTAAGATCTCTTCATGAAGCATTATGATATCTAAATTTTTCTTCCCCTTACATATATTACACTATTTGCTGAATTATATTCCTCACCACTTTCCACACTGTTTCTTCTCAATGACGCAAATGTCCTACTTATTATGCAATAAACAAATGCTATCTATGTTGTGACATGTGCTCAACTCTCATATCCAGATATAGATGCCATTGAATATGAACTACCTGTATCGGAGGGCTAATGTTATTTTGTATTATGTGTAATGTTCAATCTGTGTGTACCCTAGAGGTCAAGGACAGCGTGAAATTCCATATTATAAATAAATTATCTGCCTTCTCAATGGCTCCTATTGTGTTTCTAGACTTGAATTTAAAATATATATTAAGACATAGTTCCAGCAAGACAACTTCAAAATGTGTCTTAGCCAACAGAGAAGTGCATGTAGATTTCATCAAACATTTGCATAGTATCTGTTCTTCCAATTCAATTAAAAGGAAAACAATGGCACTAGGAAATTTCAGTTGATTTCAAGTCCTTCTTCCTACTTCTGTGTACTCTTGGACCAATCTATGAATATTTGTCTCAAGACTTTATCTAAACCAGCAGATGACATACAGGCCTGCTTGAATTATTTTATAATCAAATAGTAGTATATGTATGAATGGTATTATGTAGTTTAGAAAATGAGAGAGAAATACTGTTAAGATCTGCTGATGCCAGCACTGGGTGAGCCACTTTTGAACACAAGGAAAGCAACCAGCAGCCTAGCACGCCAAGACTCAAAAGAAACATTCTCCTCAAATCACAAAGATAAAAGTCAGTGTTTTGAACAGTTTTAAAGACTACTTAGCCTCTGTAAAACTCTTCCACTATATCTGTGAGATTTTTTCTGTTTCTTTTTCTAAAGTAGAAGAGAGCATGATGGCTTGGCAACAAAGACTGACAGGCCAAGGTGTTACATAGCATCCCTCGAGCTCATTGGTCTAATCCAGTTGTTCCATTTCCTTTGCTTTCGGGTATACTACAGTGCACGTCACACATGGCTTTGCTCTGCTCTGACTTGCTCGTAAATCAGCAGATACAAACACATAAGCATTTTATCTGCTCTGTTATAAATAATAGGCTCGTACATATTTATATGCATTCTTTTTTCTCATTTTTTATTTTTAATTATTTTCTTTTTTAGATTATAATTATGAAATATGTCCCTTCCCTTCCCTACCCCCAAACTTTCTCATATTCCTCTACTTGGTCTCTTTCAAATTCATGGCCTCCTTTTCATTAATTGTTGCTACTTTCATATATGTGTATACATATATAGTCCCAAATCTACAAGTTCAACCTGTTCATTCTGTAATGTTACTTGTATAATATATATATATGTATATAATTACCAGTATACTGTTTTATTTATATATATAGTGTGCTCCTCTAAGGAGAAAGCTACTTCTCCTATTCTCAGTATTCCTTCATAGTTCTTTGTGTATCACTTGGTTTCTTTATAAGCAGTCTTTATCGTGAATCTTAGCTTGATTAATGCGAAAGCAGTTATAATGCATATGCGACCATGTGTTGGGTAACTACCAAGATACAGTCGAACAAGTGTGTCACTTGCCATTCTGCAAGTGTCATGAGTATATGCATATACCTTATATCTGCCAAGAGTATGTCGTATACATACCTGAGTATGTGTAAATATGTATTTAAAATAATAACGAAAATATAAGACAAAAATATATATACAAAAGCTAGTGACACAAATAAAGATACTAGCTGCCAAGCCTGAGGACCGGAGTTGGATCCCCAAGACCCATATGAAAAGAGAAAACTGATGTCCACATGTTGTCCTCTGACCAACAAACACATGCTGTAGTGCTACACACACACACACACACACACACACACACACACACACACACACACACAATGAATGAATGGAAAAATTACAATATCTGAACTCGTAGCACATTAGTTAATTATCACTATTTTGTTTTATTACTTAAATACTTATTTATGTCAGTATTATTTAGATTATATATCCCTGTATCAGCACAAACACGTGAGGAGAGCATTATGCTAAGATATTAGAATGACACCTCAGAAGGGTTATTTTATAATCTCATGGTACTGTCACTACGGAGCAAAAGTCTGCTTCAGACCACATGACCGTCTCAGCGGCATGCATCCAGGTGGCTCATGGAAATAGCAAGTTTGATCACGCCATGCTGTAACAAGCAGTGCTCATGGTTTTCTTTTGTTTCCACTTAGCCAGTCATTCATTCCCTTGTTCATTTGTGTGTTTTCCTATGCGACAAGAACATCTAAAATCGCTGGTCTCACAAAATTTAGACACAAAGTAAAATTAGGTAGCATTGCCTGTATTCCTCAGAGCATATTAAATCTGCAGAGCGCATCCTGTAGAGCTGCTACTTTCTACACATATTGTATGGTCGGATATTCTTTGTGCCATCCTTTGTAAAGCCAATGGTGGAAGAGCACACCAGTGTGGAGGGGAAGCTGGGTTCTGGATACGAATCATCTGCCTCGCCTGTGTGTTCCAGATCCCTTCAACTCTCACTTTCCCTGCCATTTAAATACGATGGGTCTGCCATTTGTTCACTTTTTCTGCACTTGAAAACTTAAGTAAACATAAGTAAGGCTGGTATTGGACGGTATTGGGATGTGATAATTATATAAATATGATTGCATGTTTATATTTATAGAGATTAAATATTGTGTATTATATCAATTCAGAAATCAGGTGGGCCCAGCTTAGAGTTTTCATATAGACGGCTAACAGTTATTGCTATAACTTTCAAGGTAAAATATTACATTAGCAACAGCCATATTTCCTTTTTGATGGTGACTGAAAGAAGTCTTTGTTCTTCTTCCTCAGTATGGGAAGCACAACGTAGCAGGGTTGGGTGAGGCGCCTTGGAAGTCTGTTTTACTTATTCTGATTAGGTAAAAGTTGTCGCACGATTTCCAGTCTATGAGCTGGACTCTATTAGCTGGAGATCTTATTGCCATTGTGAGGAGTAAGTATGAACATCTAGCATATGCCTGCCTACATGCAGTGACTGGGTTCTTCCTAAGCATTTGCCTCTTCCCTCCTTTCCCATTGGAGTAGCCACTGAAGATCTGCACATAACAGATGCTCAATAAACCTCATTGTTTACTTAGAGCTTGAAATTTTCTCACACGAACCATTAACTCACATACACATGGTAAATCTTGTAGAAACTGTTATCTCAGCAAAGTAACAAGTCTTTCAAATGTTCTGACTCATAGTATGCTTCCATAGCATGGACTGAAAACATGGACTAAAAAGCAATGTAATTCTCAATAGGTATAAAATTCTCTAAAATTTTGGTCATCTAACATGTTTGTGACAGTATATTGATTTTCTTGTCCTGGTTGAGTGATTAGTCTGGCCTGATGCTCAAAATTGAGAATAGATAACAATTTGATGTAGCTTCCCTAGCTTTTGCAGAGGGGCTCCTTCCCAAACATCCTTGCACAGGACAAAATGGTGAAGGCTGGATAGTTCCAGGAATGTCTCTGTTGATTCAAATCTTCAGCCACATGGAAAGTGGTGTTTAAAGACATTTTAGTCTATTTGAAGGCAAACACTTTGGAATGAAAAAGGTTAGTAATGAGATCTATGGTTGAATGTTTACATACTACTAGCCCTAAATAAACCAGAGAAGCCAGTTCCAGAGCAGATTAGGTTCCACCATTATAAATCCCAGAGGACGTTCTCCTGGTGTGGAGACGTGTAATGTTCTCGGAAGTCTTATCGGAGCACGCCACTTAAGCAGAGTAACCACAGGTAAACCCTTGACTCCTCACCTCCTTGAAAGGCCAGCTGCCTCAGCCTGTCTAGATTACCCTGAAAATGTTTGCTTCGGTATTCAGTGATAAGTGTTCTTTCATGTAAAGTGAAGATAAAAACAATTTGAAATTTTCCAGCTCTTGGAATGGTAAAAACAAAAAATGAGTTATCAGTAAAATCATCAAGAAGGAAGGTCGAATGGTCCACCATTACACATCACAGAATCACATAGAAAATGGCTTCCTGGAGGCTGCTATTGGCAACAGCATCAGCTCCAAGATCCGGGTCTAAGACCTGGAGACAGGCTGACAATTGTCTCCCTTTCCATGTCCCTCATGTCCTGCAGAATCAAGCCAGTGTCAGCCAGCACAGGAGTGACATGTGGATGCCCAGACTCTTGCCACATCTGCCCAGCTCTACCACCAGAGGAAGACTGACGCTCATGGTCTTCGACCTCTTTAACATGTTCTTCCACACATATTTGTCTTTTTCTCCATTCAAAGCATAGTTTTGTTTATTTAGATTATACCCTCTCATCGTCTCTCTAAATCTACACGTTTCCCTCTTAACCCATAGCTTGCTTAAACAGAAAATAATAAATTTTAAATTCCCAATTCATAGAGTTCTAAAGCTTTTCATCCCCTTCTTCTTTCCTAGATGGCGTGAATCCCCTTCCTGTTACACGGCTTTCTACCACTAGTCCTCTTTAGACCCACCTGACACCCCACCCCCAACTTTGTGGTATATCATAGTTGAATAGAAGAGGAGGTTCCCACCCATTATTATTATTTTCCCGACCTCTTTATATTTCCTGTAAACAATAGTCACCATCTTCCCCCTCCCTTCACCTCTCACCTATCTCATTCCTGTTAGATGGACACCAAAGTTAAAGGTTTGTTAGTTTGTCCTCAACTTCGAATCTTATTTCCATGAACTAAAAATAATGAGTTTCTTTGGTAATATTTGCCCAGCCCCACTCACATCCACACCGTCCCTGGTGGGGACACTTTCTTGTTTGTTTGGAGTGCTTATGACCAGCCTAGGTCCTAGCCATAAGCAAGCAGTGAGACCGTCAGCCTGAAGCGTCACTGTGCATCTGATATAGTTGGTGTTTTAAGCTCCCGTAGAAGCATCCACTGGCAGCACTGCTATGATATACCAGCCTTCATCTCATTAAAACCTCATACTCCTCCTCACAGCTTCCTTCCGTTTGCTTAACCACTAAGCGTGGCTTGGCTTGCCACCCAGAACGAAAAAATTCTTTAAACCACTACCACTTTCAAAATCCAACTTTTTCTCAGTACCCAAAGCCGACGTGTGCAATGGCAGATGCAGAAAAGCAGAGAAGACAGAACCTTTTTTCACCAAAACACAAGCAAACAACGTCACGGAAAATGCTGACGGAAGTACCTGTGTTTGTATCTATCTCTTTATCTAAATAGCTACAAATTTCCTGTTTTCGTCTGTGTTTTTGAGAATAGTAGAACATTTCACTCACATGGGGCTGTCTAATTTCATCACTAATTTAAAGACCACATAAACCCAGAACAAATATTACTCAGCATGAAATTAAAGGAGCAAATTATCCTCTTAAAGTTCTGCACATCCTGGCTGCGGTCTCTGAATTCTCCTGATTCAGGAGCTTCCCCCTTAAGTCTTTACTTTTAATCACCCTGCCAGATGCTCTCCGGTTAACTGCCATGGTCTATATAACTGCCTCTATATAGATCCCTCCTTCCCCCGGCGTTTGGAAACTTACCGCTTTTACCAACGCCCCCTGCGCCCAGCATTACCACCTTGTACTCTCTGGACCCGCCTGATGAGCTGCCAGGGCAGCAGTGGGCTTCGTTTTCTACTTCCATTTTACTCGGGGGACCCGAGGAGGAAAAAAAGGAAGAAAAGAGTCACCGTGTCAGGTGCTTGCTCAGAGAGTAAACAACTCTAAAACTGTGTCAAAGGAAAGCTTTGGTGCACGACAAGAACCATCAGCGACAGGCTGCCTGCTGGTCCTCTGCTGGAGCGGGTCTCATAGCAACCACTTCAATTGCTTCCAATAAAAATCTGGCTTTGCCTCCCCCTCCCTCTGATCCTTCACTGTTTCACATCTCCACTGATCTCACTTGCTCATTCTGATTTTTCCCCTTCCCTCTGCGTTTTATTTCTCCATTGCTTTCTCATTTTTTTTCCTCTGCCTTCCCTCCTCCGTGTGGCACCCCCCTCCCTAGCTGCAGCAGAGGCGTTTAGGTGCACACACATTTGACGTCATTCCAGACTGAGGTGAGACTTAAGGGCAGACGCCATCTCACAAGCTGGCTTCCGCTGCTGCAGCTTCAGACACATTATTTTATTTTAATCGGAGTCAATTAATCAAAATGTTTCTGTGGCTTTTATCCTTGCTCTCTATCCTGACAACCTACCTTATGCAAATCAAGCACAAAAATCAAAGAATAATTCGGGACACATAAGGGTGAGCTTTTAGTGTTGTCGAAATAATACCTAAGAAGGGTTGCCCGCACATTGTGCAGTGGGGGTCCTAACATAGGAGGATAATTGAATTAGCTCCCTGTCCTGTCAGGAATATGAATCATCCTTATGTTTGCAAGTTATTAGAAACTAAGCAAAATAGAAGGCCCTAATAAGCATGAAAGAGATATACAATAAATATATTTTTAAGTCGTAGAATAGATTTTAGAAAAATCTAGACTGTTCTGTAGAAGGCCAAAGTCTTCCTCATCTGAATTCTTATAACCTTTTCCACTGCAATCTGAAAGTCTCAGAACAGTTTGAGTAATCTCTAATTGCCATAGTCAGACCCTGTCCTTTCACAGAGGTAATGGTGTTCTTTATGTGTCAAACCTTTTATTAGGGTTGAACAAGGCTGGATGCAGTCAAGTGTTTCATGAACAATGACTTGTCTTTCTAGGTTTTAAGCTCATCCATAAAGAAACCATATTTAATTGGCTCTGTATGTCACTATGATACGCAAGGGAGTAATGGGCACAGCGTGAGCGTTCAGTACCTTGTCCTGGTGGTTGGAGAGACTGAGAACACCGTAGCTACCAGGTCAGACTCTGGAGCTGGGTGACGTTATTCTAAAGCCGACTAAGTCTAACTCAATTAATTTTTCAGCAAAAGGACGTGAGAAACCCTATATTCTCAGTCCAGGTACACATAGCTGTATGATGTTAAATTATTTTGAATTTTGTCTTGAAGCATAATGCTGACAGCCAACTGTTTATAAATAAATACTTGGGAAGAAATATCTCTCATGGGATATGAAAATGTTAAAGATTTTTATCTTCTAGTATTTGTCAAGACTTTGATTTGATTATTATTGAATGCCAAGAGTTCTTTCTGGGCTCTGGGTGCCATTCTTTTGTGCATTTTGTTGGTACATAGCATTGTACGTAGTTCTATCCCATCCTGACACTTTCAAGTGCTTTGACCATAGTCAAAACACCTTTTATTCCTTGCCTTTAAACTCTACCTTTTCTTCTCCCTTCCCTTAGTCTTTTCTCTGCTTTCATGTCATTATATATAATATATACACATATATAAACATATATATGCAAACATATATATACAAACATATATATGCATATCTATAAGATATGCATATATGCTCCCTGCAATATTTTCCTCCCATCTGTGGTTTTCCTTATAGACTCTTTGAAGGAACAAGAGCTAGAGGGGGGGAATAAAGGAGTAAAATGATGCAATTATATCTCAATTAAAATATATTTTTTAAATATGAAAATATTTAAATGTTGATTCAGTTTAATTTACACTTGTTTTCTTTCGGGAATCTGCCATGGGACTTCCCAGCGATCCTGTTCCCAGTACATGATCTCCTTCCATTCTCCTTCCACTGCAGTTTACTCATGACCTAGATCTCTTAGTTTCTGTAGTAGTAATTCCATGATCTGGGACTAGACTACATTTTCTCTTGAGCTACAGAGGAAATCTAAGGGCCTCCTGGATGTGCCCATGGAAACTCTGTTTATATTTTAACTGCAGTGTCTAACATCTCCTTCAGCCTCCAAAAATGTAGTCGACGTTATCATCAGTTTTTGTAAGTGCGTTCAGCTCTTTCTGAGGTCCAGTTGTAGTTTTACTTCCCTTATATTTGATTTTCATGACCAGAAGATTCTATAATTTACCCTCTCATAACACAAGTTCTTTGCCCTTTCCTAGTTTCAGAAGTCACAAATAACCATCAACCTAGAAACCATGCTGACTCACATTTATACATCAAATACAAAATCATATAAGCTAATGGCTTCCAATGTCCCATGAAGACCCAAATCATCACCTGAGTCCATGGTCAAACTTTGTCTTCACACTCTGCAGAGTAGACAAGCAGTGAGTTACTTGACTTCCTCAAAATCATCAATCTTTGGTTGGATCTAATAAAGAAGTATGGCTATATTATAACTATTTAGTTTTAAAGACTATCATTCAATGAAATGCTATCATTCAATGAAAGAAAAACTATAAACAACGTTTAGCTGAGGTCATCCTGCTTTTTGTGTCTAGATCCGCTGTTGAACTCCTATGATCTTGAGCACATTACAAGCTTTCCAGCTGGCAGGCCTGCTGTCTGCTGCTCAGTTGTCCACATCGGCCATGCTGATTTTTGGTTATTGACAGTTCTGTCTTTGGTCATCCATGTTATTGAGAAGACTTATTCTGATATTGGGTAAGAGAAAGAAATACATAAAAAATTTTTTTCAAAGTAAACAAATGAACAGCTTACCAAAGCAGCCTGTGAACCATTGTGAGAAGGAATTATAGCTAGTGAATTAGCATTCCTCTCTATCGTTGATATATTCCTCACCCGAAAATCATCAGCATTGCCCTTTGCACATGGAAGTAAAACCCAAAACATGAAATATAGAAAGACTTCTCTAACTATGCCCTACTGTATCTCTTCTTTTAAATTCTAGGAGTCTGGTTCTATGTCCTGTGTTACTAAGGACCATAAATCCTTATTAATAATGTTCATATTCTAGACATTCTAGTTAGTGACTTTCATACTTTCTTTGATTTGTGGCTTGGCCAACACACCCCATGAGCTCTGTGTGTGTGTGTGTGTGCCTGTGTGTGTCTATGTCTCGGTGTGTCTGTGTGTATAGGGAGTTACAAGGGCATCTCTTGCAGCTATAGTACTACTCTGTGAAAGGAAACATTTAAGTAACCAAATCAGCACATAACAGATGTGTTTGAACTCAGAAAAATTGTCTAAAGTGAGATGCTTGACATTGCACTTGAAAGCTCATTTTTATTGGATGAAGACCAAGGTGCTAGGTTAAAAAGGAAGCACTTGACTCCCCTAGCATGGTACAAGCAAAATATAATTTACTTCAGTGCACCATGCTTTCCTCTACAGCCCTTTTAAAAAAGTACACTAAGTCAATGAGCAATACCTTGAGAAGGACCACGTCATTCTGTTCAAATGGATATAGTTTTAAACGTCTCTATGACTTATCCAGGCACCAAGTCACTGTGATATGTCTGCAGGAGAGAAGTTTGGAACACCAAAATTTAATTCTTTGCTACTCTAGTTTTCCTTGCATGTTGTGCTTCAGACCCATTTTGTCTTTTTGGGGATATGTACTGTGTGTTTTACACAGATACCTTGACATTTCTACTGACCTTTCTAAAATAATGCAATTGTCCATTACTATTTTTACCTCTCCAGAGCACAGCACTTTTCACCAGCTCAATTTTAGTGACACCAGATCTAAAGATCTAATGATTCATGAGGAGCAGAGCATCAAGGCAACAGAAGCGATGGCAGCTACTCCAGATCGGTAGTGCAGGCAGGTCAGAAATACAGCTTGGAAAGGGGAGGGTACAATACAGGGGAAGTGATGGCTGCTATCAATGCTTTCAGATTGTTTTCCCCTACTGTGAGCTAAAACCCAGGGAACTGGACAGCAGATTAACTTGGAAGATTAGTTTCTTTTGGTTGAGTGTTACAATTTCCTATTTTGTTTTCCTCAGAAGACTGGCTTGTGTTTGGAGATTGACTATCATCGAGTCTTACCCAGGCAAAAACAGGTGCCATGTGTTTATGAATGAGATGGCCCTATCATGTGCAGATACATTGTTTCAACCCAGTCCTCCTGGACCTCTGATTCCTATCATGTTTCTGCTCCCTCATCCATGATATATGCTGAGCACTGATGGATACTTGGCCAAGGGATCTTTAACTAAGTCTACTGTCTAGCCGGTATGGGCCCGGCACATTGGTTCAATACACTTTACCCTTCCATTTTCCTTCAATTTCCAAAGTTAATCCCAGGCCCGAGAACAATAACCAAATCCTTGATATCCATATTGACTTGTGAAGGTGTCTCAGACTGGAGGTGGGAGAGTTACAAAATACATTTAAACAATCAAATAATAACAAGAGCCAATTATTGTATTCTGATGATCACCAATAGATTTAAAATGTTTAAAATCTACTATCTTTTATATCAAAGGATTAATGGAAATTTGAATTCCTACAGAGTCAACATTTCCTAAAAATCAAAGTCTGGGCTCAGGATTATCAAAGTTGCCCTTTTGAGTTAACCAATCACATAAGACTGTGAGGCCAAGCTCTGAATATTCAAAGTAAGGCACAAAATCCTTTGCATTATGCATAAAATACCGAGAGGGGATCCTGCTGGTTATGCCTATTTGCTTGATTTCATCCACCCCAATTACAGTGAAGACAATGGAGAAGGTTCCCTGCAGCCAACACCACAGAATTAACCCTGTGTCTTACAACTGAGAGCCCATTCCTGACTTGCCAACACCATGCGAGCTGACCACCTGAAGAAGTCAAGCTATGATGGCACCAGAAGGCAATACTTCATCCTTCCTCCCAGCGCAAAGACGGAAATCAACTGGTCCATGAAGTGAGTGAGCTGTTGTTACCCATTGCCCTTATTTATGTCCTGTTGCCCTGACTGTATCTATTGTTATAGTATGGGCCCTAGTCTTCTACATAGCTCTGATTGCTATGACTGAAGCTGATTGGAAATATGAATAGCTTTTGTCAGCATCCTTTCACCTCTTTGCGTATTATCCCTTACTGCCACTCATTGTCATTGTGGTAGTTTGAATGAAAACTGCCCCCATTGGCTCATAGGAACCGGCACTATTGGGAGGCACAACCGTGTTGGAGTGGATGTGGCACTGTTGGAGGAAGTATGTCACTGGGGGTCAGCTTTAAAGTCTCAGAAGCTCAAGCGGGGCCTAGTTGGTCTCATTCTCTTCCTGCTGCCTGCACATTCAGACATAGAGCCCTCAGCTACCTCTCCAGGGCATTGTCTGCCTATGTGCCACCATGCTTCCCACCACGACAGTAATGGGCTGAACCTCTGAACTAAAAACCAGCCTCAATTAAATGTTTTCCTTCATAAGAGTTGTTGTAGTCATGGCGTCTCTTCACAGCAATAAGACCCTAACTAAAACATTTATTATCAAAATATCACTATTTGCAGATGATATGATAATGTACTTAAGTGACCCCCAAAAGTTCCACCAGAGAACTACTTAACCTGATAAACGACTTCAGCAAAGTGTCAGGGTATAAAATTAACTCAAACAAATCAAAGGATAAACGGGCTGAGAAAGAAATTAAGGAAATGACACCCTTCACAATAGTCATAAATAATATAAAATACCCTGGTGTGACTTTAACCAAGCAAGTGAAAGATCTGTATGACAAGAACTTCAAGTCTCTGAAGAAAGAAATTGAGGAAGATCTCAGAAGATGGAAAGATCTCCCATGCTCATGGATTGGCAGGATTAATATAGTAAAAATGGCCATTTTGCCAAAAGCAATCTACATATTCAGTGCACTCTCCATCAAAATTCCAACTCAATTCTTCATAGAGATAGAAAGAGCAATTTGCAAATTCATTTGGAATAACAAAAAACCCAGGATAGCAAAAACTATACTCAACAATAAAAGAACTTCTGGGGGAATCACCTGACTTCAAGCAGTATTACAGAGCAATAGTCATAAAAACTGTATGGTCTTGGTACAGAGACAGGCAGGTAGATCAGTGGAACAGAATTGAAGACCCAGAAATGAACCCACACACCTATAGCCACTTGATCTTTGACAAAGGAGCTAAAACCATCCAATGGAGGAAAGATAGCATTTTCAACAAATGGTGCTGGTTCAACTGGAGGTCAGCATGTAGAAGAATGCAGATCGATCCATTCTTATCACCATGTACAAAGCTTAAGTCCAAGTGGATCAAGGACCTCCACATCAAACCAGATATACTCAAACTAATAGAAGAAAAAGTGGAGAAGAGTCTCGAACACATGGGCACTGGGGAAATTTTCCTGAACAAAACACCAATGGCTTATGCTGTAAGATCAAGAATCGATAAATGGAACCTCATAAAACTGCAAAGCTTTTGTAAAGCAAAAGACACTGTTTTGTTCATTAGAACAAAATGGCAACCAACAGATTGGGAAAAGATCTTTACCATTCCTACATCTGATAGAGGGCTAATATCCAAAATATACGAAGAACTCAAGAAGTTAGACTCCAGAGAGCCAAATCACTCTATTAAAAAATGGGGTACAGAGCTAAACAAAACATTCTCAGAATTCTCACCTGAAGAATGTTAAACATCCTTAGTCATCAGGGAAATGCAAATGAAAACAACCCTGAGATTCCACCTCACACCAGTCAGAATGGCTAGGATAAAAAACACAGGTGACAGCAGATGCTGGTGAGGATGTGGAGAAAGAGGAACACTCCTCCATTTTTAGTGGAATTGCAAACTGGTACAACCACTCTGGAAATCAGTCTGGAGGTTCCTTAGAAAATTAGACATTGAACTACCTGAGGACCCAGCTATACCTCTCTTGGGCATATACCCAAAAGATGCTCCAACATACAGCAAAGACACGTGCTCCATTATGTTCATAGCAGCCTTATTTATAATAGCCTGAAGCTGGAAAGAACCCAGATGCCCTTCAACAGAGAAATGGATTCAAAAAATGTGGTACATCTACACAATGGAGTATTACTCAACTATCAAAAACAATGACTTCATGGAATTCATAGGCAAATGGAATGAACTAGGAAATATCATCCTGAGTGAGGTTACTCAAGCACAGAAAAACACATTTGGTATGTACTCATTGATAAGTGGATATTAGCCAAAAAGCTCAAATTACCCAAGATGCAATCTACAGACCACAGGAAGCTCAAGAAGAAGGATGACCAAAATGCAGATGCTCCCACTCCTTCTTAAAAGGGGAAAAAATATTCATAGGAGGGGACATGGAAGCAAAGTTTAGAGCAGCTACTGAAGGAACAGCCATTCAGAGCCTGTCTCACATGTGGCCCATATATATACACCGAACTAGATAAGATTGATGAAACTAAAAAAATGCATGCTGAAAGGGACCGGATATAGATCTCTCCTGAGAGACACATCCAGAGCATGTCCAATGCAGAGGTCAATGCTAGCAGCAAACCATCAAACTGAGAACACGACCCCCTTGGGGGAAATTAGAGGAAGTATTGAAAGAGTTGAAGGAGCTTGCAACCCCATAAAAACAACAATGCCAACCAACCAGAGCTTCCAGGAACTAAACCACTACTGAAAGACTATGCATGGACTGACCCAGGGCTCCAACTGCATATGTAGCAGAGAACATCTTTGTTGGGGCACCAGTGGAAGGGAAAGCCCTTAGTCTTGCCAAGGTTGGACCCCCAGTGCAGGGGAATATGGGGGAGGGCAATAAGGGGGATGTATGAGGGGAATACCCATATGGGGGAGGGCAATAAGGGGGATGTATAAGGGGAAAACCCATATGGGGGAGGGGGTAGGGAAAGGGGGCTTATGGAGAGGAAATCGGGAAGAGGAATAACGTTTGAAAAGTAAGTAAAGAAATATATAATAAAAAAATTTTAAAAAAACATTTATTAATTTTCCTCCTTCTTTCTTTTCCTGCCATGGTCACCTATCCTCTTTCCAGCTACATGTTAGTTCGTTAACTTTTGTGTTGAAAAATCCAGGAATTGATGTCTTATGATGATATAAAGGTATAAAAATTAGTTAAAATTTCTTACTGTATTTGTAGCTATGAGCAATATGCTCTCTTCTATAATATCACAAATGTCCCACATCAGTTTAACCACCCCCATTAGTCAAAAACAGATAGTTATGAAATAACTGTAGTAACCTCATCATTTCTGCTTCTGTAAACATTTTCCTTCATGGGCCTTAGTCATATAGGTTAAATTTCAAACCTTTATCATGGTACTTAATCATATATAATAATCTACCAATAACAGAAAAGATAAAAACTGATGTGGTACAGCCTCTTTGTGTTGTAAGAAACCGTGGGTTTGGGCCCATTGCTTCTCTAGAGAACTAGATTGACTGAGTCAGTTGTCTGGGCCTGTTAGTGGAAGGAAGATTGAAATCTCCAATTCTGGGTTGGGGATTTAGCTCAGTGGTAGAGCGCTTGCCTAGGAAGCATAAGGCCCTGGGTTCGGTCCCCAGCTCCGGAAAAAAAAAAAAAAAAAAAAAAAAAAAAAAAAATCTCCAATTCTCCAAATCCATGCATTCTATTTTGTGGATCTACTAAAACAAATTACTTGCGTTTCTATCATCCCTGTATCCTTAGGCTATTCTTACAATTTTTTAAATGCATTTTCATTTATTCTTTGAGAATTTCATACAATATATTTTATCATTTTCCCTCTCCCAACCATTCAGATCTTCATACACCCACCTAGATTTTGTGTTCTCTTTTGCTATTAAAAACAAAGCATCAACAAAAACCATAGAGTTCAGTTTGTGTGACCAACTACCCCTGAGCATAGGGCCTGCCCTGGAGCGTACTTGATATAACACGCTATTGAAGAAAACTGATTTTCCCTCTCCAGGTGGCTATCAACTGTGAATGGCTTCTTGGCTAGAGGAGGATTTATGTCTCCCACTCCTCCCCCATGCTTGGATTTTGTATGGCTTGAGTTTGTGCAATTCTTGCCTTTGCTGTCACAGTCTCTTCTGACATCGTTTGTGCATCAGCCTTGCTGTACCTGAAAAACTCTGGCTTAGAATTTATCACACTTTTGAGATGGAGTGGCACCACATCAATCAGTTAGTCTTGAACTCCTGGAGTTGTCCTTCTTCGGCCTCCTGAGGGGCATGTCACTCGGCTGTTTTCCAGAGTTAACCTTTCTCTTCGTGGAAAGGACTAGGCCTACTTTGAAACAGCACTGTGGATCTCATTAGAGCAAAACCAAAGTCGTCTTGAGTTGATTTCCTTCCATTAATTTTTTTTTTAGATCCCTCAATTTCCAGTGATTTGGGGCACAGCTAAACTCCTATAATATTTTTAACAGTGGCTTCGCTGACTTGAGACAGCACTGCATAATGTACTAAGTTGGCATTTACTTGGAAAATAAATCTTTGTTCAATTTTCTTATTCTTATTATAGTTCTGTGTTTAGACCTCAATATATTACAAATGGTCCCATTTTCTATCAATATATATCATGGTAAATATCTGATCTGGATAATTGATATTTTCTATCCATCAGTGTTAAAATGCTTTTCACCATAAAAATATTATTAGTTAAAATTATTTTAAAATATATACAAGTATTGCAATGAACATTTAAGCTATAAAACAAAGCAACTTTTATAGAGCTGGACTTCAAATAAATATCAGAAAATATTCATCTGCATTTTATTGGCCTGAGGTTTCAATCATAGTTTCCTTAGTATGTCCTTGGTACAATTATAACTGATTGGTGCAATAATGACTGTAAAAAATATATAAGATCTTATCTGTTAACATCTGAAATATATTTAGATTTCATTTGTCATAATTTTGATACAGTATATCTTAGCTTGATCCTATACAGTTCATTATCAATTGAACACAGATAATTTAGATTATTTTGTTGTGCTCCTGGTCTGAATAAGTTGAAAGCTGCCATAACTAACTTAATGAACACTCTCTAGGCTGACTTGGCAGTGGAGATTTTTAATATTTTGCTTGGATAATTTTATAGGATGCTTCAAATCCCATAAGACACTATTGATATTAACATTAACATAGCAGTTTTCTAACTGAAATTGAGACCAGTGTTCGTTTTTGCCAATGCTAGTTGTAAGGCTGTTTCTATTTTCTTCAGAGGTAAATTAGAGGACCTTAAATACACAGCATAAATTTCATTGGATAAGATACCCCATAATCAATAACTATGCTTTGGACACTAAGTATCAGGCACTCATTTCTTTACAAATGAGCTTGTTATAACCACACAAGATAGTGGAAAACCATTATTATGACCATGTGAAGTAATGGGAAACTATTTTATAGCAAAAGGAGCCTCATTGTGGATCTGATTTTTTTTTAACAGCTTACTAACAGAGTGGAAATATGCACCTATTTTCACCCCTCGGGTATTCAGTCATACTTTTGCAGAACAGAAGTCTAATATATGTGATTCATGTCATTCAAATGACATAGAAATTTAAGACTGGGAATAGCCTTTAATGGACTACAATTAGGTATTAAGACGTCCATTCATTTGCCAAGCACCTTGTAAGAGTGGCCTTTTGAGCTTCTTAGTCATTCCAGATCCATAAAATGTAAATACTAAGTTGAGTAGGGCTAGATCAGTGAGGGGATCCATCATGATTTTTAAAAGATCAGAGGAAAGACATATTAGGAAAGCATTGAAATTTTTAGCCTACACTGCTTAGGCAAATGCTAGGAGAGAAATCTGAAAAGTAGTTTGAAAATAAATAATGGTGGTCTTGTTTTTCCCTTCCTGCAATTTTAAGAACTTTAAATTTCACTCTTTAGTGACATCAAGCCAGAGATGATTCCCAAACAGGGATGGTTCCCTTAACAAAGCCTTTCCAGAAATACTCTGAAGCATGGATTAAGATCTGGAGAACCCAACAGCAGTAAAATCTCTGTGTTAATTATTTCAGTTACCTACTGGAGAGAGTTTGTTACTCTCAGCTTGTCATGATAGCTCTGTGAGTGAGGATCTCGGAAAGGAAACGTATCTTCTTATGGACAAACATCTGCAAATGCTGGTGCTCTCTGGGTGCAGAGGACCGAGAAGTGACAAACTAAAGGCTGCACAACATTCTGCTGTATGCATGCATTGTCTGACGATTACAGTAGAGATCTAATGTCATCCCTGAAGGTGCAGGGATTGTCAAGCAGGGACCTGCATGAAGTAAACCAGTGCAATATAAATAATAGGTCAAATTTTGATTGCCTTAAAATGTATATTATTTTAGAATATCTAACAAGATATACAAAAAACAGTTTCAAAGTGTGATTTTTTAAGTCGAAGGAGGATATTTTCATTTGGAGATATAGAATATGAAGGCATAAAGTTGTGCGTTTGTTAGAAGCAAATGAAGACGCAACAGACAGTGAGATTCTATGTGCAGTGCTTGATCGAAAGCTGCAAGAAGAGACGCCTTTATGAACAATGTCTTGAGCAAGAACACATCTAAGCAAGGAACTTACTGCAAATTTTGGTTCAATTTTAATTGATTAAATACTATTATTTTCACATATTCATCCAAGAATAAGCAGGTGGAGAATTAAACTATGATGAGCAAAGACTAACAACATCCAAAAAAAATTCACCAAAGAAACAAGTCTTGGTCAGTGCTACCCAGTGCCACAGACTGATCCTGCAAGGGTGATCCTGGAATGAACTGTGTTATCCACAAAGGACTTAGAACTCATTTGTGCATGTATGTGATCTTGGTAGAAAAACCAAGATGAAAATAATCAAAGAGGCAGGAAATCATTACTGAGAGTCAAGGGCAGGGCTCAGTCATACGCTTTCCATCTCAGAACTTGGTGACGACAGAAAGGAGACCCCCATGCTTCCCATGATCAG